>NC_089783.1:21839124-21899124 GCF_040412425.1 Macrobrachium rosenbergii | reverse complement strand
ATGGAATTTTCCTTTGTACTTTCAGCTTTTCAAGGTTTTATTACTTAAGATATACTTCTGTGCCAGGGATGCTTAGGAATGTGCATTCATTTCAACACAGCGTTCTTAGTAGCTGATTTAAAAGAAAAACACCTACAGATAACTTTAATGTTCTGCATAACGGTATGAAGAGAATAATCCCAAATATCGTTCGATATATATATATATATATATATATATATATATATATATATATATGTGTATATATATATATATATATATATATATATATATATATATATATATATATATTATATATATATATATAATATATATATACTGTATATATGTTTATATATATATATATATATATATATATATATATATATATATATATATATATATATATATATATATATATATATATATATATATATATATATATATATGTGTGTGTGTGTGTGTTTATATATATACCCATATCTGTGCACTGCACAAACACACACACATTATATATATATATATATATATATATATATATATATATATATATATATATATATATATATATATATATATATATATATATTATGCATGCATATTTATATTTACATATCACGTCCAAAGCTCGCTACTTTACACTGACATTTTGTATGTATTGCAGGTGTGCTTGGCAATCCTTGGAAACTTTCAGGGGGAAATGAAAGCACTTTACTACAGGGAAGATAAAAGTGGCAACCGAAATTCTTTCGAGATAAGCTTCGATTACTGGGAAGGTTCGGGGAGGCAGCGTGTGGCTCGGAGTATCCCAACTTCAAGGTAATAAGTTGAGGCAGTAAGTTATGATTAAGATTAGGCGCTTTAACTTCGTATTACGAAATACATAATGCCCGTGGAGAAGATAAGGTACATTTTGATGTACATAGGCACAATTATACAAACGTGCCGTTTCCTCTACATAGCGGGTAGCTTCAGAAGTATTCACATCCACATTCATCCTTTCACTGATGCTGCATCGATGAATGGAATGTAATGGATTAGAGTGGACTGGAATATAAAATTTAGGCCAAAGGCCACAAGCACTGGGACCTATGAGGTCAATCAGCACCGAAAAGGAAACTGAGAGTAAATAGGTTTGAAAGGTGCAGCAGGAGGAAAACATCGCTGTTGCGCTAGAACAGTTGTTAGGAGAAGGTAAAAAGAAAGCTGGAAGAAATAGAATATAAACGGAGGTGCAGTAAAAGGAGCGAAAGTGGGATTGCAGCTAGGGGTCCAAGGGACACTGCAAAGAACCTAAGTAATACCTACAGTCCACCGCGCGAGGTGCGATGACAGCACTAACCCCTACGGTAACACCCCGCGCAGTTGACTATCGTAACGTTAGCGACTTCATATAGTTTTACGAAAGCTCATCATCCACCCATCAAAAGCTCATTGCACATTCTGCGTCATCCAACTCCACTGTGCATACGCTCTCTCACTTGTAGATATTAGATAGGTGGAATATACAATTTAGTCCAAAGGTTAAGCTTTGGGAGTAGAAATTTTCGGTTTGAAAGGTGTCACAGGAGGAAAACTTCGCAGTTGCACTATGAAACAACTGTTAGGAGGAGGTGGGGGGGTTGGGGGAGTAACAGGGAAGAAAGAGAATATGAACGGCGGTACAGTAAAAGGAATGAAAGGAGTTGGAGCTGGGGATCGAAGGGACGCTGCACTGGTAGATATTAAGGGGATTAAATTCCAGTACCTTTCTCAGTACATCTGACTAGAACCTGTCTAACTTTCCTCCTTCCTAATACTTCCGATTTATACGCCTGTTTCATCAGCCTACAGTTCTCTGTTTTCTCGTTATGACCAAACCACCTCAAAACTGTGGATAACCTTTTGCCTTTGGATGTTCGTTTACTGCTCTTTCTTTTTCTATCTCATTTCTCACCATTTCAATCATCGTATTTCATATACACAGGTCATCTTCCATTTTTTCTTTCATCCACATTCAAATTCACTTAATTAAAAGGATGTTTGGCTCAAAAAGTCGCGTAATTTATTTAAACTATGCCTTCAATAAACAGCTTCCTTCTTTTCGTATTGCCATATGCACTCAGCTACATCCTTTGTTTCGCCTATTCTGTGACTTATCTCTTCTCTTATGTTACATTTGTCCTTACATTTTCTTTCAAATATCACTTCCCTTCTTCCAGCTTCGATATCAACATTCACAGTCCATTTCCTTGTTCTGATTTACATTCAGTTTGTTATTTACATTCAATATCTTATTTACATTCAGTTTTTTATTTACATCAGTTTCAACTTCCCTCTCTTACAAAAACATTTAAAGTCTTTCACTAGCCTCTGAAATTTCTCTTTGCCATCTCCAATGAAAACTTTATCACCCACAAATATCAGTCCTTCCTGAATCCGTCCATGAATCATTTTCATTTTTTAGCCTTTGCATCTAACGTCTTTATTCTTGAATCAGACCGTCCATAAAGGCAGTGAATAGCCATGGAAATACAACGCATACTTTTCTCAGAAACCAGGCGCTCTCCCGTGTGCATATTTCAAAATATGCTTTGCTTTCACCATAAAAGCTTTTAAATTTTTTTTTTTTAATTCATCCTTTATACCCTTCTCATTTCATCTCTATCATTTGTATTGTGTAGTTCAAAATAACACGGAAAACGCATAGCCAAAAACTCACCTTATTAGACTTCAGTACAGGGCACTAATTCCAAAACAAACTTACAACCCTAAGAGAACAACCTATGAAACAACAGACTGAGACGTCCCAACAACCACAACCTATTTCTCCCAAAACCGCCATGACTTTCTCTTCCCGATCATGCTTCCTTCACCTATACCGACCTCTCCGCATCTTTATCTTTACAAACCCCCACCCAATCCCCAATACCATACACCGTAAACTTTTTCTAGGTCTACGATTGTTACATACAGAGTTTTTCCTTTTAAACTTTTCAAGCATCTCTTGTTTCATATTGAATACATCGCCTTCCTTGTTTAAACCTGCACTGTCCTTCTCTTGTTAAGTCTTCTTACCTTCTTAACCAAAATCCTACTATATACGTTGGCAAGCATAGTGACTTTTCTGTAGACTCGTTCACTTCTTTCATCTCAGGAGCTCAGCATCTCTTATGTGGTTACATGACATACTGTATATATATGTCTCCAATGATCTTCAAGTACCGATTGTATCTTTTCCTTTCCTTAGTGAGAAAGATATCATCAATAATAATATTAATTTTACAAGCCTTGTTATTATACATGTAAATATCAAGGTCTTAACTGAATATTTTAATTTTAATTTTTCAAGGACCTCTCACCACTAGTAATAATAAAATCTAGCGTAAAACTTTGGAATCTATCATAGAAAATTGTTTTATTTTCTCTACTCTTTTCCCCTTCTCTAGCTGGGACTACACATGCATAAATCTTCTGGAAATACTAAGGCAATCAGGTTACAGCAACGCTGATTCAGAGGGGACACCAAAACTGAAGCGCCTCTTCGGTCCCGATTCCAGGACAGAACACGATTATGTGTACATCGATGACGTTTCTTTCGCCAGTGAGTACGTGCAAGGTAAGTCAGCTTTGTAACCATCGTACTTTTTTGGTTCTTCCCCAATAAATCAGGCTACATTTACTATCAGCCAGAGAAGCCCAAAGCATCTGACTTTCAAATGAACACGTTCTGAATATTCGTAGTTCATTTTGTTTGTGTATATTCTCAATTCTCTACGAAAGTAACACAGCAAGCGGTTTTGTGCAAGTACAGGACTGTGTTCAGTAAGCTGCCTATGTGACATTACGTTGCATTGACATTTTCAAAGTGAAAAGTATATGATACACTGATATGTCACATTCTATATTCAGAAATGGCAAGTTGTGGCTTGAAGAGAAAACCTATTTTTCCCTCTCTCTCGCTCTCTCGAGATCTCCTAGAGGGTAAGTTTTTTTTTTTTATCGTTTCAGTCACTCAGGTAAGACCCTCTGCACTGTCGAGTCATGGAATAACCGTGCTAGATGTTGAAGTGAAGACTCAGAGTCCAAATAACCAGACGAACGACACAATCTCCTACGACATCGAATTCACAACTGACTGCCAAGGTGGTTTTCCTCTCGTGGGAGTTTCGTCCATTGGATGTAAGTTTTCATAGTTATTCCCTTTTTTGGAGCACCTGTTATTATCATTACCCAATTCTTTTTTTTCCTTTCACAATCAGGCACTCAGGTATATCTTTATGATTCGCGTTACTATTTTCCTTCCAACGGGAACCGCATTCTCACCCTTTGTCTTGTAATCTCTCTGGCATCGTTCATTTTCCCGCATTTTCTTCGAAGTCGTAATCAGTTAGAGACTTTAAGCCTTTCTTTAGTCCTACATACCGTTTGCTACGTTTTCATTTTCTCTGAAAACTCTAAGTTTTTCATACATTTATATTACATACATATTACATATACACACACACACACACACACACATATATATATATATATATATATATATATATATATATGTGTGTGTATATATATATGTGTGTGTGTGTGTGTGTGTGTGTGTGTGTGTTTATATATATCGTTGTGTTACCATCCAGTTACCTTTTGGTGTCCGTAAATGAAATAGCTTTGTGAAGTATTGTCACTGAAAACCCATTTTTCTTCATATTTACCTCAACGAACTAAGACGTATTATACGGAATAAAATTCTTTATCCATGGTTTGAAAGCATCAGCCATGATTTGGATGAATCTACAAGTCACCAACATGTAGTTAGGAACACCTTTTTATTTTTATCAGTGATTGTGGCACTGAGTTCTTCATTTGCGTGAAGACTCAGTAGAGTTTTACTAAATAACTGAGACAGAAAATGAAAGAAGTGCTGAAAAAAGATATTTGCTCAACAGCTTCACCCTCTAACGGACCGGTCTGGGATCACCTTGATAACAAATAAGACGAGAAGTGCAATTAAATATTAATTTTCTCACCTTGTAATACTCATAGTCTTATCTCTGTCTCCTACATAACTATGCAGAAAGAAGGAACTTCGGTCTGATCTGCAGGCTGTACATAATGTCCCTAATGTCTGGACTTGTCATCTCGACTCTCCCACATATTACCCTCATTTTTTAACGGCATGGGTTCACTAGTAGTATAAGAAGCCATTACCTCATATTAGTCTTGATAATTTGCCTAATAGAATTATCTTCTCAAGCAATCCACTGATATGCAGCTCCCTTTCATCTTCTCAGTGGCTGCGTCTTATCCGAAGAATCTTGACACTGACGAGAAAGCAAATTTTACGCTGCAAAACAGCACCATCACTGTGCAAAGGATATTAGCAGCTTCTCACTCCGTTCGGGGAAGTTGGAGTCTTCAGCTTCAGGGCGCACACGTTAAAGGTAAGAGACTTTTTCGCACATTAGCTACAATGCTGGTGACAAAACTTTAAAAAGCTCACCCCGAGTACTTCCAGAGAGGTCGCTTCGCCGTAGCTGTAATTTCGATTTTACGCCAGTTGAAGGTGTCAAACAGTTCTGTAAACATAAATTTAGAAGAATATCTTCTGTGCTGTCAAACTGAAACCCGTTGGTCTCTCATACGAAGCACGAAAGAGCTAGTAAGCAGTCAGGCCAGGCCATTGTGCAACAACATAAACATTCAGATGGAAAGGCGGCAGACACTTGCACCTTATTTTGAAATCGTAAAATTTCTTATGATGATTGTAAATTCCACATCATGGAAGTTAATGAAGCACCTTGCTGGATGCAATAATTTACGTTGTAACTCTGTGATTGAATGACCAGTATCACAGATGCTGGATAGTGGAAAAAGGAAATCCCAAAGGACTTTAAAGGACAAACCCACAAACATATACATATATATATATATATATATATATATATATATATATATATATATATATATATATATATATATATATATATATAATTGTGATAGTCAGAATGCTCTCTTAGCTTCTCAATTCTTCAGTTTTGGATGTGCTTGTCACTACAAAGCATGAGATCCAAATGCAAGATTTGAAGCAATTCTGACGTCCGTAGCAGAATTCGAATCCGCATCCATGTATCAGAGCGAGGTCGCGTTACCGACCTGACCACGAGAAGGATAAGTCTTTTCACCTCTTACAGATATATTCATTATAGCTGGAATAGACCCACCCTTTCTAGGCTAAAATATATATGTTTATGTGTGTATGGGCGGCAACAGATTTTTATCCTCGTGGTCAGGTCGGTAACGAGACCTCGTTCTGATACTCCGGATGCAGATTTGAATCCTGCTGTAGACGTTAGAATCGCTTCAAAATCTTGCATTTGAATCTCAGGCTTTGTAGTGACGAGCGCAACCAAAAAGTGTGACGAATTCGAGAAGTTCAGAGGGCACTGGGGTTATCAGAAACACATACGTACCTGGTAAAAAGTTACCAGTAGATTCTTTATATATAAGTATATGTGTTTGTGTGTGTGTGTATGCACGTATGTATATCAAAATAACAGCGATAAATTTCAAGCACACATTTGTTTGAAGAATTTGGGAACATCTCGCTTCTGTAAACTAATATATCAAATTTTCATCTGACTATTATTCTGCCTTGAGGCTTATATGACATTTCCGTGCAGATATACCCCCCGACGTCAGTGAGTACGAGTTGGAGGAGAGAATCAAGACTTCTTTAGGAACTGACGGGATACGCGTTCAGAGATACGGAAAGTGTCGCCACCGAAACTGGGTCATCCAGTGGCTGGGGGAACCAGGGACAAAGGAATTAGCTGTTGCCAATTGCACCGGACTGTCTTTCGATGGGTAAGATGTTTTTAACAAACAAAACAAAAAAAAAAAAAGTTACGCTAAGGAAAGTTTAGAGGGCAAAGGTGTTATGTACAACCATAAACCTGAGCCCCATCTCAGTGTAAGATGTAGGTATGTATGTATGTGTGAATGTAAACATGATATTAACTTGGGGATAATAACGGGAATCGATTCCTAGACTAATTCCCCATTTAGATTACTCCCATTCCAAAATCGTCCCAAAAGACAACAACAACAACAACAACAGCAACAACAACAACAACAACAATAATAATAATAATAATAATAATAATAATAATAATAATAATAATAATAATAATAATAATAATAATGTTTTAACGTGATTGGGCACTAGGCGCTAAAGCCTATGGAAGACAGGCGGGCATCACATTACCGACATCTCTTATTTGCATTTTGGAGGTCTACAGATGACTCAAAAAAAAATGTGCCGTTCTATTCTCGTTTTAACTGGATCATCTTTATCCTTTATAAATTAATACCATTAATAAGAGGATGTAGCATTTCGTATCTACCAAGATTCGTGTAATTTTGTCTCTTGTTCTAGCAGGGCTGAGATAAAATCTGTAGTCAACTGATCATGCTGAACCACAGACGGTGCTCTAACATAACTTCTGAGTTTTACATACCTCCTGAATTGTGCATTACTGGTTATATCATGCATGCAATTTGTCGCCTTAGCAGGATTGAATCGTCGTTATTATCCTTCTTTGAAATCAATGGCCATCACACAGTGGCATCTGTAGTGCAACCTTGGCTGGATCTATGGGGACCATGTTTTCCCTCTGCCACACAAATCTGCAGTACATAACTGCATATGTACGTTCAACTTCTCATACTTAAACTGCCTGCAATAAACATACACAAAATTATAATGCACAGACAATACAAGATATACACCAAATTCTTCATATATACGTACATACACTCACAATCATTAAGGTATAAATGTCGTTTAATATCTAATTCTATCAACATCGGAAAAAACCCTCAAGGGAAATTTATAAGTGACAAGCGATCCGTCAACGGATGGACTCCAACCACCGTATTACCCTAATGATAGCGTCACCGAAAAGTCGTCGTTCCCCAGCCATCCTGGGCGGGGGCTGGGAATGTTTTGCTCATCATCTATAGATTTCCCTTTGGTATTCATTCCGAGATTGAGTAAATTTAACTTTAAATATCTGTAGCTGATTGTCTGTGAATACAAAGAATGCAACATTTATGTGACAAAAATTCCTATACATACATACATAATATACTGATAGCCACAATTTTTTCTCAAACATATTACTGTACTGTACATACACGAGCAGCGCTGAATTATTCACTCCACTTCACTGGTACATATTCCTGACTCTGAAGTATAGTTTTAACAAGCATATACTATTCCTCCCTTTCCTACAGAAACTATCTAAGTCTAACAACGTTGAGACAACAGGAGGGCCGGGTAACTCACGACCCAATCACTGCCGATTTCCTTTCGGTCCGAAGAGAGGAACCCCATGTAAGTAAACTCCGTATTTTTCAATCTTTTATTGTAGCAGACATCTTATGTTTAGTGCTTGAAAATTGCTGAACGCATTCCTTGACATATTGGTAAATTGTATTGTATTAACGATGATTGGCGTCGTGTTTGAAATGTTACGAATGCTTGCTTTAACTCTTTCCCTACGATGGACGACTTTTGTCGAGCTAGTGTTTATGGTACTTTTCAGCGAAAAGCGACTTGCAACGCTCTGTGAAAAAAAAAAAAATAAAAAAGTTTTCCTTATAATCATAGAGTCAACAGGCGGTCTTATTTAAACTCATCTAACATACAGCACTAAGAAACTGTAGTGACAAGCTCTAAGACAGCACCTTTTTCCCCTCTCGTTTGTATACTATATATTATTTTTATTAAAGTTAATTAATCATTACTGAACAATATATTTCTGAGTATTGCTCTGATGTCTATTGTATTTCCGGAGGCATTATTTATGTGAAGTTTTGAAAAATTTAGTAAAAATACGATTTTCTCCCGCCATGCTTAGCGTGTTGTCAACAAACCCACGATAGAAAAGGCTACCAAAGTAATTTCCTTCGCTTTTAATGCTTTGTAACGATAGTTAAAATGTTTGAATGTGGATAGCCATATGGAAGCAACTTTGGCTTATCTGGAATAAAATTGTTCTTAAAAGAACGACAAAATGATAAAAATAGCCTACCTGACGAATCAATAGATTTGATATAGGCCTATCGTTAGCTTGGCCAAGATTTCTTTTCTTATTATTACCATTCTATAGAGGCTATCTTTTCTTTGGCAAGATTCGACAACTTTTACCATGGAGAAATGATTTTTATAAAGTCGAAAACAAGTTCTACTTTGATTAAAGTTCAGTTGACGTGGCTTCTCACAAACTGAGTAAGTTGAGGGTACAGGTGTAGCTTAAGGCTACCAAACTTCATTTCCTTACTAATGTCAATCTGTAAGTCACATTGTTTGATAAAAATATAAATTAAATCAGAATTCCTTACACATACAAAATACACATAAATTTTGCTTTAAATTTAATAATAGAAATTGTTTTCTATAATTTGCTTACGCCTTCCTAACTTCTCTTGCCAAGTGTAACGTTTTGGAATTTCGTTGAGGAAACCACGTTTAATAAATGCAGTCTGTGAAGCAACTCTGACCCTGCCTTTACATGTCTAAACCTGAAAAGACTGATGGTATAGAAAGTATCCTATAGGCCTACTTACTACAAAGAATTCTTCATGCATGACACAATACAGCAAGTGTCTTTATGCATCACAGTAACGTGTTTAAAAGACGAGGCTTGTTGACACAACCAGTAACCTATAGGCCTACTTACTATTAAGCATTTTTAATAAAGAGCAGGTTTTTTTACCTAATATATATATACATATATATATATATATATATATATATATATATATATATATATATATATATATATGACTAATTATATTCTGATTTTAAAACTGAAACCTCCACTCTACGTACATGCCACAATAATTTGCTGAAGCCACATGCTAACAAAGAAACGTATCTACAGCTAACAATACATCAGCTGACTAGCACAAAATTATGGGTAAACAAAATTCAGTATGCTTTGCTCACCTGTAAAATGTTACCCCACGTTCTCTTAAAGTATTTCTATGCCCATTTCTGCAATTATAAGCTGCTCAGTGTACCACTGTGAAGGTAATTGACGAAAAATCACAGGACACAAAGCACATGTAATTTCCGCGGTTCCCGGGTGTTTGAAGAGGGCTGCAAGGTTGAAGGAGCGCCGCCCTGGTGGAGGCACACTAAACTATGTACGCCAGCAGTGGCAGTGCTAGAAGTAAGCCAGAGATCTTGTAGGATATAAGGCTTCTGCAAGAAGGTCTCTGCTCATATCAGACACCTCATACACCAAGACTTTCTTCTATGCTTATACTGCATCAGACGACTTATTTGGTCGTCTACTCTGCTCTCTCCATTTGTTGACATTTTTTTTGAAATGCTGAGAAAGAACACGGCTTTCACCGTACCCCATCAATAACAAACTTGGGGTAGGTTTTCGGTATTTTCATTTTATATATAAAGTTGTCATGATATGTAATTGGGTTTTATGATGGCAAGATGCATTTTTGCCGTATGCTGCCAAATATTTTTGTAGGATAACGTAATTCTCGACAAGGAAGCTGCGTTACCGAGAAGGAAGGTTTGTTTACATCCGTTAGCTTTAGTGTAGCCTACCTTGCGGCAAGCTTCTCGTTTTTTTTTTTTATGTGACGCTGAAATTATAATATATAATTATGTTTTATGACAACAATATGTATGGTTTGTCACAAAAAGCCATTTACTCTCGAACAGCATGAAACTCGGCGATGGGTAAAATTATGTTAATGGAGAACTAACATTTGTTTACATTCATCAGCTGAAGCTTGCTATTCAACTTTAATTTTTCACTCAATTTTGGCCACACTTGCAACATCAGGCCTTTTTTTCCTTTGGTGGTTTTTCATGGCTTGATGTTTCACCAATTTTCAATTTAATAAATCAAGGAAATGCTGATAATGGTAATATGATGATTATGATGTTCAAAGTTTAAAAGTAGTAATAACAAACAATTTGATAACACAAAGAGATTATACTCACTCTCATAACGGATTGGATTTAGAGTAAAATTGAAGACCACTACCGCGGCCTGGTTCCCATCAGTCGCCCACCGGAATGTTTATTGCCTTTACTTTATGTTTATGATTGTTTGCGTCCTTTGTTAGTTTGTGATATTTACGGTCTTCTGTTTATGTTTTAACGTCCATCCCGGAGGGACTGGTACTAAACACTGCTCCCATATTGCACATGAACTAATAGTTACTGAACCAAAGGGGCGCGGTAGTAGTTTCCAGGTGTTTCCAGTTTTACCCGATGTACTAACTTGACTATATAGTGTACTGTACATATGAATGCTTTGCTAAAATTTTTTCAAGAAGAAATGTGTGATCATGTTGCAAACGAATCAAGTATTTTAAGTAAATGAAAGCTAGCAAGCAACCATTACCCAAAAAATCAAGGTTTCATTAAAGGACAGATTTAACTTACATGGATATGAAAGTTTATGTTGCAGTTGAAATTGTAACGGGATTAATTCATATACTTACCATTGAAAGTTAATTGTAAAGGACAGATGTCAGTTTGTAATTAAAGCAACATTACTTGATGGAAATATATTTTATAACTCACAATCTGGCGGTAACGTAGATTTAAAAAAAAAGTGAAAAAATAATATATTGCCTGATAGGAGGGTAAAGAGGGAAGAAATCTCAAAGACGTGGTCGATTTTAAAATCCTATTGAAGCAAAGTTAACTGAGAGACAATCTCCAGCACAATATGTGGACAAAAATCACAAACCTTAATGTGTAGGCTAATGTGTTCTGCCCTACCAAAGAATTGCCAAAATAAGGTAAAGGAGAATGTAAAAGCAAGCAAACTGTATACATTTGCGAATGTAAAAGAAAGCAGACTATATACATTTGCAATCAGTGTGTAAAGAAACTACCTGTCTTTATCATTTCTTGTCTTGTAGTATATTATAAGTATACAAGAAGCGTTGCAAATGAGGAAAATGAATATAAAATGTATTGATGGTATACAGAAAGATGGTTAGTGTCACTAATTAGGATATAAAAAGCAAAGTACAGGTATTTCGTACCTTATCTGTTATCTTTTTTGTGTAACCTACGCTTATAGAATCCAACTGTGTATTAGTACATATTTTATTGTACAGAAACGCACTCATACGGTACAAGAAGCGTTGCCATTGTGGAAAATGAACATATTATACAATGATAGTGTACATATTACACATTAATAGTGTACTAAAGGATTGCTAGGCACAAAGATCTCATAATGCAACGTAATTGTAATTTTTGCTCATATTACAGTTATTAGTTTTTTACATATAGTGGGCTATTGTAAGCTAAAATAATGATCAGTTCTGAAAAATATAGTGCTTAAAGGGATTATCCTTAATCTCTCTCAAAAGATTTTTTTGACCACACAGAAAGTATTTTCAGTTTTTCATGTAAAATGTGCACCATGCTGAGAAGAAAGCCAATAAATTTCGCAGCGAAGCAGTTAAGGAAGATTAGCTAAGCATATAGCCAATGGTAAATGCCTCCTTTAATGTACTGAGATAATGTATAAAGGAAGACATTTTTAGTGTGGAGACACTGATGAAAATGGCTTTTTATGTAGGAAACAAACCTCGCTCAGTATGTGATTACTGAAGAGTACAGTTTGATGCATTCAGGCAGACATAGGTGACTAAAGATGACAAACTAGAACTCGGACCATGGAAAACGAGAGACACGTCTCTTGAAACACGGTATACAGTATTATAGGGACAGGGGTTGGCTTTCATTCTCCACAAATAAAAAACGTCATGTAAGGCCTGAGCTGTACAGTAACTTTAACAATTTTTTCCAGTGATATATTTAGGACTGATGTCAATATTTGATACATTAAGGAAAAAAGGTTAGTAGTTTAACGGACCTAGGCGCACATGCTGTGAACGGTTGTAATTAACGCACACCCATATATATATATATATATATATATATATATATATATATATATATATATATATATATATATATATATATATATATAGTATGTATACATGTGTATATGTGTATATATACATATATACACAAACATACTACATATATATATTATTATTATATATATATGTATGTATATATATATATATATATATATATATATATATATATATATATATATATATATATATATATAATATATATGTTGATATCACTTTGGTATATGGAAAGTAATTAACAGATTCGTTTCAGGTTGCAGTTACAGTCAATGGCTACCGATCTGCTTGTTTGGGTAACTGTGCCTTTTCTTACGATGGAAACAGCAAGGCATTAGTCAAGTCGGTGGAAATGTCAGGTATGTTTTTGACTTTGTAAAATGATTGAGAACGACGGTCCTCAGATATAAAATAGTCACCTGTTTGCTTAGTTTTTCCTTTCGAAATATTTCCATGTTTGCATCAAGGTCTGCATGTTTGTCTAGAAGATATAAACTATTTTACTTTGGTGTTTGTTTCAATATACCACCCGTTTACTTTTTCTGTTCAGTTTCCCCTCCCCCCCCCCGTAGAGGGGTAGTGCTGTCAGTACACCAGATGCGGTGCACTGTAGGCATTACTTAAGATTCCTTTGCAGCGTCCCTTTGCCTCCTAGCTGCAGCCCCTTTCGTTCCTTTTACTGTACCTCCATTTATATTCTCTTTCTTTTTTCTTAATTTCCAACCTCGTGTAAAAATTGATTCAGAGTGCAGCTGCGAGATTTTCCTCCTGTTACACCTATGTAACCTTCAACTCCCAGTTTTCCTGTTAGCGCTGAATGACCTCATAGGTCCCAGCGCTTGGCCTTCTGCCTAAATTGTATATTCTGTTCTACTCTATTCCATGGTACCTCTTTGCATTCTTTCAGATAATGGCACGTTCTATACCCTCACCATTAGCGGTTCAGAATTCATGAGCAACAACGTCAAAGATTTCTTCGTCTCTTTGGGCAAGGGTCGGACTTGTGACGTCACAGCAGTGACGTCGACAACGGTAAGTTTGTGATTGCAGAATGTTTTTTTTTTTTTTAGTACTTGGATATAAACTCTAGGTAAATGCGTAAGTTTTCTTAGTGGAACCTGTGTCGTGCCTTTTCTTGTTCGTGTATTTTCTTTTTATTCGTTTTGAAGTGTAGAAAGTGTTAAGTATTTATGTACTTGTTTTTTTTTATTTTATTTAGGAACTTTAAGTGTTTGTGAAGTTGTTTTTTCTAGAACATGTTTAGAAACTTCGTATTCGTACATTTTATGTTTTAAAACTAATATGGAAACTTTATGTATATATTTGTGACTTTTTTTTTAAAACTAATATAGAAAACTTTATGTATATATTTATTTAATGGAGTTTTTTTTAAAAACTGAAGAACCATCCAGTTTGAATGAGGTCCTTTAGTAATTAGCACAGAACAATTGTGTATGTGATAAAGTTATATATATATATATATATATATATATATATATATATATATATATATATATATATATATATATATATATATATATATATATATATATATATATATATATATATATATATATATATATATATGCATGTGTGTGTGTGTGTGTATTTTGTACATGCAAAGAAACTTTCAGTATTTCGGCATTCGTTATTTTCTGCAGAACTCCAAGAAATATATTTGATGTCACGGAAAAACTGAGACTTTAGGAGAGCCCCTCTCCTCTGTACTTGAAGACAATTAAGATCACATAAGCTAACCCGTAGAGGTGTGGTTTTTAAGCCATTAGTATTTAGGCTAAAAAATGCAAAACATTAGCAAATACTTGTGACACGTGAGATCTTCGCTTCAGATGTCTGCATAAGGCTACGTTCCATTTTTTGATGGGCAGATGCCTTCAGTGTCCTTCAGGACATTATGCACCTTTTAATTCTTTGATGGCTTCTTTCGTAAATCACTACTGTTATAATAAAGCTTCGAATTATGTATGTCATTTGGTTAACAAAGTTCTTGATATAACTGGGTTTCCCGAAGGGATGGTACCCTCTTTAGACTTGGATGGTGCCGATGTGTCAGTAATATTGCGAAATGACTCCACCTTGCCTTGCAGTTCTCTCTCTCCTTTTTTTTTTTTTTTTAATAAAGTAAATGATCATCATGAGTTGCTTTTTCGAGTTCAGTGTTCTACTTACAGAGAAGAAAGAACTGAGCTTTTAGTAGAAAATGATGCGAACTGGATTCAAACTGTTGTGTGTCTGCCGATTACCTTAATCGATTGTTATGCAAGTTTAAGAACTATCTTCCATTGTTTCTTTAAGAATGAATTCATTTATGTGTTATGAGACAGAGTTTGGATTACGCATCCCTTAACAGATCATGCAGCTAAGTAACGCATACTGTATAACAAAGTTTATAGATATTTAGATGCGCAGTGGTTATATTTTTCCATTCAGAAAAAATCTATCTTTTTTATATTCTTCAGTACCACCGTTCATTAAAAAAAAAAAAACAGGATATCTTGGTTTTTAGATCTAAGGCCATATTGCTTTTCTGAAATCATGTCTGTGACAACAGTAATATTTATCTGTTTAGGGTAACTCTCTTCACCTCTTATTTCAAGGTTACGTGCACTGCTAGCAACCTCACAGCTGGGAGCCATCCATTGTCAGTGTTTGTACAACCTGCAGGACTTGCAAGATTGGAGAGACGTCTTTCTGTTGAGGTGCCTTCGAAACTTGGAACTGTCGGCCCTCTCACCGGCGGTACTGTGGGAGAGTATAATATCACCTTAGCTTTTCCCACCTTTCCCATGAATCAGTCGACGAAAATCGCAGTGAGAATTGCTGGATCAACTTGCAGAATAACTGAAATCAACAATACGTCTCTCAAATGTCTGGCTCCTTCCGGGGTATGTCTTAGGATGTTTATAGTTACTGAATGATTGCATGTAAGATGATAAAATCTCTCTCTCTCTCTCTTGCATATACATACACACGTTCAAATCTAACAGTAGAAATGTAATTGCACCACGACATTACTTCGGCACAGTCTTCCCTAGATATCAATTTATTTAGTTAATTTTGTAACCTTGCGTCTCTGAGATCATTTTGTGATGCGGGAACCACGTTTTTGCAGGCAGAAGGCCGGGTTGTTGTAATTATTCTTCGCGGCCAAAATGCAACTTTAGTGGAGGGCTTCTACTACAATTCCTCCCTCTCTCCAGGCATTACCTTCCTATCTCCAGAAAAAGTTTCCGCAGCAGGTTAGTAAGAGTGTGTACCTTGGAAAGCAACCGTACGGAATGTCTCTGTATGAACAGAGTATCATCTTGTTTGACGTTAACCTCAGCTTCCCAGCCACCATCTCAGTTCATCTGGGCAGCGGTCAGGGTTTCGACAAATGTCGAATTTCTGTAATCGGAATTGGGTGGCTTGATATAAAAAATCTTGTTTATCTTAAAGCTTACTATTCTCATTGGCTGTGTACGTGGTGTTCTGTGTGATGATAAATATCTTTTACACGTGCACCGCATCTAATGATGAAAATTGGAGTAGTATAACAAAATTACTGCCAAAATTAATTTTATTGAAGGATGAGGGGTCTTCTAGAGGGAGAAAATCATTCGCCATCTTAGTAACATTTCGAGGATAAGAAGTTTCTGAAGCCTTCATTTCTTGAATGAATAAGATGAAGATGATTTATACCTTCAGTTTATGTTTTAACTGGAAATAGGTTTGCTAGGTAAGTAAAGTTACCGACTTTGAACTAGGTGAAAACTCCTGCTCAGTTATGATTCAATACGGATACACACTTGCCCACATATATGTATATGTAATATATAATATATATATATTTTATATATATATATATATATATATATATATATATATATATATGAATTTTATCACGTTATAAATATATATGTATATATAGTATATATATATATAACGTGATAAAGATATATATATATACATATAATATATATATATTGAATTTTTATCACGTTATAAATATGTATTATATATATACAGTATATATATAATATAATGTGATAAAAATTCAATATATATACCTATATACATACATAAATATCTATATATATATATAAACACAGATCAGACGCGGAAGGCGTTTATTCACACAGTGAAGTAGATCAAGGGCAGGAATGCGATGCGATGAGATTTGAGATTCACATTTTGTTTTATTCTTACGTTTCGTGACAGCATCGCCACATCTGCAGGGATTTTCTGCAAAATAAAATATAGTATGTTAACATAAAATAAGAACTGATTATGAGATGCAAGAGTTAAAAGGCTCAAATAATTTAATGGTAGAATTACAACTCACAACCTTAAATTACACGCACACTTGACTAAAACTGAGACTAAAAGCACAAAAATAATTTAAAGGACATTTAAAATATCTCGGCAAAATTAAAAAAAAAAAAAACCAACGCACAATCAAAAGTAAATGTCATATATTCATAGAACTACAGCTGAAAACAGCTCCACACAGCCATCTTTTCAGCATCAAAGATAAAAACACAAATTAATTAACGTCAAGAGGCACAAAGAATGACAGAAATTTAGGCTAGAGACATCGGGACAGCAGAGGAATGGTTGTTTCAAGTCGGAACTCTTGGTTTGATGTTTAACGTTTCCAAAATCAACAGTTCATTGAGTCCCTTTGTTTGGCCAGTAACTTTAAAATCTTAATGTTTGATATTAGTTTTACATTTAATAATGTGACCCCTTGTATAAGAAGCTTCTGAGTTAGGTAGCTTACACCCAGTTCTATAACTAAGTCCCCGATGAGAATCGGCCCTGACCCTGAGAAGACGCCGGGTAGATCCAATATATTTTCCCAGATTGCATCAAAGGGCAGAGCCGATCTTTAAACTTGAAAAGCGAGCCAATGGTCTTGGGATTCTTGGGCATAAGCTTTAAATTTATGGCTCCAAAATGTTTGAGTAAAATCTTAGTAAAATCCCTTCGAACATTTATCATTTAATAGATACGGGAAACTGGCATAAAGAGGGAGCTTGGGGACTTGAAAACATAGATTCCTCAGAAAATTTCTTATTGAATTAGTTAATTTAAACTTTTATAGAAAATCTTAGAAGGAAAACAGTTATTAGAGAATTTTGGACGAATGCCCCCCGGGCCTTCCGCCCTCTGTTTTACTCACGCTATGTGGACGACACTTTTATCCTATTCAGATTTCTGACTCACATCGGGATCGAACCCCAGTCTCTCAAATGACAGGCCAAGGAGTTACCATTGGTGATCCACACAAGTCATAAAAGAAGCTGGAGCCTTATAAGTACTTCTGTACCTGAGGTTTTTCCTGGGCATGCTAGGCCCGAGTTCGAGTCTCCGGCCGGCCAATGAAGAATTCGAGGAATTTATTTCTGGTGATAGAAACTCATTTCTCGGTATAATGTGGTTCGGATTCCACAATAAGCTGTAGGTCCCGTTGCTAGGTAACCAATTGGTTCTTAGCCACGTAAAATAAGTTTAATCCTTCGGGCCAGCCCTATGAGAGCTGTTAATCAGCTCAGTGGTCTGGTTAAACTAAGGTATACTTAATTTAACTTTTCCTGGGCAGGCTGCCACGTAAGATACCAAAGAATTTTCCCAACTTCCCGACTCACCAGTAATCATTCGAATTATGCTTTCCCAGTCTCCCAAATGAAGATCTTTGATACTGTCATGACTGTCCTTATATCACACTTGAAAATGATTCGCTAAATTCATATTCTGAGTCTTCCATTACTCCTCAGGTTTTGAGGCACTGAAAATATCCGGACGTGGCTTTGGAACCGGCGCTTACGGGAAAGTGATCGTAAGTAAAAAAAGGTTACTCTACTTTTAAATTCGATCGTTTTAAGTCAGTCAGTCAGTCAGTCCAATATATCATTTTTTTGTCGTGCTATTACTTGAAGCATTTACAATAAATTGTGGAGTCCAGTTTATCGCATGGAGGAATTTTTCGGAAATTATTCTGCACCTCGCACGGTTCATTGTGGGCATTACGTGAGGTTCTTTGGAGCGTCCCTTCGGCCTCTAGCTGCATTTCATTTTCTTTGCTGTACCTCCTTTCATACTCTTCTTTCTTCCAACTTACTTTCCTCCCTCTCCCAACTATTTTTTCAACATCATTTCAGCTCTGAATTACCTCATAGGTACCAGCGTTTGGTCTTTGGCCTTAATTTTATATTTCTTTCCATTTCAGGCAATTGATATAGATGCATTCACATTGAATAATCATTAAGTAGCCTATGAAAGAGAAAATTCATCTCAACTACTACGTACACGATTTTATGCCAAGTTTCAGAAATTACAGAATATTTGTAGCATGTGAAACTAATAATACATCTTATTATCTCAAAGAAATACCAAATTATAGGAATTGTTTTTAAAAAAACAAAGTACAAATGCTGGAAATCTATAATTTAATGCAATGCTTTCTTGAAATTATGGTATTCAAATCTTCAATGACAGAATTCTTCACAACCCTGAATTCTAAAATTTACTGACAAATGATACCGTGGAAATGCCCAATCCTAGAGCTGCAGGGAGAGAATGCCTGAGAAAAAACAATTGCTATTATTTAAAGACACAGACTGCCCCAGAAATACGTAAATCAATTATCCAATGGCTAAAAGTACTTTGCATTTTTTTAGATTGGAGAGCAGGTCTGCCCTGTGCTGAACTGGACGGAATCACTTGTGACATGCCAGGTACCGCCGGGGTTGCTCCCAGGTCAACATTTTGTCCTTCTTGCCACCAAGGACAAGAATTACAGGTATGACGGAAGCAAGAACGTAAATATAACGTTTCCTCTTTTATTTCAAACTCGAGCGCATTGCTGTTGATGTTCATATTGCGTTAATTTGTGCCGTCATAGCAACATCTTCAAATACTTTCAAGGCTTACCTGTGTTGTAATTTCTCTCTCTCTCTCTCTCTCTCTCTCTCTCTCTCTCTCTCTCTCTCTCTCTTTTGTGGAGGCTATTTCCCATCTTTATTATTGTGTTTTGAGAAGATAATTATCTGTTTATTAATATCATGGTCTGTATTTACAACTCTTTTCGAATGACCAAAATAAAGTATAAACGTAATCTTCAACTCTTATTCATTCTTCCTTGATGTTACTCATCTTTGACGGATCTACACTACAGCGTGCCTTTGGCCCTTAGCTGCAACCCCTTTCTTTCCTTTTACAGTACCTCCTTTCACATTCTCTTTCTTCCATCTTACTTTCCACCCTCTCCTAACAATTGATTCACAGTGCAACTGCGAGGTTTTCCTCCTGTTACACCTTTCAGACTTTCTTACTGTCAGTTTCCCTTTCAGCGCTGAATGGCCTCATAGGTCCCAGCACTTGGCCACTGGCCTGAATTCTATATTCTATTCTCTTCTCTCCCTCTCAAGCCGAGTTGGCTTTGTAAACGTGACGTTCAGCGTAACAGGCTCCTCGCTTCCGAGAGGATCCGTCTACGGGGGCACAGCCGTGGTCTTGAAGGGACGAGGCTTCGGCGAAAACTGCTCCCTCATTGACGTTGCTGTGGGAGAAGACATGACCTGCGACGTGACTGCGTGTTCCAATGACACGATCAGATGCGTCACACGTCGTATTCGGAGACGCCACTACGTCAGGAATACCGGATCTCTTATAGGTACCGTAGCAGTTTTACTTATCAGGCTTTCTGATAGGTAACAAATTCCTTTATGTAAGTTATAGCCTGCAATTGAATATTTTCAAGGTTATCTTGTGTCAGTTCCACGGTCAAAAATTCCCAGTATTTCACACTAAACATTCAGCTTCAGGGATTTATTTCAAAATGTGAGATTAAAATCGTAGGATAGCAAAAAATTATCATAATATCGCGGCATGGTATAAGGTCCGCTAAGTCGAGTTCCATTAAGTTGGGGTGTTACTGTAATTGGTTGTAATGAAAACCAATATTTATTTTCCCCTTTTAGATCTGGCTTTAGTCTTGTATAATGGCGCCAGATATTTTGGTTTGTGACTCACTTCTTTTGGTAATTATCTTTTGTTTGTTCATCTTACTGTTTATATTTTTCCAGTTGTTACAGATGTTTCACCACATTTTCTTAGCAAATTAGGTGACCATTCGCTCAGATTGATCAAATGATTTGAAAGCTTCTGCAGAATGGCGTGGCCTTATAACTATCATATATGTGCCAGTGAGAAATAGGGATCTAACAATACAGATAAAGAAAGTCACAAAACAGTAAGTTTGCAAGTGATTCAGTGATCTTTCCATTGGATGACACCTTTTCATTTTAAACGGTATCAGCGAAAGTGATAGGAGAAAGTCATTCTTGACAGATTTGATCTCATCGACCATGACTTATTCATTTAAGGAAAAGAATGAACTAGTGAATGAAGGATGATACATATTTGTCATTTCAAATTCAATACTTATTAATGGGAGCTATGAATTAAAAGTGAAGACTTAAGTCCAGTAAATTTTTGGCCATCGACACTGCAAGTTTTAGAAAATTACGTTTCATTTATATTCTCCTCTGAATGCTATAGTGGAATGTTAGTGTATACTAATATCTCTTAAATAACCAGCCGTTGATCTTAGATGAAAATCCGGT
Organism: Macrobrachium rosenbergii; assembly: GCF_040412425.1. NCBI lineage: Eukaryota > Metazoa > Arthropoda > Malacostraca > Decapoda > Palaemonidae > Macrobrachium > Macrobrachium rosenbergii. The sequence goes on along the minus strand of NC_089783.1, from coordinate 21,877,537 downwards.
ATTCGTCACATTCCATGATATAAATCACTCCTTTTGGGGGTAGTGCCGTCAGTGCACCTCATGCGGTGCACTGTAGGCATGACTTAAGATTCTTTGCAGCGTCCCTTCGGCCCCTAGCTGCAGTCCATTTCATTCCTTTTACTGTGCCTCCGTTCATATTCGCTTTCTTCCTTCTTGCTTTCCACCCTCTCCTAACAATTGTTTCATAGTGCAACTGCGAGGTTTTCCTCCTGTTACACCTTTTAAACCTTTCTACTCTAAATTTTCCTTTCAGCGCTGAATGACCTTATAGGTCCCAGAGCTTGTCCTTTGGCCAGAATTCAGTATTCCATTCCATTCCACAATATTAATCAGGATTAATCCTTGAAACACGAAATTCTTGGCCAGAGCATCAGTGCTGAAAACAGTCTGTTTGACTCTACACCCATTGTTGTTAATTCACTGCAGTCTGACGTTCTCACCAGACGCTAAGCAGCCTGAATTTTTTCAGTCTTTCTGTACTCGAGAACCCTCCTCTCTCCCTCCCTCCATTGCCGGGCCTCAAGGAGTTCTGCCGTCTATTGGTGCCGGTACCTAGCGATAATATAAGTTCATCCAGCTGTTGTAAAGAACAAAACAGTTATCCAATGGATTCCAAGATGAGAAAAAGCAAATGTACCTCATTGTATTGCAGGATATGGGCCTGGATACGCCTGGGAGCCCAAAAAACTCACAATCCTGGAAGGCGACGCCGTCACCTGGGCTTGGCAGAGGAGTGATCCAACTTCTCTGCTTTCCTACAACGTCTTTTCGACGCCCTCTCCCTCTGTCAAGGATTTCGATGGGAAGGGTTTTAGATCGGGACCTGCAACCCCTGCTGGTAAGCATATCGGGATGAAATGCATTCACAGTTTCTCTTCGTTTTACATTTTTTTTATGTAACCAGGGAGCCTTTCATGATGAAGACGGCGGATTATACGAACTTCAGCTATTTTCAAGAACTCCTGATTACTGATAAATTTTTTTCTTGTTTTGGAGGATATAACATAGTTTCCTGACAAATTAGCTATTGAATGTGAATTAGATAAAGAGGTAAACAATGATACTACATGATGCATTGGTAGCTGTGCATTTCTTAGTATGGTAAATATCGTAGACATACTGTATTTGTTAATTCTGTATACATTTTTTTATTTCATCGTGACAAATAGGTACCAATGCATGGAAAATAGTCTTATTATTGTATTACTCACCTTTCAGTATAGTTCGTAGTTACAGCTATCATTCGAAAAAGTGCTTATTTCAGTCTTAACATCAGCCAATCGTCCACAGGCACCTTTACATACGGTTTCCCAAATTCTGGGACTTATTACTACGCTAGCGACCCCCTTTCAAATGGGATCGTTTCATCTGGTCAAGTTGAGGTGACAGCACCAACTCCAGGCTTTCAGGCGATAAGGGTCACTTTTGCGGGAGTGGAAGCTGAATATAAGCCTAATCGTGAAGGTAAATCACAGTTGAAAGAAACGGTTCCAGAACAAATGAGTAACAACTGATTATTTTAATATGGTTGTGTCGTATAAAGATCATTACAACTTGTATATTTTCAACCCAAGTTTAGATATTAGTTTAGAATCAATGTAACTTTTGTATCATTTATCTTGAGACAAAGATTTTCTTTGCAATAGTTATTTGTGGTGATTTATTTTTTCTAATTAGCCTTATCACTTTTTGTTTTACCCTTATCAACATGGTCATCCATGAAGTTGTAAGTGTCACCTTAGAAGAATGTGGAGCTACTCCAATGGCGGCAGAAGCAATATCAGGGTGCCTGGATGGATATCCTACAATTGAAGACCAAAGTGGTTTTGTCTTTGTAACCGACCCTTGCTGGACTCCCCAGATCACTGGCGTGTCTGCCAATCAGACGCCTGTGTCAGAGATATTCAGGTAAGTTAGAAGTGACCTTCTAGACTGTATAGATAGGCTCGGGACACAACCCGTCGCAGCAGTTGGTTCCTTCAAATAAGGCTAGTGATCATGCTTAAATGTGCCTTTGGCTGATTTGGTTGATGAGTCTGAGTTCTGAGCTCTGCATTAGTTTTTGAACCAAAATTTGACTTGTTATTGCTTTTTTCAGCGAGTGTACCGGCATGAAATCATGGTGTTTTTTTTAATTTTTGTACAGTCGAAGGCTGATATAGCAGTACCGCTGTTCAGCTGGGAATTATCCAAACATTGGAGCTCTTTATATGTTCTTTCGTAATCCAACATTTTTACTGTAATCTTGCTTAATGAAGGCATCTAGTTTCATTATGGTCTCTACATGGTACAAATACTGAGATCAGGACACAATTAATGATAGTTTTTAGCAACCTCTTAAGAGCAAATTCAGTGTTTTATGAGACTTTTACAGAAATGACCACTGAATCTAAGAATTTTTCTCAAATCTACGTGTACGTCATCGTTTCTATTTATCAAAAATTTGTGAGGAATTGCAGACTTTAGTGATGATCACGTTTTTATCCAGTGAAAGCCTCGTGCCTCGTACGGCTTTATCCAGTGAAAGCCTCATGCAACTTTATCCAGTGAAAGCCTCGTGCAGCTTTATCCAGTGAAAGCCTCGTACAGCTTTATCCAGTGAAAGCCTCGTTCAGCTTTATCCAGTGAAAGCCTCGTACAGCTTTATCCAGTGAAAGCCTCGTTCAGCTTTATCCAGTGAAAGCCTCGTACAGCTTTAGCCATTGAAAGCCTCGTGCAGCTTTATCCAGTGAAAGCCTCGTACAGCTTTATCCAGTGAAAATACAGCTTTATCCAGTCATACAGCTTTATCCAGTGAAAGCCTCGTTCAGCTTTATCCAGTGAAAAGTACAGCTTTATCCAGTAAAAGTCCGTACAGCTTTATCCAGTGAAAGCCTCGTACAGCTTTATCCAGTAAAAGTCCCGTGCAGCTTTATCCAGTGAAAGCCTCGTGCAGCTTTATTCAGTGAAAGCCTCGTGCAGGTTTATCCAGTGAAAGCCTCGTACAGCTTTATCCAGTGAAAGCCTCGTGCAGGTTTATCCAGTGAAAGCCTTGTACAGCTTTATTCAGTGAAAGCCCCGTGCAGCTTTATCCAGTGAAAGCCTCGTACAGCTTTATCCAGTGAAAGCCTCGTACAGCTTTAGCTTTATTCAGTGAAAGCCTCGTACAGCTTCATCCAGTGAAAGCCTCGTGCAGGTTTATCCAGTGAAAGCCTCGTACAGCTTTATTCAGTGAAAGCCTTTATCCGTGCAGCTTTATCCAGTGAAAGCCTCGTACAGCTTTATCCAGTGAAAGCCCTCAGCTTTATCCAGCTTTATCCAGTGAAAGCAGCTTTATCCCGTGAAAGTGCAGCTTTATCCAGTGAAAGACTCGTGCAGCTTTATCCAGTGAAAATCTCGTACAGCTTTATCCAGTGAAAGCCTTGTACAGCTTTATCCCGTGAAAGCCTCGTACAGTTTTATCCAGTGAAAGCTCCGTGCAGCTTTATTCAGTGAAAGCCCTTGTGCAGCTTTATCAGTGAAAGTGCAGCTTTATCCAGTGAAAGCCTCGTACAGCTTTATCCAGTGAAAGCCCCGTACAGCTTTATCCAGTGAAAGCTCCGTGCAGCTTTATCCAGTGAAAGCCCCGTGCAGCTTTATCCAGTGAAAGCTCCGTGCAGCTTTATCCAGTGAAAGCCCCGTGCAGCTTTATCCAGTGAAAACCTCGTACGGCTTTATCCAGTGAAAGCCTCGTACAGCTTTATCCAGTGAAAAGCCTGAAAGCCGTACAGCTTTATCCAGCCTCGTGCGGCTTTGTCCAGAAAGACTCGTGCAGCTTTATCCAGTGAAAGCCTCGTACAGCTTTATCCAGTGAAAGACTTGTGCAGCTTTATCCAGTGAAAGACTAGTGCTTTATCCAGTTTTATCCAGTGAAAGTGTACAGCTTTATCCAGTGAAAGCCTCGTACAGCTTTATCCAGTGAAAGCCTCGTACAGCTTTATCCAGTGAAAGCCTCAGCTTTATGCAGTGAAAGCTTCATCCAGTGAAAGCCCCGTGCAGCTTTATCCAGTGAAAGACTTGTGCAGCTTTATCCAGTGAAAGACTCGTGCAGCTTTATCCAGTGAAAAAGCAGTCGTTTTATCCAGTGAAAGCTTTATCCAGTGAAAGCCTCGTACAGCTTTATCCAGTGAAAGCCTCGTACAGCTTTATCCAGTGAAAGCCTCGTACAGCTTTATCCAGTGAAAGCCTCGTACAGCTTTATCCAGTGAAAGACTCGTGCAGCTTTATCCAGTGAAAGCCTCGTACAGCTTTATCCAGTGAAAGCCTCGTACAGCTTTATCCAGTGAAAGCCTCGTACAGCTTTATCCAGTGAAAGCCTCGTACAGCTTTATCCGGTGAAAGCCTCGTACAGCTTTATCCGGTGAAAGCCCCGTGCAGCTTTATCCAGTGAAAGACTCTCAGCTTTATCCCGTGAAAGCCAGCTTTATCCAGTGAAAGACTCGTGCAGCTTTTATCCAGTGAAAGCATCGCAGCTTTATCCAGTGAAAGCTTTATCCAGGAAAGCCTCGTACAGCTTTATCCAGTGAAAGCCTCAGCTTTATCCAGTGAAAGTACAGCTTTATCCAGTGAGCTACAAAATGTAATCCAGTGAAACTCTTCTCTTGATGTCGAAAGCTCTGTACAGCTTTTCTGAAAACCTCGTACAAGGAAAATGTAATCGACTTTTTTTTTTTTTTTTTTTTTTTTTTGCCCTTGAAAGTGAACGTCAGAACTTATGTCAATCCACATTAGTTAATGTAAAATGTTAGCGTATGTTCTAAAGGAAATTACCCCGTAAGTAATCACGGAAAAGTTTAGGCATTTAACAACAACAATAACGGTGATACTAGTAATAAACTCTGGTGTATAGATGTTTGAGCTTCATATTATCTCAATTATGACCTTTGCATCCGTTTACTTTTCCGAGTATATTTACAGCAGATTATCTAAAATTTTATGTGGATTGTTGGTTTTGGTATTGATTTATTCATCATCGATTTGTCAAAGGGAACATCTTATTGAAGACTGTTGTAATGATAATAATGAAGTTGTTGTAATGATAATAATGAAGTGATCGTAATTGAAAAGAGCGATGAAAGAAATGAGACTGTAAACTCTACGGTAACTACAAGTCACATTTCAGCTGAAGAACAACCATAGTGAGCAGGTTAACTTGTTTAGTCAGTCAAGTATATTATTGTGACTTTGTCAGCTCGCAGAAACTTCAGATCAACACATAACGAAGTCATCTCGTACCCAGTTGCGTTGTCAATTAGGATGGCGTCATTGGAAAAACCTGAAAGTTGTTTGGTTTTATATATAATTTATATAATAATTTATATATATATATATATATATATATATATATATATATATATATATATATATATATATATATATATATATAGGTATATATGATTAAATTGCTAATGCCTCCGAATTCATGCGTTGTTTGTACAAATATTAAGACATTTCCGCATAGCAACTATTCATAATCATCAATGCAGTATGGGAAAAAGTTTTGAAACACTCTCTCTCTCTCTCTCTCTCTCTCTCTCTCTCTCTCTCTCTCTCTCTCTCTCTCTCTCTCTCTCTCTCTCTCTCTCTCTCTCTCTCTCTGCCAGCCCTAGGAGAGCTGTTAATCAGCTCAGTGGTCTGGTAAAACTAAGGTATACTTAACTTCTCTCTCATAATTATCAGCGTGTTTACAGAAATAATAAAAAAAAAATGACTGGGTCTGGATGGGTGGCATCTGCCTGAGTAAATGGATTGGCCTCCAGGTCACTATTATTAAGGGGGGGAAACGGACACACCCAAATACTTGGGCGTGTACGTGAATACTACTTATCTAGGGGTTAGCCACAACTATGTACATATTTAAATTTATATGTATATCCATCTATATGTATATGTATACGTATATGCATTGTATATATACATATATATATGTGTGTGTATGTATATTATATATATATATATATATATATATATATATATATATATATATATATATATATATATATATATATATATATATATATATATATATATATATATATATATAGTATGTGTGTGTATAAATTCAAAGACTATATATATATAGTGTGTGTGTATAAATTCAAAGACTGAGGAACCATTTATACCTCAAAAGAGGACTCAGAATTCCAAATGTGATTATCTCTAATCGACTGTACCCCTCGAGCTGGTGCCTGACTTCGTCATATTAAATATTTTGACGCATTTTGTACTGCATTTAAATTTTAAATTAAATATACATTTAAGATGTGCTAGTATAATCACTGCTAGCCTTTGTTTTTTCTGTTATTAGGGCCTACATTGATATTTTTGAACACGGTAACAATGAAAACAATACGTTGCAGTGATGTCTGTTGTGTAGTGAGTCCACAGGTCCATATCAGGCTTCCTACTCCCTTTAACCCCTTACCATACTTACGAGGTACCTTAGGGCATGGGCTCAGTCTGGCATGAGCCACTTAAATCTGAAGCGAACAAGCGTAGTAGCGATTTTCAACAGAGCAGCAATTATAGGTCCCTAAAACTGATCAAGGTCTGATTAAGCTGACCATAGGGCTTCTAACGGTCAGTAGGTCTCAACGTGACCTGTCGGTCATTAGCATTTTGCGCGGGATGGGATGAGGGCCACAGAGCCTAGACTTAGATCAGTATCATAATCATTTGTCACCTGTATTAAAGCAGATTCTTGGGAGTCTCTTTGAGACAAATACATTATCTTTCATCGTTTTATTACTGTAGGCCCAGATGTTCCTGTGAGATTTTCCACTCTGGGGCACAAAGAAGATTATCATTCAGTTCGCCTTTTGTCTTCGGCTTATCCATAGTCGATCCAGTGCCTGGGTTAATCCAGGACAGCTGTTCCTCCTTTGAAGACTAACCGCTTTCACTTCAGTTGTGTTTTGGTAAAACAGTCCCTTTTGTAAGTTTGTTTTGGCTATATCTTTGCTTGAGAAAACCTTAAAGGCGGAAGATCTCGTCTTCTTTGGTTTCACTCCACGGGGAAATAAACTCTACCTTCATATATTTTTAAATTTAGTACGTCAGTCTGGGCATCTTCACGTCTTTTTAAAATAAAAGAATAAGTAAGGTTAATTATTTTTAAAATCTGTTCTTACAGCGGCCTCCAATCGACGGTCGGAACCACCCTGAACATCACAGGCACCGGTTTCGGGTCAAAAACTTGCAAAGCTAAGGTAAAGATCGGTGAGACGCATTGCAGAGTGATCTCTGTTTCTGACAGAGGGCTTACTTGCACTATAGAAGATCAAGAGGACCTCGTTTCTCTGCGTCCTTTGCCGATAGAGGTCACTATAGCTGACAGGTTCGTTCTGAGAGGTTAATTTTTTCATACAGCCTTAAAGATGCATAAGCTCCTTTAATTTTTTTCTGCTTTATTACATCATATCTTTGCACATTTATGCATACATTTTTACATCAGTGTAGTTTATACAATCTATACGTTTTGCACGTACACTCAAAATGAGTTAGTATCCATGTTTTCCTTCCACTGTTTCAAATATTCGAGTAAATCTCAAATTCGTCATGTCATCATTTTTAGCACCGACAATGATGAATTATCTAAATTCATGTAAGTATGAATGTATGCAGCCAAAATTTCTGTTATTTTCAGGCAACACTTTCCCAGTTCCCCGTGCCATTTCTTATCCTTGATGCTAAATTTCTGAAGGAAAGGACGAAAATAGCGGCCATGTTCTATTTGCATTGTTATGCTAGACGCGATTACAACCGTTAATTCATGGTTATCACCAAGGCGATAAAAGCTCTGCAAATAAACCAGAATGTTACATAAATGCGGGTGCGACGAGAAATAGAATATAAAAAAGGAAGAAGTATGATAAGTGAATTTCAACAAAGAAATGGGATTGGTTAAGACAGGTCGGTCGAACTGTCATGAACCTTCACAAAACTTTTCTGACGCGTCTCCGAATAAGCCAGTTTCGTCTAGCACACGGACATCTAATGACTAATCCACATAACCCTGCTCCTGAATTATCTGAATGTAAAGTAATGATAACATATAAACATTTATTTTGGGAGTGTCCGAAGTATAATCAGCAAGGAACATCAAGTTTCGGAGATAAACTGATCAGAGAAATTTTGTCCGAAATGTCTACATTTGAAATTAATCTAGTTATAGAGTTTGTGAACAATTGCAATTTAATTGACAGAGCATAAATTTAAAAATATAAATAAAAACAAATCTTTCGGACCAGCTGCAGCCCTGTGAGAACTAAGCATCAGCTCAGTGGTCTGGTAAAACTGTTTTCATAAAATTAATAATAATTCACAAAACTGTCTCTTTTGACTCCGGTGAGTCCTGAAGGCTTGCAGCGTAATTTGCTCCTGCTGAGAGAGAGGATGTCATCGGATGACATTCGGTTATTCAGCATAAGTTGCAGAAGCAGATGTTTAGCCTACCACTCTTGCAATGATCAGCCGCCCATAGTTATCCTCTTGGTGAATGATTTCAAAAGTTCTGTATTTACTTTATAATATTTACTTTATAAACCTTCATGGCCCACAGGAGCTGAAGGAGACTGTCTTATGAAGTTTCTCGGCAAATTTTGGAGAGAGAGAGAGAGAGAGAGAGAGAGAGAGAGAGAGAGAGAGAGAGAGAGAGAGAGAGAGAGAGAGAGAGAGAGAATGTTGGAGTTAATATGCCGGAAAAAATTATCTGAGCATGAATGGACTGTTGCGTTTTCTTACATGTTTCTATTGCAAACCTTTACACAATTTTAGTTAGTTATCTGGTAAATTACGTAGCCTTTTTTCCTCGCAATGAAAATACAACATGGGTCTCCATACATACCTGAGGGTTAAAAAAATACGTTAATAAAAAAAATACGTTATAAATATAAAATGTGGACTGTTTTCCACTTAGGGGAACTGCTGGTTTTAAGGTCAACAACGTGGAATTAGAAAGCCAAGTCACCATTGTCCCATCTATTTCATCCTTCGAACCAAAGACCGGATCAGTCCGTGGAGGCACCCTCATCAACATCACAGGTCAATTGTGAAGTATATTTTGATTTTTTACTCACTAATTAATTCATGTAAAAAAAACCACAATACTGCAAATACACTCTACGAACACAGAGACACAAGCACATACACACATACACATATAATACTATATATATATATATATATATATATATATATATATATATATATATATATATATATATATATATATATATATATATATATATATGTGTGTGTGTGTGTGTGTGTGTGTGTGAAATGGATAAAAATCCAGTTATGTATGGGTACAAATATTTTAAAAATAAATGCATATATATATATATATAGTATATATATATATATATATATATATATATATATATATATATATATATATATATATATATATATATATATATATATATATATATATATACCCATACATAACTGGATTTTTCTCCATTTCAAGGTTCACGCTACTACGCATTTTAATATAATAATAATAATAATAATAATAATAATAATAATAATAATAATAATAATAATAATAATAATGTTATATATTAAATGATAAATGAATAAAGCACCCCTCAATTCACACGGGCTCTTTTTTGTAGGTTCGGGACTTCTTCCATACGACGGCCAAGTGGTTGTCCAAGTAGGACGATCTTCGTGTCACATCGAGCACTTGACTTCGAGCGTCATCAGCTGCGTGACGGAAGCGCAAGAGCCTGGGAGTTACCTACTCAGTGTTCTGATATCCGGCCACATGGTCAGTCTAGGCTCTAGATGATAAAAAAAAAAATTAATGCTTAATGATGTCCTATATAAATGAATCTGGTACTGAAATACTGATGCGTAAATATTTTGGTTATTGCACTTCCATGAAATAATTTACTATTCCATCAAATCTTTTATTTAATTCACGATGCGAAAACGGTGCTATTTCGAAACAGGTTGAATATCCATGAATTTCGATGCAAGGTTTCAGATGGGAATGAATGTTGCCGAAAGCTTGATGGGGACTAGTGTTGTTAATGGATTTCTAAGTTAATGTATGCAGAAGCGATTGTGAGATTGTGGTAGTTTTTCACAAGGTTTTGCGCACATTCAGTAGTTAAATGATGAATGTGACGGTAAAAAGTGCACTGTATTTCTCTAGACTCTTCATTTATACATTTACGCAATACGTGTACGTACACATGCACGCGTATACACAGATACGCACCGTAGAATTGTATGCTTAGGGTTTTATATATATATATATATATATTATATATATATATATATATATATATATATATATATAATTTTTATATATATATATATATATATATATATACATATATATATATATATATCACATAAACATGCATGTGTACTGTTCATATATGAAATAACATTAACAGATCTACTTGTGTTAAAAGCTGAAAATATAGGAGCCAAAATAATCTCAGGGATACTTGAATTGGGTCAGTTTGGTATACGAATCTGTTATAATTCTGCATACTGTTCTGAAGAAGAAATTGCCTCAAACGTTTGAGTGTGAGAACAGGGAAGACGGTTAACCTTACTGAAAATGACAATAAAAGGGCATCTTTAATTATACCCAATTATACTGCAAAGTTCTGCCTTTGAAAAGAAATTTGAAAACCGGAAATTAAATTCAAAGATTCTTCGCGAGGGGAGGGTTGACCTCATCAGTGTTGCCCTTTGGGTATTTAATTCCTCCCCAGACGCCTTTCCGCAATTCGTACCCCCTCTCCCCTCCTGACTCAGGTACCAGACTCATCAAAACTTACAATACACATTCACACACACGTACGTATACTTTATATATATATATATATATATATATATATATATATATATATATATATATATATATATATATATATATATATATATATATATATATATATATATATATATATATTACATAAATATATATGTATATGTACATTATACAGTACATATATACTGTATAAATGCATGTGTGTGTATTTGTGTATGTGTGTGTGTTTATGGGTCAGTGTGTATGATAAGTGTTCTACTTTTGACTCAGTTGTATGGGTATATATCCTTTCTGCATGTTGTATGTTATTATTATCGACGCTTCTTATTCTATATGTCTTTGTTTCCCCATGCATAAAATCCATGAATCTTGACATGTGTACTTATAGATTTCGTATGTTATTTGTATTTTCTATATTTTTGTGCCTATTATCATCTCACAAAGCTTTCTGATAAGTTAGGCATGTTGGTAAACAGATTGTATAATTATTTTGTATCCTCTTTTGAAAATAGATACAACCAGTATCCGAAGGCCTAAATCGCACCTTCACCACCAGTGCGGCCTCCACGCCCTATGTCCAACAACTGAAAATGACTGGGAATAAGGTCGAGCTCGAAGGATCTGGCTTTACTAACGATCTGTCCAAAGTTAGCATCACTTTCGTCCCATCTTTCCTAAGAGGAAAGAGAAGCATTCTGAGGGCGGACGGTAATGATGATGGTGATGAGGAGGAGGAGGAAAATGTGGCCAAGGAATTTGTAAACCCTAAAGAGAGGAATACAAAGTTCCAGGACGACGATGACGTCATGATTTTTGCCGAAGAGTCTGACAATTACGACGAGTTCCTAGAGGCCTTTAAAGAGGTGGATAAAATCGCAACCTCGCGTCGTCCCGTGATAGATAGCTCATTGTTCGATGTAGTAGGAGAGACTTCTAGCTTTTGGAGGGAATTTACAGGTACATCAGCCAGGAGTTTCTCTCACAGCCAAGATTTGGGTCTATGGAAAGTAGGAGGGACGCGACCATCGCCGGAGGATTCTCCAGAGCCAGCGATCTATCGAGAAAAGAGAGAGATCGAAGCAACTTCTTACTCCTGTTCTCCCAACGCGGTGACAGATAAGTCCATTTCCTGCACATCCGAGGATCTCCCTGCTGGTTCGTACAAGGTTGCCCTATGCATCAGGGGTCACGGTGATGGGATCATAGGAGGTAACATGCGGCCAGTAATCATCAAGAGCGCCATTAGTGCAATGAGTCCCGCGGAAGGCAGCATTAATGGTGGCACCCTTTTGACCATTAATGGGACAGGATTTAAGCCAGGGGCCATAGAGGTGGAAATTGACGGTGAATCGTGTGAGTTGGAGAAGGCGGAAGTGACCGTGCTTGCTTGTTGGACGCCTCCCCATTCCCCGGGAAATGCTACGGTTGAAGTCCGCGTTGCTGGAGAGACACTGAACGGACCAACATTTTCATACGCGCAAAGCAAAACTCCAGTCATCAGCTCTGTTACGTAAGCATTTTTTCAAATGAAAATTTTCTTTTCAGTGAGGTCATTAACTGAAAAATTGTTACCTATCATAGAGTAGAAAACCGGACACGCAAGAACAAGAAAGGTATAAGCTCTGTCGTATTTAGACCCCTTAGAATTAAATAAAATGATTTGTATTGTAAACAGTATGCTATAATACCTCATTACTAGCATTACTGTCATTAGAATAAGTGACTATTTCTTTTCATAATTGCCTTCGTCAACGTGCATTTGCGCATAGAAAAAGTATAGCTCATCAACATTTACGTTGATGAACTAACAGGAGCACGTATCAGTTCACTGTCATATTTTTAACAATAACATATTTACAAGTAAATAACAGAATTCATTTCACGTAGCCTACTTACACATACATTGACTACTAGTGGTCAGAGCTACGTGAGGAATGGGCACTAAGTGGTTACAGTGTCTGTCTTGTCTTGCAGACCAAAGGAAAACATAAGAGCAAGAGATGACATTGTGATTAATGGAACTAATTTCAACATCTCCGGAAAACCTGAAGTGCTGATCGGAGACAGTATGTGTGACGTGGTTGTCTTTAACACGACGACAGTAACCTGCAAGGTATGTGTACGGATATATCGTTGATTTATATTGCAAGATGAATGAGACTACCGTGAGCCAAAAACTCACGACACATTTTCCATTTTTATTTATTCATTGGGCTCTTGTTCCTCATAGGTATGCATTGGAACAGGTGAAAAAGATAAAGATTTCTTTATTAAAAAAGGATTGATTTTAATGAACTCGTTAGTCGTAGTTGACTTTCCTTTATGGATGTATACTGTAATTTTCTATTTTTCGAAAATGAGGAAAGAAAAAAATCGTTGATTTACAAGTTGTTATAAATATATGCTTTTGTTATAGAGAGGTGTTATCTTTACAAGTTGTTATAAATATATGCTTTTGTTATAGAGAGATGGATAACACCGTAGTAAGTCAGTCACATCACATCTGTCCTTCACATTCTTTCAGTACTTTTCGTCTCTCAGTAAATTCTATAATGATATAAAGATTGATGTTCATCAATAATTCCAGTTATGAATCAAAGAGTCACGTTTCTCTGTTCCTTGATTTTATTCATCGCTGTTCTGCTGTGTAGGTGTTATCCGAAATGTTTTGGAAAATGTTCTCCGTAATTTCCGTGACTATCCCCCGCAGGGGGGAGTGCCGTCAGTGCACCTCACGGGGTGAACTGTAGCCATTACTAAACGTTCTTTGCAGCGTCCCTTCGGCCTCTAGCTGCAACCCATTTCATTCCTTTTACTGTACCTCTATTCATATATTTCTTCTATCTTGCTATTCACCCCTCCTAACGATTATTTCATAGTGCAACTGCGAGGTGTTCCTCCTGTTGCACCTTTCAAACCTACCTACTTTCAATTTCCCTTCCATCTCTGCATGACCTCAAAAGTTCCAGTGCTTGGTCTTTGGCCTAAACTCTATATTCCATTCCATGACTATCCGTCCTGCCTGACGTCTGCTTTTGATCCCCAGGCAATGGAACTGCCGGCTGGCAATTACACTGTGTCCGTCCGGGACAAAAAATACGGCTGCTCGAATGAGCAGTTAGTGACGTTCGACCTTTCGATCACATCGATCGAGCCACCCCGAGGTAAGAATTTCCTTCCAGTATTGGTGATAAAATTATTCATTTTATTTATATATTGCGAGTGAGAGAGTTTATTGCTTAAATTAGGTTCTTTATGCAAATATTTAATTGCAGGTTTAGTGATTTTTCATACGGGTTGGAATGATCTCATTGTGAAGAGTATGCAACCCTCATGTTTGCTTGATTTGGTTGAATAAAATTCATACATTCATCCAGACAGACTCCCACAGAATTTCGTCATTTATATTGTATTGTGATGATGTGTTCATTAATACATATGAGCGCAGAGCTATAGAACTCCAATATTTTAGTCTGTAAGGTTCAAGAAAAATTGCAAGGCATCATGTCCGATAGCGAAAAAGGTGTATGGTGATATGTATATATTATATAGTTTATATATATAATATATATGTTATATATGATATTTTTTCCTTCTCTTTCTTTCTTTCTCTCTCTCTTCCTTTCTGAAGGCGTGGTTTCAGATGTCACCCTGCCGGTTTTCAATAAGTCTTTTGTCCATTGGTTATGAATCACCATAGTTGACTAATTACCATGCACTATGACTTACTCCTTAGAACAACAGACTACAATGGGTTTAATGAACCCTGTTCCTTTTGCTGGTGTTGCTGATATCATGACAAGATTACTATGAGGTTTCATATATATATATATATATATATATATATATATATATATATATATATATATATATATATATATATATACATACATACATACTGTACATACATACATACGAGTATATATAAATACATTATATATATACATACATATATATATATACACTATATGTTTGTGTGTGTGTGTACGTGTGTGTGTGTCAACCATTGCACCACGCGCATACATGCATCCAGGTAAAGACAGGTATGTCTCACAACCACAGGTGGGTTCGGTGGCGTCGTCATAAACATCACAGGCTTCGGGTTTGATCCCGCTGGTCAAAGTACCACGGTCACCGTGTGCAATGCTTCTTGCTCCGTCACGAGAGCCTCATATACTTCCCTCACGTGCCAGGTACCTCCAGCGGATCGAGGTAAGTCCTGTCGTTCAGACCTACAGGTAATAGTTTGGACGGAATCCATCCGCAGTGTTATATGACTGTCAGTAAGGTAGCTTGGTTTTTATTCGCAGAAGAGACATTCTTAAATGACAACTGGACTATAGCCCTAAGGTAATTTGAAGTACTCATAAATGACAGACCTGCAAATTAGATGTAAAAGAATATGAGGTATTCTTAAATTGCTGGACGTTGACGTTTTTACAGTGAAACAGGGAAATGTTCAATGAACATTTCTAGCGGTGACGAAAAATTGTATTTTCGTGACCAGAGACGATGTCGTCTTCTTAACTATTGAGAAAGGGAGGAACTTTTACAGTCCAGTTCAGTCAGATTTACCATCTACCGTTTCTCATTTCATGTGCACACTGATTATGCTATCAATCAGTGATTATTCTATCAGTCATTCTATTCTTCCTTACTTTCTACAAGTTATGGACGGTTTTAATTGTTAGCATTGAGTAACAAACGCTTAAATTCTGGCTGCTTGATTAACTTGTTTATTTGAGAATAGATTACTTTTATAATAAAACTTTGAAATTTATCTTGCCTGAATATATCTAAATCATATTTTAGCGCCCTTTCAGCCTTGTTTTTGGTTTAATTTACTAAAATTAAATAAATTTATCCTAAAAAAATATTCCAACGTTATTGTTTATTTTGGAGCTCCTAACTTCCTTTAATTTTGAGAGCAGTTTGCACACTAGAGAACTTTGCTTAATAATAGGAATAAATTTTCTTTTGAAAACCGTTTAATATTCTGTAATATTCTGCGATCCGAAAGGTGACTTGTGTTTTGTACCCAAGTCTTTTACAGTGCACAACTTAACACCAAAGGACACAAGCAACAGTTTTAACAGTGATGATTTTAGACGTAATCCTGATTTTTGTTTATATATATTAATTAATAGCTCGTTCCATCTTCAGGTACCTTAAAAAGTAAGAACTGTGACCTAATAGTAACCAGTGAAAATGGGCCGCTGGAAACATCTAGGAATGGATTCACCTATAACGCTTCCTTGACTCCTTCCATCCGTGATGTCACGCCGAAAAGGGGAGGCACTGCAGGTGGCACCAGGATAAAAATCAATGGCACTGGGTTTGCGTATGTATAGCTCTGAGTTTTTTTTTTGTTTAACATCTGGGAAATCTAGACTATGTTTTAAACTGGGAGAAAAAATACCATTGAAAGCATAAAGAGAAAGCAGGAAGAGTGACAAGTCAGTGGCAGTATTTAATACATTGTTAAGGCAAGACAAGGCAATCAACTCTGATTAAAATATATCTCTCACCATATTACCGTTTAGTTTGAGGGATTTGTAGTTGAAAATATTAGTATCTTTGATATTAAAAGTCAGCATTTGCTTGCTGCAGATGCAAACACTAATTTTCATGCAATAGAAGATCGTCAAATAGCTTTTTCAGTTTGTGTCGTTTCATCTACGGTATTTATGAACAAAGAATTTTCTGAAACTGTAGGTCCAAATGCCGTAGATTTGTGATGCCTACAACACTAACATGAAAGCTTACAGTATTGCCACCCTACAAAGAACGAAGATGATGAAAGATCAGCGTTTACCTTCGTCCATCTCAAACATAATTTATTTCAGCGAGGCTAGCATTCAAATACATCTCACAATTTCAGGGAAAAGGGAAACACCGTGGCTATCGGGGATTCAGAGTGCGTTGTTGCAGAGGAGAAACCCAACGAGATTTCTTGCGTCACGGAGAGTCATCTCGGACCCGGGATATTCCCAGTCACTGTTACTGTACCCGGGGCTGGAACAGCTATCACGGTCAGTGTAATATTCAGTGTAGAAGATTACGTTTCAGTAGCTTCTGGTAATAAGTGTATACCTAGTTTTATAGTTTTAATGGTGATCAGACAAATTCAGATAAGCATTTTCTATATTTGTAATGAGGGATAACGGGTTAATGATATACAATAATCAATAATCGCACAAAATTTATTATTGTTTATAAAAGAAAACACATTCAGTGAAATTTGTTTTTATAGAAGGACAATTTACAAAGTACTGCTCTTAGCTTATTGTAGCTCCGGCTGATAGTATCATAAGCTAAAAACACTTCTTAGTAAATTTTCATCTGTAAAAATGTATGTATAACAAGTAGAAATTAGAAACACAAATTCGTCGACTTATTATTATTATTATTATTATTATTATTATTATTATTATTATTATTATTATTATTATCAGTTCACATTCATAACTTCTCAAACGTAAGCAAAGAACAAATCTTCAGTAATTCTCAAGTTTAATCTTTTCAGGATGAAAATGCTGAGTTCTTCTACATCGATCAGTGGAGTTCTCCATTCACCTGGGGCGGAGAACCCGTGCCCTCAGCTGGTCAAATGGTAGTCGTTGATGCTGACCAGACCATTCTCTTGGATCAGTCCACAGATGTTTTGAAGATGCTGCTTATCAAAGGTGGGTCTTGATAATATCTCGTGAAGAGTGTGTATACACACAGACACATATTATTAAGGTTTCAGTCTGACCTACTTCCTGTATTCCTTGCTCAGGGATCCAATCCTGCGGTCTAGCTGAAGAACAGGGAACTTACTATGAAACCGTGTCACTCTTGACTGCAATTGCCAGGTCTGGTAGAAACTTAAGTAGAAAAAACAGTTGGGCTGAAGGTCGTATTTCAACAAGGAACTGTTGCAGATAAATACTTAGGTTTACTTTAAATGGGATAAATTTACAATTAAACACGTAATTCAGAAGAATGGGGAATGATCGGCAGATAAAGTAATGTTCTGCCACGTGGTTAAATATTAACAGCAATTGTTCAAATATTGAAGAATCTTTGAGTAATTCTCTTGAAAGGGTCACTGAAGAATTGATTGCAGTGGGAATCCCATGGAAAGAAGCACAAGACAAGCAGCAGTTTCGGCAGCTAGCAGCACCATCTGCGGTTAGAAAATGTAGGCGATTACTTAAGGAAAATTATAACGATGTTGGGTGAATCGAGGGTTGTACATATGGCACCAAGACAACTCAATTCTGGTGTGAGATGCTTCCATTAAAAATTCACACTGGACTAACTAAGTCAGGACTTTGTGAGAGTTCGCACTTCAGAAAAGAAAATGAAATTCAGGGACGTTACCTTAAAACAGAGCAATGGAGGGCCTTGTCGAAAATTCACCAGAAATGGAGGGACGAGATTAATGGGACTGCTCTAGTAAGTGATGGGGGGGCCTAAAGATGGCCACGTGGGGGTCAGCTCAATAAGGAGCAAGCAAGGGGCACTGTATGTGGGGTCTGCTGCTGGTGGGGTTCTGAGAGAAAGCTGCTGACTGCCCCCTTTTTATAACCTCGGCGGCTTATTTTCTTGCTCCTTTCAGAGGGTATTAGGAGCGTTAGCATCTGTCCTTGGGGTTCAAGATGGTGGCCAACTCACATGGGTCACGACCTCTGTTTTCTGTGACCTTTGGCACCCCATGTTCGCCAGTTGCTAGGGGGGACTTAGCTTTTTCTCCAGGACTTCATCCCTGGTTGGTTCGTTCGTGAGGCAGGCTTTTTTTTCCATTTGCCTTCACCTGAAAGGAGGTTTTCAAAGCAGTCACTAAATCTAGATGTTAAAAGAAGTACCAAAGGGGAAGCATGGGGAAAGTTTACGTTGGGACTGAGTTTCCCACGCTCTTCCTCAGTTAATTATCAGTATGAAAAATACTACATTTATTTTATAAGGCAAATTGGAGGTTGAGTTTGATTATAAAGTGGTTTCCCACATTACAGCACCCCCGCAAAGTTGACAATTGCACCTTGAATTGGGTGGAAATGTCAACAACTAAGTTAACTCGAGTGAACAATCTGGTAACTCTATACTTCCCTTTTTGTGGTAACATTATATTTTTAAAAAAATCATCAATTCTTCAAGTAAATCAAATACAAAATACATCTCACTGATTTTTAAGTTTGCATCACGTAGATATGTTACGCTGCAAGTTAAATTCATATACCTCTCATGTTGTTATGTTAAAGCCGCATTATAGTAAATTCAAAATTAAAGAATTTTATGAACTAATATTTCAAGAATCTATGTAACAACACGGAAAATAATAATGGAATTAGTCTGGCATTAAAACCTAAGGTTAGACATGTACTTAATTAATAAGGTTACTTTGACAGTCCAAAGTCATGCTGTTAAGGTGCCTTGAGGAGGCATTGCAGCAAGGTATTCGTGGGCTTAAGTTAGGTGATGCTATGGTACTTGTATGCAGCAGCACTGTACCAGACAGCTTTGCTAGTAGTGGGATTTAAATTACAAGGAAAATAAATGACAGATGCAAGAGTAAGCAAAGTTTATGATTAATGGCCTATGTAAGATGGCTAGGTTCACTCTTCAGCCCAAAGGGCATCAAAAGGCAGTCGGAGGGCATGACCCCTCTGGCGGGAGCATCTGCCAATGGCGATGGGAATGGCACTATGCCAGGGATGGCACTCATGCGGTCAAGGCTGAATGGCTCTGTTATATTCAATTTAAAATGTACTATGCCTTTGTAGGCATGAAATAGGACGTCACAGGACTTACAGCATTAGAGAATCTGGCGATTGCGCTCTCCATTGGCAGAGCGGGAAGCAAATTAAAATGAAAAGCCATTATAAGGCTTTACAAAGGGATTCATGAATGGGCAAGATTGCCAAGAAAATATTAAACTAAGAGACTGGAAAGAGAAAGAAAAATGATTAAAGTGATATAAAAAAATATTACACGAAGAAGTTAAATCACAAAGTTATAAGAGGAATAAACAGGGGAAGAAACCCAGTATCCTCTTCTGGATTAAGGTGCCAAAGTTCTTTGTAAGATAAAGGTGAGGCGCTGTGCCAGAGGGCACTAGTGGGAGGAGAGCTTAACGGCTCTCTTTTGGGGTACCTGGAGTCTTTGGTGCCTGTGACCCTTCCTCTGTGGACCTCTTTTAGGTCGATGGTTTGACTTAGTATGGGGACTCGGTGGGACTGAGTCCGAGGATGACGTTGAAGTTCCACTTGTTCCAGCTTCTTTGACAGCTGAAGTAGAGGCATTCGTTACAAGCTCAGCTACTAGTCATCACAGTTCCTGGAATTCATCAGCCAGTTGAGATATGGCAGAATCGTTATTCATGATTGTGTCTACGGAGGATTGGGAAAGAGAGGAAGAGGTTGTGGTGGGTGTGAGAGGCTCGCAGTTCACCATGACCAGCTTAGGCACGGGTTGCGAGGCCGCACCTTTTGCTGAGCTTCTGCTGTGGTCAGAGGGATCTGGAAGGGACCCAAGTATACTGTGGAGTGGGTCTCTCACCGGCGCTGGTAGCCATGCCAAGCCAGAGGGAGAGAGGCCATCTGGACTGGGGTCCCTCAGAGGAAGATCTATGGCATGCTCGGGCACTGGCACTAAGGAAGGCCCTGGCACAAGAATTAAATTGTGAATTTTGTTGATGCCTGCAATGGGCAGAACGTGGCACTGTCCTGGACACTCAGGTGGCACTGGAAGAGTTTTGTGTCAAGTTTGGGATCTCCGGAAGGGAGATTCAGGTTGTGCCTTGGCACTGGCACTGGGGCAGGGCCCGGCACTGCTCAGGGCACTCAAGTGGCACTGGCAGCGTGTTTTAGGCAGGTCTTTGAGGACTCTTGTTGCTTGATTTAGTTATGGAGGGGTTAGGACCCCGGGATTTTTGTAAATTAGGAGGGGACCGGAAGTCCTGTCCCAGGAGGAGGTCATAGCCTCCAGGAAGGTAAGTAGCTGCTGCAAGGGTGCAGATTTTAGATATTTGAGGTCTCGTGACCCACCTTATGAGGGAGATTAGTGCGCCCGTGTCATTGAATACTGTGACCTGGCAGGTGGGGTAGCTACCTCGTGGGGGTGCCACAGATATGGAACCTTCAGCTGGAGTGCCTAAGGTTTTAGGATTTGTAACTGCCAAAGCAGTGGTGGGTGATTTTGTTTTACTAAGGCATTTTGCTCATAGGGCGGAGTGCCCCTGAACTTTATAGGCTGTGCAATAATTCTTGCTATAATTCTTGCTTGGCACTGTCCCAGTGGAGGGAGCAGGCCCATTGTTGTTCATCCCAGAGCCAGACGTGGCTTGGTTTGGTGTGGTCCCATTGGAGGACTTAGCAGGAGTGTCTGGCTGACTCTCAGCCTTCGAGCGGCACTGTTCTGTGGAGTGCCCTGATTTTTTACAATAGCCGCACACTGGTTTCTTGTGAGGGTATCCATTCTTGGGTGGCTGCTGACCAGAGGTTGGAGAAGAGGGCCAAATCTTACATCCCCAGGAATTTGCTGCAGGATGGTGAGTGCCCCAGTGGTCTGACAAATGGCAGCACTCATCTAGCGTCAGAGGGTTCTTATCGCAGAGGTAGGTAGCGAGGGTCGGGGGGCGTAGTGTAGGAAGTCCTTGAGCTGGAAAGTTTCTACTATTTCCTCTGCAAAGGTAGAGTTGTGGGATTCTAGCCACCACATGAGAGCTCGGGACTTATGGCATGCCCAGTCGTCCCATGTTTGACCCGCCTCTTTCGGCTGTCCTCTCCAACATTGCCTCCATCTTTTGGGGGTAAGCTCATAGGCCTTAATTATGGCCTTCCAGACCTCCGCAAAGTTTCCACTGTCCGTTAACGGGATGGAGTGGAATAAGGCTTGGCTCTGTCCCTCCAGGTGTTTTGACAGGAACATAGAGATTTCTGCTGGCTGGGGTTTGAAGTTCCTGAGGACCTCTTCCACCTGGTTGAGCCAGGCCTTGGGCTCCGGTTCATTCCATTTGGGCATCATGGAGGTGGCGGCCATGATAGAGGATGGGGGAGACGTGGTTGCAGGACCACCCACCCCTTGGCCGGCCATGGCGAGTTCATGGCCGTGATCTTTCTCCTCCTTATCTAGTCCTTCCTTCCTCTCTCGCTCCTCCCTAGCTAGTTCCTTGGCTTCTCTCTCGTCCTTTTGGTCAATCCAATCTAGTAGGTCTTGGTCCTTCAGTCCCAAGGCCTTCCTTGTAGCCACAAGGACTTTGAGCTCTTCCGTGTTGGAGGCCATGGCGGCGAGGTGTAGTTCTTATTACAGAGAGCAGGCTATATTATCCCGAAAAGTTAAGTATACCTTAGTTTTACCAGACCACTGAGCTGATTAACAGCTCTCCTAGGGCTGGCCCGAAGGATTAGACTTATTTTACGTGGCTAAGAACCAGTTGGTTACTTAGCAACGGGACCTACAGCTTATTGTGGAATCCTAACCACATTATAGCGAGAAATGAATTTCTATCACCAGAAATAAATTCCTCTAACTCTTCATCAGCCGGCCGGAGACTCGAACTCGGGCCTAGTGAGTGCTAGTCCACAGCTCTACCGACTCGCCCAACGAAGAGCTGTATATTATCCTGACTGAGCATAATTGGCAGGTTCGAAAGACGATCTTTATCTAAGTTACTCGGAGAATGCGCTCTTAGTTGAACTTATCTAATAGCTCAAAGAGCGTGAGGGGTTCATGGGTGAACGTAATTAATAGGGCGTTTGAAGAACATGTTCTTAGTTGAACGCATCTAGTATCTTGGGGAGTGTGGGGAGTTATTAGGTGAACGAAATTAATAGGTTGTTCGAAGAACGTGCTCTTAGATGAACGCATCTAGTAGCTCAAAGAGCGTGGGGAGTTCTTAGGTGAATGTAATTGACAGTTTGTTAGAAGAACAGGCTCTTAAATGAAAGTAACTAATCAGCTTGAAGAGCATACTGGGTTCTTAGGTGAACGAATCTAGGTTGTGTGTAGAACGTAAGGTTCTCAAAGGCATGAATTTAAGAGGTTCTTAGAAAGTAAAGTTTGTAAGTGAACGACTCTGGGGTGTTCTTGAACGTAAGGTTCGTAAATGAACGGATTTAAGGGGTTCTTAGAACGTAAAGGTTCGTGAGTGAGCGATTCTGAAGATTTCTTGGACATAGTCTTTAAGTGAACGAATTTAAGGGGTTCTTAGAACGTAAAGGTTCGTGAGTGAACGATTCTGGGGGGGTTCTTGGACTTATGGTTCTCAAAGGAAAGAATGTATACTGTCCATAGAACGTGGGTGTTCTCAAGTGAACGATTTTATGTTTTTCTTAGAACGAACGTTCGTAAGTGAACGAATTTATTATGCTGAGAAACATCTATGATTGGCGCAGATGAGCGTAAGCTTCCAAACAAGAGTTTCTGGGAACACATGTCCTTAACTTGGCATAAATAACTGAGCTTCCGGCAGTACGAGGTAACCAAATGCAATAATATGATGCTATTATGAGTCTCTGCACCGAGACGAAGTTATTAAATTCTCCGTAAAATGACCGGTACAAAATGCTTAAATCTATCATGCACGAATTAAATAGTTTGCCTGTGGTCACGTGCGCAATGAATTGACTCTACTTATGAATTTTGCCTGACGGGCACGTGACTAAATACTACGTTCATTGAAGCTGCTACCCAATGGTCGCAGAGTGATAGGTCTAAGTGTATAATTGTATTTATGAAAAATTTGGAGTCTGACTGTCCCTTTTCTCCGACACTGTTTGTGAAAGTATCTTAAAGTACTAAATTTTATCTCACCGTTTAAATTTTTGTCACCAAAGGATCCGTTACCAGGGCACCTATTCACCTTAGATTTTGAAGCTCACTAGTGTGGCGTACAGTAAAAGTTAATTCCTTAGTTCAAAAATTGTTCAGCGATTTTCACACCCTATAATTCAAAGTGCTTTGCAATCAAAGCAGTGATTGGGTCTCATAG
The DNA here is from genome assembly GCF_040412425.1 of Macrobrachium rosenbergii. Taxonomy (NCBI): domain Eukaryota; kingdom Metazoa; phylum Arthropoda; class Malacostraca; order Decapoda; family Palaemonidae; genus Macrobrachium; species Macrobrachium rosenbergii. The sequence goes on along the minus strand of NC_089783.1, from coordinate 21,853,727 downwards.
GTTCATGTACCACTGCTGTGGCTATGCAAAGTCACAAAGCACTATACAGTACTAGTTTGATGAGAAGTGATCTGAATACCTCGTTAACCATAGGTCTTGTAGCCCAGTGGTGAGTCCTCCGCAGCTTCATGATAAGACATGTTAAGTAGTCATAATGGTAGAAATCGTTAATGTTTTCTGCTTTAAAGTGTTGATGGAGAGACCATTTTGGAGTTTTCTCTATTTTACCTCAGCTTGTTGTGAGTCATAATAATGTTCAAGATTAAATATACTCTTAGTAGCGTAAGTCTTCAGATGAAGAAAAAATCCAGTTATGTAACTGCACAAACATGTTTAAAAATAAAACTATAGTGAGAGCTTTCGAGCATCTTACAGATTCTCGAAAGCTCTAGTTTTTCTTAAAATATATTTGTGCTGTTACAAAACTGTAGACTTGTTTCTGCCGCATTCAAGATTTCGGGTTATGCCTCCTATACAAAGGTATTTTGCTTCAACACTTTGTAGACATCGGGTTACATTCACAATGAAGATAACTTAGATTATTCGAAATGTCTAAAATGATGTTCAGATTTTTCTGCCCGTGATATTACGAACAATATCAATATGTAACTGAAACCTCAGCCTGATGATAAACGTTTCTATCTTCTGCAATGCAGGAGGCCATGTTGTATTTGACGGAGAGGCCAGCGAGGAGATCGTGCTAAGGGCGGAGTACATTTTAATTGTGGAAGGAGGTTCTTTGAACGTAGGTGCAGAAAACGAACCTTTTATGGGTCAGGCCACCATTGAGCTGCACGGAAATTCACGATCCGTAGAACTGCCAATATTTGGATCAAAGGTAAGTTTGCTGGCACAGTATATGTTTGATGGACTTCAGTAATGGAAAATATTCAGGAGGCTTTAAATAGCTGGATATTGCTCCGTTCAAAACAGAAGTTTTCCGTACGACTGGTCACATTTTGAAAACAGCAGACTCTGCGCGCAGTAGACTACTAATTAGATTTCAAATTTGGACTTGAGAGTAAACTGAGTGTTATACTATATAGTAAGAATTTTTTTATGATGATGGAAACAGTTTTAACAAACGACGTTGCATTTAAGAAATAATGCGCCACAGTTAATGCGTTACACTGAAAAATTTTCTTAAATATATTTATTGATAAAACTCAGTGCTCCTAAAGATTCCTTTGAATATAAAAAAAACCGCAATTTCATGATTGCTTTAGTACAAAATTATAAAATTTCAATGCAGTTCAGCAGGATTTAGTTAGGAAAAATTTCACGATTGCGTAGCCCTAAAGGTATTAGAAGTTTAAAGATGCTACACACGACTGATATAGATATTATCTTTTTGTAGGTGTTAGCAGTACGAAACGGGTCTTTAGACCTACATGGGGCGCCAGTTCCAATAACTTGGACGCACTTGGCTGCCACAGCTTCACCTGGCGCTAAGAACATCACCTTGAAACAGCCGGTGACCTGGAAGGCTGGAGACAAGATAGTTATTGCTTCTACAGGGAGAAGGTATGACAGAAAATTACGTTAAAATGCACTGCCGTTTATTAGTTCTCTGTAAGAGAAAACTGTTGAGATGGCTATTTGTCTGTCTGTCCGCACTTTTTTTCTCCTCCCTCAGATCTTAAAAACTACTGAGGCTAGAGGGCTGCAAATTGGTATGTTGATCATCACCCTCCAATCATCTATGATACCAAATTGCACCCCTCTAGCTTCAGTAGTTTTTAATTTATTTAAGGTTAAAGATAGCCATGATCGCGCGTCTGGCACCAGTATAAGTGTCAACAACACATGCCACCACCAGGCCGTGGCTGAATGTTTGATGGGCCGCGGCTGAGAGTTTTATGGGCCGTGGCTGAGAGTTTCATACAGCATTATACGCTGTACAGAAAACTCGATTGCGCCTAAGAAACTTCGGCGTATTTATTAATTGCTATTTTCTTCTTCTTACTTTGATAAATTCGGATAATTATTCATAGGAAGGAATATTACAGTATATATCTGGTTTTAGTGCTTTTTTAATTTTATCGGACAAATCGAAAGTATTTCTATCTCTTATGCAGCTATTCAATAAAAATGAATAAGGAATGAAAAATCATCCGATCTTCCCATATTTAAAATTTTATAAATCACATAATTAGTCCATTATTCACAAAGAAAGCTAACGACGTCTTTCACAGTTTAAAATTTTTGTTGTTCTGCCATTTCTCCTTTCTTTCTTTTGCTCACCCTATGAAATACCGTCGTAGGTTCACGAAAAACGAAAACGAGGAGAGAACCATAACGTCAGTGTCTAAGGACGGCCTCACCCTCGGGCTGTCCGAGTCCCTCGATTACGAGCATATATCCCTCGAGCAAACGATCGGAGGACGGCGGATCGAGACCAGAGCCGAGGTTGGGCTCCTGACCCGAAATGTGAAGATCAGAGGGGCCGTCAACGAAGATTTCGTGGAAGACGTGGCAGCCTGTGCGCAGTCTTTCAATCCAGGTACGAATTTCAGTGGCAAAGGACCGACTCGGTTGTCCGGCTGAGAGAGAGAGAGAGAGAGTTAACAATTTTGCTGACCTAAGGCAACTTTATGCCACCACTGTCTTTTGCTTTAACGAGCATCCCACAAAAACTAGCTGACTTGAAGAGATAACGAAAGTTCTGATAGAATAAATGTGGAAACGAAAACACAGTGCAAAAGCAAACAATGCCAAGATTCACCTTTTTTTTTTTGGTAGCTTTTGACTGCCTTTGTTAGCTGATGGTTACAGATATACAGAAATGTGCTTGTGTTCAAACTGTTCTTATTCTTTTTAAAGGTTCTTGAAATTTTATTGTTTAGTATGAAAAAATATGAAACTGTTATTTTAATAATCTTTTGATAGTAACTATATATCAAGGAAGAATTACTGGGAATAGGCACAGTAGTATTGATGCAACCTTACCACATTCTTAAACAATTATTAGCTTAGAACAGACCTTCATTTGATGTACATTGTGACGTCCCTAAGAGCTCAGAGATTGAAACAGAGAAAAAGAGAGCAACAGACAAGAAACAGGTTTCGCACAGAGCTCTGTGTTACTTTTATGACGGTTTGAGACCTTTTCCATTGATGTCATTCAGATCAGTTCGCGACGCAGCAATGCTTCCGAGGAAAATTCGGCGAAGAAACCATAGGAGACATGTTTGGAGCGACTGTCATGCTCTGCGCGAAGTCTCCAAATGAAAATCTTGTTAGAGGTCGCATCGAATACGTCGAAGTTACGGAGGCTGGGCAGGTGAGGTGCTCAGATGTCCGTCGTTGCCCTTCAGGAATTTAATTAAATAATGGGATAAATGATTTTTTACCTGTCTGTATATATATATATATATATATATATATATATATATATATATATATATATATATATATATATATATATATAATTAGACACTAATATCTGTCATTTTTAACATTTTATTTTTCCCCCCTTCTCACCCCCCTTCCTATCAGGGCTGAAATTGGACTTAAAGAGCATTTGGAGTGTCACTATTCATCTCAGTGACCTTGAAAACTATGGATTAGACACAAATATCTGTCATTTTTGGTTATTTTTACATGTCACCCCCTTCCCACCCCTTCTCACCCCTTTCCTATCAGGGCTGAACTTGGACTTAAAGGGCATTGGGAGTATCACTTTTCATCTCAGCAACCTCAAAAACTATGGATTAGACACTAATATCTGTCGTTTTTGGGTATTTTTACGTCACCCCGTTCCCAACCTTTCTCACTCCCTTTCCTGTCTGGGATGAACTTGGAATTAAAGGGCATTAGGAGTATCACTATTCATCTGTGACCTCAAAAACTGTGGATTAGACACTGCCATTTTATATCGAATTTACCATACCTTGGGAATAGCTTTGTAGGGTCCCACATGGACCTACACAATTGTGCATCTTACCTGGCTGCCCGAAATCATACCCTGTGGGCATCCACTCCTCACAGAGAACATCTCCGGACATGCACGCCTGGCACGCGTGTATAAGAAACACAGCCGACAGCATACACTCTTTTAATGTATACTGTCGTCCATGATCATGTCACGTCAAATGTATCATTCCTACTGGAAGCAATACAATGTCAGCTTTCCAGCTATATTTGTCAGAACTCTGTCTGTAACTTGTAGCCTATATAGAATTACGTACCATTTTCCATTCTCAAACACACAGTTGAATGTGTGTGTGTATATTATATATATATATATATATATATATATATATATATATATATATATATATATATATATATATATATATATTGCATAAGTTGTGTCAGTCATTTACATCGATGACAGTCAAAAGTCCTAAGATAAAATATCGCGTAAAGATGTGTTTGCGTGCACACGGTTTTGTGCCTGTATTTATTTAGTAACGATGTTGTTATATAGGCCGATTCGTCTGATAAGAGAATTATGCTTTATATTCAGTATGTAATATCATCATACATTCCAGTATTGTAATTGAATCAATATATATCTCTGGCAGGCTTTCCAGCTAGGCCGATACCCGCTTCATTTTCATTTAGTGGGGAACGTGAGTGATTCCTACATCCGAGGATGTGCCGTTCATCGCACGTTCAACCGCGCCATCACGATGCATGCTGTCAGCGACTTAGTGGTCGAAAAGAACGTCGTCTACAACAACATGGGTCACGCTATTTTCACGGAGGATGGCATCGAACAGAACAACACCATCCAATACAACTTGGCTGTTTACACCCGATCGTCTTCTTCCCTCCTGAATGTGGATGTCACTCCCGCCTCTTTCTGGGTAAACAGAACTTGTAGATTGTATGTATTGAGGCTTAATCCGAATACGGTACTGTATGGAGTTCCTCTTAAATTTAATGGAAGTATTGGAAATGGATAGTCTTTGTGTTTACAAAATCTAATTTTGTTATATCAGATGCAAACCAGGTGTAGGGTAATAAGCGATGAACTGAAAATGAAAGGAATCGTGAATACTAACATTCTCTCTCTCTCTCTCTCTCTCTCTCTCTCTCTCTCTCTCTCTCTCTCATCCGTTGTCAACACAGATTGTCAACCCAAACAACATAGTGAGGCACAACGCAGCGGCAGGGTCAACCCACTTTGGGTATTGGTACAGAATGGAGAGAAATCCTTCCGGACCGTCTGCAACGACTGACTATTGTCCTAATAACGCCCCCATGGGTATCTTCTTCAATAACACGGCCCATTCCGTGGGAAGGTGAGAGTATTCGTACGAATATGTTATTTTTTTCTTGTTAAAGTTGAAAGTCTTACTTGTGTCGTACGTTCATTTATGTGTGTAAAACATAATTCTGTTTTTTGTTATTTTGTCTTGTAATTTGATAAACTTTTGATGCCCTGTTTTTGCTATCGAAGTTATGTTAGTTTTTTCCTTATTATATATATATATATATATATATATATATATATATATATATATATATATATATATGTTTATATATGTGTGTATATATATGCATATATATATATATATATATATATATATATACATATATACATATATATATATATATATATGTGTGTGTGTATGTGAAGAAAAACTAACATGATATATATATATTAATATATAGGCATCAAAATTGATCAAATTTTACAAGACAAAATAATAAAAACAGAATTATGTTTTATACACACAAATGAATATATATATATATACATGTGAAGAAAAACTCAACTTTAACAAGAAAAAGTAACTTATTCGTACGACAAATCATATATATATATGTTTTATATATATATATATATATATATATATATAAAATATATATATATATATATATAATATATATATATATATATATATATCTATATATATATATATATATATATATATATATATATATATATATATATATATATATATATATATATATATATATATATATATATATATATATATATATATATATATATATATATATATATATATTGTAACGTACATGATAGAATAAAACAGAGTGCCCTGAGGTTGTTCGTTCTGGTGAGAGAATAGCTGATAAGCTGATGAATAGCGTGTATGGTGTATGTTTCGGAAAAGTTTATGGATCTTTCGGTCCATAAAGCAGCTATTGTTTGGAAGCGTTCTGTAAACGTGGTTCTTCACAATTCATCAGTTAAAGAATGAATTTGGCAGTGACATTTTATTTGTTTTTTTCTCTTAAGTGATTCTTTGTTACTGGTGCAGTTCACAAATCTGAATTCAGAGGAATGGAAGCTTACTCATTTGAACTTGACACTGATGGCTGCCCTTCTAACAAGGATCACTCTTAGGAAATACATGGAATTTGGGAGCAATGTAGTTTGTAAATTTGAATTGGAGGGACGAGTGAAAGCCTCTCGATATGAACTGTGCTTGATGCAACGCAGCTGCAGGTCTCTGGTGAGACTTTCTCTTGACCTGTAAGATTTATAGAGAAGCAACTTGACCACTGAAATTTTTTAATCGTCATTTTGTCGATTGTGAAACTTTAAAAAAATTCACTTGAAGTCTTATCTTCAGTCAGTTTATGTCTGTAATCGTCGGTATATTAAAGTTCAGTGCTTTTATACATCTAGTGTAGCCTTAAAGATGGCCATGGGTTAATGGCTGAAACGAGTGTAGGCTTAAATAAATGGAGCAACAGAACAGCAGTTTTTTCCCCTTCAAAGGTTTATCCTTGAAGAAGTATGGTACTGGAGATAGGTTAAGAATTGCCAGAGAGTTACAGATTTCATATGTACACTGGCACTTGATATACACACACGCACACACACATATATACATATATGTGTGTGTGTGTGTACACGCATAGTATATGTATGTGTGTGAGAGCACGCTTATGCTTCTATGTATGTATCTAGGTTTATTTCATGTTAAACTTCATTTTATTTTCAGATACGGACTGTGGGTGTTTTCCAAGGATGGCTACGAGCCTACATCTGGCACCTGTAGTGGTAGTTGGCAGGTAAGTTAGTATGGTTATCATATGATGTTTTTCTATGCTTATTTTCAATAAGGTTTGTTTTCATTTCTTCTTTGAGGGGAATATATAATATCATCACCAACGACTTTAATGATGCATATATATGAAGTTTTCTTAGCAAACAAAGATGTATAAATTTGATGTCACCACAATTTTGTAGGTAATGACTTCAGCTTTGTATATCCCATATACTGTACATGCGATGCTTTCCCTGCTAACATATTCCTATATGATCGCGATGTCGCCATCAGATATTTGAGAATGATTTTGATGATGATGATGATATTATATATATATATATATATATATATATATATATATATATATATATATATATATATATATATATATATATATATATATATATATATATATATATACAGTGTATATATATATATATATATATATATATATTTATATATATATATATATATATATATATATATATATATATATATATATATATATATATATATATATATATATATATATATATATATATATACAGTGCTTTTATAGCAGACACTTGCTATATCAAAGAGGTAAAGAGTTATGTCCACCATAAATTTTTTCAAGAAATTCTTCAGTGACTATTCCCATCTCCCCGGCCAGGCTGCAGCGTGGCGTAGCTTCACAGCTTGGCGATGCGAGCGAGGGGCCGAAATAGTGAAGGGGTCGCGCCTTCAGTTCCGTAATTTTGTGGCGCTGGACAATGAGAAAGCCGGGCTGGAGATGGTCCAGATGTCGGGAGGTTTTGGAGAAATGTATGGATCTGGTACGAATGATTATTTTTGTGTGTCTTCTCCACATTCCATCATTTTTCTCATATTTTCGTCTTGTATGTATATCTATAGTATCCTTAGCAAAAGAGAGAAACATTTTATTGTGCAAAAACTCAGGAAGTAAACACAACAACAGGCAGCCCAGACTCAGCATGCGTTTAGGGGGAAGACCTCTATACTGAGTGGCACTGGCTGTGATATTATACGCAACTTTTCCATCCTGTTGATTACTAGATAAGTCATTCATCAGGGCCGATACGGTACTCAGGTAGTATTACAAACTATAAATAATTACAGGTGACTGCTTAGGGGAATTAAAATACATTGATGAGAAATTAAGAATTATTAAAGTTTCCCCTTAGATGTGATTTCAACATACTGAAAAAAAACAGTAGATCTAAACACCTTTCCAAGTGAGTAACCGGATTCTAGTCATTTAATACTTTACCATACCATAAATACACTCATCTTTTCCTCAACTACAAAAACTAGGAGTGTTCGATTCGCTAGTCGTGGGATACTCGAAGCTAACCCCAGAGGGATGCAGCGTAGGGATGCACGGCATCGTTGCTCCGAAGCAGAACGCTTTCAACGTGAAGAACGTCACCTTTGTCAACTACGACGGAGGGAACTGCTCAGCCCTGTCTGGGTGCTCCCAGTGCAAGGATAAACAAGGAGGCTTCAGAGCGCAGGTCAAAGGCCTCGCTTTCGAAAATTCCCCTAACAAGGTAATCTCAACAAGGGACGATGTGTGTTGGCCGAAATACAGGGGCTTTTTCAAATTTCTTTGTTTCATTTAATGGGCTTTTTAGGAAAAGATTAAAATGCTAGATTACAGAAAGTGTGTATATAAATTATATATATATATATATATATATATATATATATATATATATATATATATATATATATATATATATATATATATATATATACATATAAATTTACATCCGTACCACATACATGTACACAGCATATATGTATGTATATATATATATGCATATATATATATAGATAGGTAAATAGACATACAGAGTGTATATATATATATATATATATATATATATATATATATATATATATATATATATATATATATATATATATATATATATATAGGTAAATAGATAAATAGGTAGATAGACATATACAGAATATATATATATATATATATATATATATATATATATATATATATATGTATAGATAAATAGATAGATAGACATACAGAATATATATATATATATATATATTATTATGATTAGCAAGAATTCGCTAGCAAATTACCTCCCCCCCCCTCCTTTGTTGTTGTTGGTTGTTCATTTACTGCCAGCCGGCCGATCGATAGACCATCTGTCTATCGACTTAAAAACAAGGGTTTAAAAGATTAAAGGCGCTCCCATTTTTGATAAAGATCTTTCCTTCGAGGCAAAAGTAATCTGGCTTGGGCGTTTCTCCTACAGGCCAAAACCTCCCCTGCGGGCAGCAGGTGCAATGAGTCAAAGCATCTGTGATGGACGCCCCCCTGCCCCATAGGAGGGGATAAAAGGCAAAAGCCCACGAGGTCTCACACACACGCGGGCTGGAAGATATGGAGTGAGCTTGTGAAGACGTCCTCAACACCTGGCCCCACCGATGCCCTTGCATCCTAACCACGTGGCCCTTCCCAAAGTATACTTCTCCTCGTGCCCTTCAACCGTATTCCTCGAGCCCACACGCCATTGCTTGGAGTTTCGAGGAGTCCCCATCGCCTTGCCCCTTTACGGAAGCCCTTGCATCTCACCACGTGGAAGAAACTCGTCCTCGGAAATCGCAAGTCATCCACGGACCGCCTTCTACACGCCCTCGGAAAATCTGCTAAGGTAAAGTGCCCTGGAAGAGCCCCATTTCAGTCACGCTTTTGTCTCGTAATATTTTCTTAAAGAGAAAGCCAGAAATCTCCCTTGTCTAATGTCCGTGCACCTCTTGCATCGGCAGTATTAATTCTTTATTACTCCTTTGGCACCCTCAGTGCAGCCTCGAATTCATTATTCTTTTGTCTATTTTCATTACTGGCGTATAATGTGCATATCTCTCATTTCAGAGGGATGCTATTTCGTGGAAGCTTCTCGGACTGTGGCTGGAATTCCCCAGTTTCATTCAACCTACTGAGTTCCTCTTTCCCGTACTAATGTCATTTATGTAAATACACTACTTTAAATGTGCCCACGTGTTTTACGTAATATTTCCCTCAGTAACAAGAGCCCTATGCTCATATGAAATTCTCCTTTGTTTTCCTCTTTTTTTACGTTTTCCCGTACCCACAAAGTCAGAATCACAAGGCTAAATTACCGTAAATTGTTGCTACCTGTCTCACAGAGCATATTTCAAACTAAAACCACGGAAAAACGTAAAAATGGCGACCTTGCCAGGATCTCGTTTTGCAGTTGCAGATCCCCTAGTGTTCCTTTATTGCATTTGCAACTTGCCAGATCAGCTATTAGCAAAGCTAAGCTGGGTACGAGACAATTACGAACCTTTTGTGTAAAACCAGCACACAGATCCAGAAAATTCCACGTAAGTAATGTGTTTATCTTAGCAAAACCTTTTTACAATCGTGACTGTTCCTAGGAATTAGAAATAGGGACGCATGTAATCACTGAGAGAAAAGAACCGCCGTATTAGATTCGTTAATGCATGCCTTTCAGGATAGGTAGTTAGGAAATAACCAGTGCTAACCATCCTTTGCTTCGAGGAATAGTGCGAAATTCCTCTGTGTTAAAATCTTTGCCATATCTTTTGCTTCGAGGAATAGTGCGAAAATTCCTGTGTTAAAATCTTTGCCATATTCTTGCTTCGAGGAATAGTGCGAAAGAAATTCCTCTGTGATAAATTTTACTTCGCATTTCGAATTAGCGAACTGTTATCTAGGCGCGAATAAAATTCCCACGTGGGACACGACGAAGTCAGCTTGCATTGCTGAAATTCTCTCAGTGTAGTTAGAATTCGAGTAGGTGTTAGGAAAGCGAAATTTAAACTCCGCTTATAGGGAAAATTACTAGGCCGTTGTACTGTTATCCTCTCAGACGACTGGGAAATTCCCCGGAATCCCAGACGGTCTATACATATACGGGTTCATTCACACAGAATCTAAAAATACCTCGGTGTTGGCCAAACGACCTGCACCCCGCCCATGCCGCGTGTGTAGCCATTCATTTCCCAGCAAACATTTTTCTTTGGGTTTCCCGTTAGTAATTTCTAAGTCCTAAGGGACGAATCGTAATTCCAAGTCCTAAGTGACTCCTAAAATTCTACGTCGCACGTGGCGAGAATTCCTCCAAATTCCACAAATTCCAAGTCCTAAGTGACTCCTAAAATTCTACGTCGCACGTGGCGAGAATTCCTCCAAATTCCACAAATTCCAGTCCTCAGAGACTCCTAAAATTCTACGTCGCACGTGGCGAGAATTTCTCCAAATTCCAGTCCTCAGAGACTCCTAAAATTTCACGTCGCACGTGGCGAGAATTTCTCCAAATTCCAGTCCTCAGAGACTCCTAAAATTCTACGTCGCACGTGGCGAGAATTTCTCCAAATTCCAGTCCTCAGAGACTCCTAAAATTCTACGTCGTACGTGGCGAGAATTTCTACAAATTCCAGTCCTTAGAGGCTCCTAAAAATTCTACGTCGCACGTGGCGAGAATTTCTCCAAATTCCAGTCCTCAGAGACTCCTAAAATTCTACGTCGCACGTGGCGAGAATTCCTCCAAACTCCAGTCCTCAGAGACTCCTAAAATTCTACGTCGCACGTGGCGAGAATTTCTCCAAATTCCAGTCCTCAGAGACTCATACAAAAATTCTACGTCGCACGTGGCGAGAATTTCTCATTCCTGCGGGAACCCAAAATTAAGTCCTTTTGAGACATTATATAGTGTAGTTCACACACATCTAAGCCCTTACGGGACTGATCATTCTAGTTCGTTAGAACAACTCCTTAACTTCACGCTACAGCCGGCCAAGTCCAGCGTGACAAAATCCTTCACGTCTTCCGAGACATATTAGACTTCGTTCGCCAAGAACAACCACGTCTTTCCAAGACACATCCAATTTTAACAAAGAGTCTTTTCAGACATATCCTATACCCATTATTCCAAGATGGCTAATACCAGAGCCCAACAAAACGAGGATTTCAAATTCTACATGTCCGCTGGGAAGGACATGGGACTATCGGGCAAGATCTGAGAGCATGGGTTCAAGAGCGAAAGTGGACGATGCCAAGGCTGAGAGAGCAAGAGAACGTGAAGAGAGGAGAGAGAACGTGAGGAGAGAGAGAGGGCAAGAATTGCCCAAGAGCAGGAGAAGGAAAAAGAACGTGCAGAGAGAGAGAGAGAACGAATCGCTCAAGAACAACGGGAGGAAAAAGAACGTGCAGAGAGGGAGAGAGAACGTGAGGAGAGAGAGAGAGAACGCGCCCATGAGCTCCAGGTGCTAGAACGACAGCACGCCACCCCCGCCCCTGCCGCGGGGATGAGTGCCCTCAGCCAAGCTCACTCGTTCATGCCAAAATGGACCGAGTCCGAACCAGTATGGCTTGAAAGGGCCGAACGAGTCCTGGAGTGCTGCGATCTCTCCCCGCGGAACTCTCCCTTGTTCTCACTAAATTCCTGGGCGGAAAGGCCCCTCGTTGCCCCACGCCCTTCCCGCAGACGATCGGGAAACTGGGAAGCCGTCGCCAAGCAGTTCGAAGCGTGCATTGAGATTACCCCGAGCGGTGGAGGAGACGTTGGAAGAGCAGCCCAGAGAAGCAGGCCAGACTTGGTCCGATTGGGCGTACCATTCGGAGCGGCGTTGACAAAATGGCTCGATTCCGAAGGAGCCACTAACACCGCCGAGGTACTCGAGCGGTTTAAATTCGAGCATTTCCTGCGCCACGCCCCTCCTGCCCTCGCCACTCATATAGTGGAAAAAGCCCCAGCAACACTCACCGAGTGTTGCGAATAGCAGATATGGGAAACCCACCACCCTCAAGAAGGATCCATGGGGCGGAAGATAAATCCCCCGTCCCTCCTCGGAGGTTCAAATTCCCACAAAAATGGGAACTCGGGCAAGCCCCTAACTTGCCATTATTGCAAGAAAACGGGGCATTCCTCCGAACAGTGCCGGAACAAGAAACGGCTCTCTCTCTCCCGGAAAACCGACAAATAACTCGCCTGCGCCCTCCACAGGGACAGCGCGGAAAGATTTCAGCCAGACCTTTTGCACGGCGTGCAAGGTCTATGGCCATTCTCCCGCATGGGCGAAATGCCCACGCAATAATAAATCAACTACTCCCACCGTCGCCTTGGCCGTCACAGATCCCAAGTCATTAGGCCCTCCCGCCAAAGGGCCTGTATACGTGGCCCCTCCACGAGGTAGCGAGCCCTGCGCGCCGAGTCACTGCTTTCGAGGACTCGGGCGCGCAAATCTCCCTCATCCGAAGGACAGAGTTCCCCACGGAGCTATCGTCAATAGACGAAAACTCGTCACGATCGAGGGAATAAATCAATTTAAATGATACTCCCTACGGTCCAATTGAGAGTCACAAGACCTCACCAATCCAAAATTTGCAATCTTGCAGTAGCAAGCCATCTCCCGGAGGCTATGGCGTCATCCTGGGACAGGACTTTCAGTCCCCACCGAAATCACGACAATCTAGGGGTCCCCATTCCCCGAATCATTCCGCGGGCGCGAGTAATCCTCCCCGCTTCTCCCTCAGCCAAGACTGGCGCCCCTGGGTACCAGGAGGACGTGCAGTCCCCACCAGTGCCACCTGAATACGATGTACAGTGGCCCCCTCGATCGGTTCCCGATCCGATTCCAGTGCCCGGCCCTGCCTCAGTGCCAGTGCCAGGGCCCCAATCAGATCTCCTTCAGGAGATGCCAAATTCCTGCCGGTGCCACTTGCATACCCCGAGCAGGGCCAAGCTTCGTCCGTCCTGACCGACGAGCCCAAGAAACCTCTGATAGCGCCTGACTCTGCCTAGTGCCAGCGCCAGAGCGCTACGCCGATCTCCATTCACGGGATCCAACTCAGGACCCCTCTCTTCCCCGGCCTGGCACCGCTACCAGCGTCGGTCAGAGAGACGGTTCCTCCCGACCACCGCGGAAGCTCACCTGCAGGTGCGGCCTCGCAACCCGTACCTGAGCTGGTCATCGTTACCTGCGAGCCGCTCACGCCACCCCCGACCGCCTCCTCTCTGCCTCAGCCCGTCGCCGGACGCAATTGCAAGTCAGGATTCTGCCATATCTCACTTGGCCGATGAACTACAAGAGCCGCGACGGATCATGGTAGAACCGCACGGAACACTCCTGCGTCAGCTGTCGCATCAGCAGGCCCAGGTGGTACTCCGTGCCGCCCTCGGTCGCGGGCCCTCCGCTTCCCCGGCCGAGGACGACTGTCCCATTAAGAAAGGCTCGAGGCGAAATTACCACGGGCGTGGGAATTTCCAGGTAGTTTACAAAGAGCTCTAGAGCTCCCATGGCACCTGTGCCACCATTTCATCTTTCGAAGGTCTTGGCACCCCTAATCCAGAAGGGGATGTCAGGCCCTCCTCTATCTTCTTCCGTTCCTCAGGAACTGCTATCTCTTACCATCCTCTACTAATCTTCCCTTAAATTATCCCCACAAGAGGCAATTAAATACGGGATACCATTCCCCACACAATGTATAAATCATTAAGAATAACAGAGTGAGAAGTGGCACGCCCTTGCGCCCATACCTTGGCACCGGGCGTGCGTGTCAGCCCCTCCTGAAGGAGTCGCGCCCTTCGGGTGCACTTTCCTCGCCCT
>NC_089783.1:21806624-21834124 GCF_040412425.1 Macrobrachium rosenbergii | reverse complement strand
AATTAAATAACATTCTTTAAATATTTTCAGTACCTTATCCGAACTTTAACAGTTAAACGAGTTTGATATCGTAACCTAGGTAATTCCAGTGCAGTTTTGCAAGCAAATAGATTCATGGCCCATCCCGAAAAATAAAATTTAATGGGGTTTTCCAGTAAGTTTATTTTCGTCTCTTCTTTCCAGATCACAGACATATCGTACCAGGCTCAAACAGACTTCCTCGATCCAGGGGATGGATATTTAGTGGAACATAAGTTCTTTCAAGCACCTGATGGTTTTGGGTAATTGCATGCATATATAGTTCTTTAGTAGTTGTGTATATATGTATTAGATATTTTGTAAAAAACAAAAAAAACTATATATTTCTTCAAGCTCTGGTCGGTGGTTCCTGATATGCTTTCGCAACTTTTAAATGTAAAGACGCCATTTGTGCACTCTGAGGAGCGAACCCAGTGGTCCACACCATTCCTGTCGTTCACGTCTCTGTCGCTGTCTGTGCGTGAGGCTGTGTCATTTGCAAGAGCTCGTACCGGCATAAGGCCAGCTCAGTGTAAAATGAACGAGCGAATGAACTACAAATATTTAAATAGGACTTTAGTATCTAAACAACAGGATCCAGCTTTACTTTAATTATCGTATTTTTCTTTTTGTTTAGGCCTACATAATTAATTCCAGCCTTTCAAACGTCATGTCTGCAGATGTCTTTTTCATTTGTAGGCGCAATACAGATGCCAACCAATAGAAAAAAAGATTTTCCCTTGAAATTGTTTAATGATGTAAAATTTATTGTTATTTGCTGTAACAAAGAATGTAGTCAATATGAATCAAACGAAATACAATATTGGCCATCTCACTTCTTATGTTCTCTACTCTCTCTCTCTCTCTCTCTCTCTCTCTCTCTCTCTCTCTCTCTCTCTCTCTCTCTCTCTCTCTCTCTCTCTCTCTCTTCTAACTCAAAGTAATGTACCTACGATTAACTTCTAGAGTTTATGAAGGAGTGTTAGAAGGCATAACCGATCTCAGTTAAGGTCCAGTACACTCTTTTAATTTAGTTCTAAAATTCCTGTTGTAAAAAGACCACTTCCCCATCAAGTGTTCTTAAACTAATAAGTGATATTTCCTTTCATTCACATATACAAAACAGAACAACGACAGAAGAAAAGAACAGCACCGAAGCTCCACTTGACATCAGAACTGCTAAACATGGAGACTACTACTGGGATGCAGAGAGTCTCCTGCTGACGTACTCTGGTTAGCCTCTCAGAAGTTACTAGTGTCATTGCTTATCTAGTCACAAGCATAATCTCTCTTAAGTATCAGTCATGAAAATTGGAAATTTGCAACATTCTTTTTTTTTTTTGGTTATTAGTATCAGTCCTAGCTCTTGCTTTTGAAGAAACGTAAACAAATTTATATTTACATATAAGTATATATATATATATATATATATATATATATATATATATATATATATATATATATATGTGTGTGTGTGTGTGTGTATATGTAATATATATAAGATACATATATATATATATATATATATATATATATATATATATATATATATATATATATATATATATATATATATATATATATATATATATATATATATATATATATATATATATATAGTGCTCCCCACTTTTCGTAGGGATAGGTTCCAGAACTGCGAAAATGCAATATCTGCAGAAATGAAAAATCCCCTCCAAAAATGCCTGTAAGTGCTTATAACTGCCAAATACCCTTTACTCCTTAAACTGAAATGCTTATAGCTGCCAGTTTTAAAAGTTCACTGCCAAATTCAATAGTTCAAACAAAAGTATACCTTAACATATCATACTAAAACAATTTAATATCTCTTAAGTATATAAATGCCTAAAATGCTTATAACAATGTTTTACTAATTTTCAAATATTAATATTAATGTAAATACAGCAAAATATCTATAAAATGTTTAATACAAATTAGATCTTTAATACAAATTAAGTAAATCTGTCTTACGGACAGTTTCACCGCCAATAAAGTTACCCCTGTGTAAGTAAGGAAAGCCATTTTCTCTTATAATATTGAAGTCATTCCATTTTCCTATTACATTGGTAAAAAAATTACTGTCACTAGGGCAATAAATATTTTTATTGTGCATATGTATTTCTGTTCTCTCTCTCTCTCTCTCTCTCTCTCTCTCTCTCTCTCTCTCTCTCTCTCTCTCTCTCTCTCTCTCTCTCTCACTGAGATATGAGAGACTGATTTTTTATGCATGCATGATTGTTTTGTACACTATAGTTTTGTGGATAAATGTAATGATACCTTTTCATTAATTTTTTCTTATTTTCCATGCTATAATTATACAACTTTTTGCATTCCAAAAAAAAGCAGACTGGAAAGTAAAATGAAAATAATTAGCAAATCACCGTATGTAAACTTGTTAAGCTCATTCCTGGGTGGGGAGCCCCAGAATGAGCTTAACAAGTTTTCGAACGATGATTCGCTAATTGTTTTCATTTTATTTTTCAGTCTGCTTTTATTGAAATGCCAAAATTTGCATAATTATACTATGGAAAATATGAAAAAATAAATGACAAAGTAACATGACGTTTATCTATAAAAGTATACTGTACAAAACAAATAACCATACATGCATAAAAAATCAATCTCTCTTATCTTAATGAGAGAGAGAGAGAGATTAGTGGTCACACATTCTGTAAGACTGATTTATTTAATTTGTATTAAAAATTTTTATAGATATTTTGCAGTGTTTACATTGATATTAATATTTGAAAATTAGTAAAACATTTTTTTATCAAAAAATGTATTGTGTCATGAAAATAAAATGAAAATACAGTAATTGGTGAATACTGCTCCATGAAAATATTCACGAATTGGGAAAATTTCAATGTAAAACTGAAAGATATGTTCCACAAAGTGAAGTTTGTAAAATGGGGGTCCACTATATATATATATATATATATATATATATATATATATATATATATATATATATATATATATATATGTGTGTGTGTGTGTGTGTGTGTGTGTGTATATATACATATATATACATATATATACTGTTTATATATATATATATATATATTATATATGTATGTATATTTATATATCTCTCACTCATTCCTTTCCAGTATCAGGAAATTTTACGAGGAAGAAGAGAGACACCTTTGAGACGCGGCCGTACGGCAGAATGCGAGAGATTAATCTGAAAGTATACCGGTAAGGAAAGTGGCAGATATCTTTGAATGGAGAGGCCCCTTTGCTTATAGATACTTGTGTTCTTAACGATTATTTCTTCAAGCAATAACCATTCATAATCCTTGCGTAATTTGTATATATAAAAATCTGAAATACTGGCTACAATTAGAATATCTCTATGTATCCGTCTGGGATACTATACTTCACAGGTTAGTATACTAAACACATTAAATTTTCCGAGCACAACTCGTAGAATTAATTTTAGCAGACTGCAGTTGCCCGTTCATTGTCGAAACCCTCGTTTTCAAAGGCTCCGTAGGGGGTTAGTGCCGTCAGTGCCCCTCTCGAAGTGGACTGTAGGCATTACTTAAGGTTCATTGTAGCGTCTATTCAGCCCCTAGCGGCACCCCCTTTTATTCCGTTTACTGTCCCTATGTTCATATTCCCTTTCTTCCAGCGTACTTTCCTCCCTCTCCTAACGGTTGTTTCTTAGTGGAACTGCGAGGTTTTCCTCCTTTTATATACTTTTTAAACCTCTTTGCTCTCAGTTTCCCTCTCAGCTCTGAAAGACCTCATAGGGCCCAGCGCTTAGCCTTGAGCCTAAATTTCACATTCCATTCCATTCCGTCTTTTCAAAGGTGTCTCTACGACGGCTGCATACCCCCTACTGCAGAGCCTCTCCCGAGTGGACCGAATGCCACCTATCGGTGGTCACAGCTAGACACGTGGCAACAGGTACCTGTGGGAACCGGAGGGCGCCCCACCAACGATACTTCCGAGTTTCCTCGCGAAGGAAACAGCGTCACAATTCCCCAAGGTTGGAAGCCATGGCTAATATTTCTACCTTATTATTGCTGTGAACGAGTTTTGTCTTTTTAATTGCATTGATCTCTTTCAGAAAAATGCACGTGTAAATGTGGTACAAGCACACGCATGCACTCGTGTATATATATATATATATATATATATATATATATATATATATATATATATATATATATATATATATATATATATATATATGTGTGTGTGTGTGTGTGTGTGTGTGTGTGTGTGTGTACAATGGAATTCAAAAAGATTATTGATGTTAAACTTCAAAATAAAAGTTCAATAATAATAATAATATAATAATAATAATAATAATAATGATTATTATTATTATTATTATTATTATTATTATTATTATTATTATTATTATTATTATTATTATTATTATTATTATTATTATTTAACTGAATTATGCTGAAATCCGTACCTTGGCGAAAAGTGTATGCTGGAATTGTTCTTTTACCATTTAAAGGTCTAAAAAAATTTAATGCCAGTAAAGTAGTGTTTCATATTTTTTCTCCACATTTGAAATTATTATTAAACAACAGCATTTTTACTGCTGAAATACTTATACTATATATAAGAAAGATCATACCAATATTAAAAATCGATTTTAAATGATAAAGAATGGTATTGTTACTATTGAACTTCAGACCTACTTTGTAAACAATGGCTATGTGAATTTTGGTAGTATCGTTGTATTTAAAAACAGTGCTATTATTTGAACGCTCCAGTTCTAAATTTACTCTGAAACAATGACGCCCAAATTTTTGCAGGCATGTGGCTTATTGTTGACACGACCGTCCCTCCTTTGGGTCGTGTTTACGTCTACGGCGTTCTTGAGTTCGAAGACACCATGGACCACGAGTTCGAGGCGACTATCATCTACATACAGGTAAAGGCGAAGGCTATCAGTGTACAGTAGATTATGGTGGCATACCCCACTAGCCTATTCTTCCCTGTTACAGGTGTTGTCATCTGTTGCCTTGGGTAACAGAGCTAAGTGCCAATTCATGAAGTTTTTGTCCTATGGTATGTCATCTGCAAAGTATGTTCTCAGCGGTTTTGACTGGGTATGAGAGCGATATCGTTGTACTTCTTCTTCTTCTTCTTCCCAGCTTGTTCTCATTTTTATATGGGGTCGCCGTGATGCCTTCTTTTGAAGGACTTTTGATTTGGCTTTTGGGGTAGACTTTTGTAGTCTCGATCGGCTGGCCTGCCTGACATCGCTTAGGCCCCGGTATTGTGTACATGTATTGTACCAGTTCACCAGCGCTTTTGTACTTCTATGAGACGTATAATTCTCATGAACCTGACACAGGCTCCGTTGCCTAAGCTTAGGCCACCTGTAACAACGCTAGAATGCCTGATGGGGTACTTTTCTCTATACACATATGTGTGCTGAGGGTATTAATACTGCCTTACCCTTGCGTATTACTTAATGGCTCCATCAATAATTTTTCTTAGATTACCAGGAATTAGGTATATACATGAATTCCATATGTACAGTATAATTCTTCGTATTCCATACTGCATCCTCATCTGTTTAACTTGTTAATTGCTTGTTTAAAATATAGTATAATCTCAAGAAAGTATCATTCTTATGAAACGGACGTTGATGACATAGAACATTAAATTCAGAATAATTAGTCTCTTCACCACAATTGAGAAGAAATTGGGATATATCTCAATAATCTTTTCTATTCATTGATCTGCTATTTTTCTTTTTCAGGGAGGTGAAGTCTTGGCTGGAAAGTCCAAAGACCAGCCCTTCCGTCATAACCTCACAATATCCTTAAGAGGGTCCCTAGATCCCTCTGATCCCGATAATAAAGACATGCCTTTGCCCTTTGGCGCGCCCAACGTAGGTTGGAAAGCCATTGGTAGGTTCTCTCTCAATTTATATATATATATATATATATATATATATATATATATATATATATATATATATATATATATATATATATATATATATATACATATATATACATACATACTTATATACATACATACATACACAAATACATATATATATTAAATTTGTATATATATATAGTTAAATTTATACATTTATATACAAAAAACATGGGTTGTTTTATATATATATATGTATATTTTATATATATATATATATATATGTATATATATATATATATATGTATATATATAATATATATATATGAAACAACCCATGTTTTTTTGTGGCAAATCTGTAAGCATGTTAGGCATGCATGCGTTCGAGAATACGTATTCCAAATTTGTCCGATATAAATATGAAAATAGTGACGGTATAAAGTTGAGAAGGGAAAACAAGTTATGAAACATAACACATTAACTTTCCCCATTTTTCTTTGATATTATACAAAAGGCGTGTTTGGGAAGCTTACACTCCACGGGGAAGATGTCGGCAAGACTTGGGTCAAACTTGGCTCAACAGCGTCCCCTGGTGATTCTCAGGTCATTCTTAAGGAAAACGTTGACCCTAAATTTTGGGTCAACAAACAGGTATGAATTTTAGTTAAGAGAACTTCTCTTCTGTAAAACTGGAAGAAAAATTAAAACGTACAAAGCGCAACTAATCTCTATTCCATTTTCTTCATATACGAAAAGTGTCAATAAATTATGCCTTGTTAGTGATTATTTTGCTAAGGAACATCAAGTCTTCTTGATTACTGGATATTTAATGAATGCCTCAAAGTTACGAATTATTTTCAAATTTTTCTGTAGAGTAATAGATGAAAATGTTTATGGAAAGGAAATAAAAGTACAATGCTTTGAAACATTTTTGTAACTCGATTGATTTTCATTTCAATAAAAATGCAAAAACAGCACTGGATAACTAGATATTCACTGGTGAATGTTACCTAGGAATATAGTTTAGATGGTTAGATCACCTAACCCACTGCTTTCCTGGCTGTAACACAAAGTTTGCAACATCGAAAATTCAACCTAATCTAACTTTTGCTTATGCCCATTTTTGGATTATAATTAAAAATTATAAAGAAAATAGGCCTAATCATGATGTAGTTAACGGCTGATGCGTTGTCACTGTTGTGCGCAGAGTTTCAGCGTACAGCAATTCTATTGAAGGGTGAATGCCGCAGTGACCGCGTATTATTTCTCCCCTCGAACCAGTCTTCATTTGGTGAATGAATTTTTTTTTTTTTTTGAATTAGCGATGATGATAAAAAAAAGTGGTCCGTTCAAGTGTTAACACGAAAGAACGCAAACTTCTCGTTAAAGACTCCAATTAAAAGAAAGACTCAACGGACGACTTTTTTTCAAATTATTTCTTTTCCAGATCATGATCACGACTTCATCAAAGGACCCCGAGGAAACGGAAGTTTGTAACGTCACTTCAGTGTCTAACGGCACCACCCTTGATCTGGACTGCACTCTCCGCTTTGAACACCTAGGTGACCTAATGAATATACATATAATATATATATATATATATATATATATATATATATATATATATATATATATATATATATATATATATATATATATATATATATTTATGAATTTTATCATCGCCGTGACTCGTATACAAGCATTAAGCTACAAATGTCCTTTGATATCTAATTCGCTCTACCTCGGAAATAATATGTTTTCATATATGTTACCCGGAGGGGAATTGTTTGTTTGAGTTCGTCGTCTCGTGTGCTCGAACGGTGGTTTAATGCGCGTCACTGTGGTCCTGAGTTCTTGTCTTCCGTGGTTCGAGCCCACGAGACGACGAACTTATTATCAACTAAAAAGTTCACCTTCGGGTAACATATATGAAAATATATTATTTCCGAGGTAGAGCGAATTAGATACTGAAGGACAGTTGTAGCTTAATGCTTGTATGTAAGTCACGGTGATGTGATAAAATTCATGTATATATATACATGTGTGTGTGTGTGTGTATGTATATATACATACTGATGTGTTTGTGTGTGATAGAAAACTCTTAGGGTGATGCTTACAGTAATTCTTAGTGGAATAATTTACGTTCAATGTATCTTAACAATTTAGTCTTCTTATATTGGCAATATTAGGGTGATCTCCGATAACGATACATTTTGGTACTTCTAATGGTTATGTTCATTGATATTTTTTCGTCAATTGATAAATTGTAAAGTTTAGTAACCATTGATGATGTTCGACAAGTTCATATTGCAAGTGAATGTTGTTTAGTAACTTTGATCTTGGTATTATAAAGTCATGCTCGATATTGCCATGTAACCGTGGAAAATACTAGATGATCTGATTCTACTATTTGTCCTGGAAAATGTTGGTGATTTATATAGGTCTACCAAGCATATAATACTTTAAAAACTTTCCTCTGCAATTACGAATCGATCAAGCGTCCCCAGCTCAATTCACCACTGCATCCCTTTCTGCATTAGGAGAAACATACAGCTTGCCTGACGGGACCAATTACAGTCTGGCCTCTGAAGTCGGTCTGCTCGGTCGAAACATCAGAATAAGAGGAACTGGATCACCGCCCAAGGACAGTTTTGGTGGCCGCATCCTCGTTTCTGAAATCACAGTCAATGGAGTTGATTACAGAGGTGCAGTGATTTTGTTTAATTCGTCTTTTAGATTATTATTATTATTATTATTATTATTATTATTATTATTATTATTATTATTATTTAGGAAGGAGACCTTCTCTGAGGGAGTAGTGGTGAAAATTATAGCTGTTTCCACTGCATTTAATTTGTATAGTCACAGCATTTAATCTGTATAGAGAAGACTCTATACAAATTAAATGCCGTGGAAACAGCTGTAATAATAATAATGATAATAATAATAATATTATTATTATTATTATTATTATTATTATTATTATTATTATTATTATTATTATTATTATTATTATTATTATTATTATTCAGAACATGAACCCCATTCATATGGGAAAAAGCCTGCGAGGATCATTGACTTGAAATTCAAGCTTCCAAAGAAGATGTTCTTCATTTGAAAGAAGTAACAAGTTAATAGGAAATACAGAAAGAAGAGATCCATTATCAGAAAAGAAAAAAAATAAATTAATAAAAAGATAAAAATGTAAGTAAATTATTAAAATACAAGGAGAATGATTTTAGGGAAGTAATGCGTTGCATCTTGAACTTTTGAAGTCCCGATTGCACAACATTGTCGGGGAGACTGTCCCACAGTCCAGTGGTGTGAGGACTAAAGGATTAGTATCATTAGTTTGTGTAAGTGTGTAGTCTCTGGTAGTTTCCCTTCGTATTTTGAAGTTCAGTTCATTTCTACTGTGAATTTAGAGAAATTGTAATATTTCATTGCGTGTAAGAGTTGTGATGATAAAAGTTTCAAATGGACGAGTAAGGCTTGATAAAATTGTGGCATTTCCTTCGCTGATATCAGAACGACTGGCAGCCTTTTATCTTGTAAGCTCTCTGGTACAACGTATTTGACGCATTAACAATAAAAGAGTAACAGCTACTAGCAGCAATAATACAATTTACGTCAGTATGTATCTCATTTCCATTAAATATCCTTCCTAGGTGAAGCTAGGCTGAGTAACGTCGAGTTCCAGGACTTTGGGCAAGATGGATTCACTGGAATATACGACCCAAGATACTCCGTCGTCTTCCATGGACTCGGAACAGAGACTGACGGGAACAATTATCTCCGGAAATGTTCCTTCAATAGGAATTACAACACAGCCATTGGCTTCTTTGGCTCCAATAACATCACTGTTGAGAACAACGTTGTTTATCGCACTGTTGGACCCAGTAAGTCAGGGTTGATGGGTCAGAATTGTATTTCTTTGTTATTTAATTCATTTCAGTTAAGAGCAATACAATACAATTTTCTGATGAACAGTGGGTCACTTTACGCAACAAGTGGAAGAACCTTTATTCATTCTAGGAAGTTTGAACATTTAACATTTTGCTGTTTTGCAAACTTAATAATGCAGATACTAATTGTGTATATGCAAAAATATTTGGTGTCCAGGTGAAGATATCATGGTAAAAGGTATACAGCCATTCAGAAATTGATAGATAAGGATCCACATTTGCAGTCATCTTGGCGTGACCTTACGAATTTATGCCATTTCACATGATCAAGGAAAGCACCAAAACTTATCTTTATACAAACTCACAGCAGTATCACACCTGAAGAGACTTCATACTTATTACCCACACGACAGGTATACGCGATGACTCAGAAGGGAACCTATACATCAAGAATCTATTATCCGTGATGCTCTTTCCGGGAACTTACAACGGCCGGAAAGAAACACAGAACATCGACTGGTTTGGCACTTTCGCGCTCAACAGGGCTCAGGGAGTCGTTCTGGAAGGCAACGTTGTCGCAGGTATTTTTGAGGAAATCTTTCTATTCAGCTCTGTAATCAATTTGGGTGACTTAACCATCAAATACGATATAAGCAAAATAGGAACGACTCCGGTTAATATGTTAAAAAAACCGTGAAGTTTTTAGCAACGCCATCTATTGGTGATCTGACAAAACACCTATCTTGCTTGTATTGTCCATATATTACCATAGGCTGCAGCCGCTCATTTTTGCTGCGTGGAAATGAAGTGACCATCGCATTACAAGGTTCTGCGTTTTCCTTTTCCAGTACCACCAAATTTTTTAATTCTCATTCTTTTTCATGTTTTTTCAGGCCAGATTTAGGTGAGAAAATGCATTATTTAGTTTATATAATCAGTTGCCTTCAACATTTGGAAAAATATATAATAATTTTATTTTTTACTATTAATTTCAAAATTGATTTCTGATTGGTAATAAATTCTACATTGCTGTCAATGATTTATGGAGGACATGTTTTTAGAGGAAAGTGAGTCGTGATTAAACTTGCAAAAATGACATTACTACACCGATTCATAATTCACGCCAAATAAATAAATAAATAAATAAACAGAAAAATTGATCTAATCTTTCTTTTTAAAGGCTCCGAGCAAGCAGCCTACCAAACCTACGGTGAAAGCTGTAATAACAAAAGCAAGTGGTGGAATAATGAGGCCCATGGTGTCATTTACGGCGTCATGGTAGGATAGATTCGAGTTTTTTTTTTTCTTCGAAGCTTACTAAAACAAACGGGTTTTTATTTCTATCTTAAACATTTATTGATGATTGCATAAACACGTATAATGAATAAACGATGCACGAACGTATGATTAACAAACCACATCTTAGTGTGACAAGAGCTTTCTTAAAAGTATGTTTTATGTTTTGTTTCTCCGAAAGTTGTGGAACAAGATTCAGAACGACATTTCAAGCCTATGTCGCCGTCTTCGTGGTTTCTACGTTTGGCGCGCTTGGGACACGGCATTCTACATGCAGGGTTCAACGAGCTTTCTTTTGGAAAATGTGAGTTTCATTTGTTCGAATAATGAAGTTTTTTTCTTAAGCCAAAGTTTAGTATTTTACTGCTGTAAGTAACCTCTCTACCAGATTAAAATCCTTCTAATGATAGGTAGGAAGTTATTCCATGTGTAATGGATAATAAAAACTTACTTTCAGTTGTAAGGCCAAATTTGGAAAGGTTTTTCCCTTAACTACAGAACTTGAGTTATACAATGATTAGGAGATTAAAGTTACTACCGGTTATATATTTTCTAGTATATAATATTATACTTTAGGTTTCATAAAAATTGGCTTATTTCGGCTGTTTACTTCACTGAAACTGATTTTCTTGCCTCATTGTTTTATTCTAACTTTCGAAACCTTTGGCTGTGTGGTGAACGCTAGGGCACAAGTCATCTTTCCCTGTCTCTTGCTACTCATCTTGTTGCTGATGATTATTGTTTGAATCTCTTGCTAATATAAAACTTGGATATTCAAAGATTCCAACCCTCCGTCAGGGCAACCGCATTGCAGTCACCAATGGCTAAATTTAGTGAAATATTTATTTACCACTTCCTCATGTAAGGGATGGCATCAAAAGGTGTTGGCCTTCCGGATCTTAGCAAGTCTTTTGGGGATGAGGTTGCCAGCCTCATCCTCTTTTGAACCCTGGATGCGACCAGCTTTTTCGGCTCTCTGCCAGGTACACAATTCACTTTATAGGTTAACAGAGGCACAGTTGTTCTTAAAATGAGCTTGCCTATCTGCCCATCCTTGAAGGAGATAATTAGCAAAAGATTCAAACAATAATCATCAGCAACAAGATGAATAACAAGAGACAGGGAAGGATGACTTGTGCCCTAGCGTTCATCACCCAGCCAAAGGTTTCGAAAGTTAGAATAAAACAATGAGGCAAGAAAATCAATTTCAGTGAAATAAACAGCTGAAGTAAGCCAGTTTTTATGAAACCTAAAATATAATATTATATACTAGAAAATATATAACCGGTAGTAACTTTAATCCCCTAAGCACTGCATAACTTAAGGTCTGTAGTTTAGGGAAAAACCTTTCCAAATTTGGCCTTATAACTGAAAATAAGTTTTTATTATCCATACACATGGTGTAACTTTTTTACTATCATTAGAGGGATTTTAATCTAAAAGAGAGTTTATCCAGTTGTGAGGTTACTTATAGTTATAGGAATTAAAATATGTATATACACATATTATATATATATATATATATATATATATATATATATATATATATATATATATATATATATATATATATATATATATATATATATATATATATATATATATATATATATATATATATATATATATATATATATATATATATATATATATATATATATATATATATATATATATATATATATATATATATATATATATATATATATATATATATATATATATATATAGAGAGAGAGAGAGAGAGAGAGAGAGAGAGGGAACAAACAGGAGGACGAAAAGGAGGTGATGCATATTCAACTTATTTCCAGCCAACGTTTCAAAGCGTGGCTTCATCATCAGGACTAAAATACAAAAGTACCTACAATTAAAATCAATACATAAGACTCAGTAAAATTATTAATGTTAGAATATAGATATTAGAGCCGAAACATAAAAGTTAAAACCAATCTACTAGTAACGCCTCAAGAAAAGAAAACTGAGTAACCAAGAAGGGCACCAAAAGGACGAAGAAACATCTTAAGCTATAAATAGAGGGACAGAAGAAGACTGACTATTCAAAGATGGAACCAGTTGTTTGTTGGTTGACGACTCGGGGACATGGAGAGAGGTTTCATCGGCAGCTTGCTGTAAGATTTCAAAATCATCGTAGTAAATACGTTTGTGTATGTTTGTGTGCAAATGCAGTCTACTCCAGGGAGATTGCTCGTCAAGGAAATATAATAATATAATAATAATAATAATCATTCCATTCACAGTTTACATGGTTATCTTGTAGGTTTATTCTGCGTTCCTCCTGTTGATAAAATGAGGCTACATTTGTCTGTGGCTATCCTCCTGAGCTCAGAAAACTTCTGTTTAAAGCTACCCAACGTTAAATCTTCTTTCTGTGTCATTCACAAGGAAGTACTTATCTGTAGCTCTTCATCCTCCATTAAAAGTAGTGAACACGGAAGCCAGGTGATTGTGAAGAACCTGCATGTTGAACCGAAATAAATGTTTCCTCTCGACGGAGGCCATGACCAACCCTGTCACATTCACGCAGGTGGTGTCTGTGGAGAGCAAGGTCGGAGTGAACCAGCTGGTCTACGGCCCTCCCGCCCTCTCGCACAACTTCGCAGACAAAACGGCGACGACCAGGAACAGCACTTTCGTGGCTGCTTCGCCCTCTCACACGTGCGACTACCAGAACTCGAGGCCGAAGATATCCAGTTTCTTCGGGAACGTCCTTTGGCCAGCGGGAATCAATGAGGGATATTACGGCATCCTCTTCGGCACTTTTATGTCAGGCCCGAATAGTAAGTCGTTCAGGAATACACGTTGTATTTTTGTTTTATGGGAAGGGCGACGCCAGGGCCAGATTAGGGTATCTCCCAGAAGGGAATTCTAAAAAAGAGGAGAATATGTCTATGTATATATATATATATATATAGTAATCTTAAGCTCTCTTTGCCATTATTTATCATGGTTATCAGGGATTTCTTCGTTGTTGTTTCCAAACATTGGAACGCCTCACTGTTGGAGTACTGATTTAAAGCAAGAGTTTAGAAATGAATGGGGGTCGAAAATGAATGCCGGATTATGTAATGATTCGGAAAATCATGGAAACGGAAATTTTCACGGGAAAATTATCTTCCAGAGTTATGTTACGGTCCAGTGTTTAACATACCCTAATACGGCACAATTGTAACGTTGATGAAATAAAGTGCAATATCCCTTGAGTAAAAAATTATAAATTTGACAAAACCAGTAATTTAAAAATCACTACAGAAACTGAGAAAATCGTTCCCAGAGAGGATAAACTGAGGTGTTCCCGAAATCCATAATCCTTACATAAAATCAGTTAAGTAGATAATAAGGCTTGCAAGAAAACAAAATGAACACTCCTTAATATAATCTGATTACCCAAACAGTGGCCTCAAAGCACGCATTCCACGAGGCCAAAAGTTACCCGGCAGTTCGAGGAGGAACTTTCATCCAGAACGTAACCTTCGCACACTTCAAGACGCGTGCATGTGGGAAAGACGTAGCCCTCGCCACCAACAAGGATTCGGACGACGGCATTCACCCGATCTTCACAAGTGGCATCACGTTCTACAATTCTTCAAAAGACAATTATATCGTCATGCACGAGTGAGTTGTTAAGGATATTTTATCATCATTATCTTTCTTAATACAGAAGAAGTTTAATTAAAAAATCCATTCTTTTGATGCACGGTAAAAGGCATCTATTTTTTCGTTATTTCACACATTAGAAAAATATTCTTGCACACAGGCCCAGCCTCTCCAGAGTCAACCCATCTGATTGCGTCGACATGACATGTGACGGGCTGAAGAAGGTCGTTCTTCAAGATATGGACGGAAGCTTACTTGGTAATTGAAGATTTAGTCTGTATGTATTAAATACATAAGGAATGGATTAGAACTTTTTGGCATTTCTGTTAGGTGTATATATCACTAATAAGGGTATTTTTACTGCAGTATCTTCTTCCTTCGTAAATGATACCATATACTAGTAAAATGAAACCAAAATATTTTCAGTTTGTTATAAGCATCCGTTTACAAGCAGGCCACTGCCTGCATCTGTGGCTTGTCGTAGAAAAGATTTACAAAAAAATATTTTGATAAATATAGTCTTCTTTCCTTATGAGGATTTAAGGTATATCTTCTTCCATTCAAACATTGTGGTATATGTATACATGTGTGTATAGGTAATGGATGTCTTTACGTAAGCATGGCAAGTTTTTATATTTACTTATACTAGGTGGATTTATAAGCTTGTCCATCCATGCCTATCTGCTTATATACTGTATATATATATATATATATATATATATATATATATATATATATATATATATATATATATATATATATATATGTATATATATACATATATGTATATATATACATAATATATATATATATATATATATATATATATATATATATATATATATATATATA
Organism: Macrobrachium rosenbergii; assembly: GCF_040412425.1. Lineage (NCBI taxonomy): Eukaryota > Metazoa > Arthropoda > Malacostraca > Decapoda > Palaemonidae > Macrobrachium > Macrobrachium rosenbergii. The sequence goes on along the minus strand of NC_089783.1, from coordinate 21,818,555 downwards.
TATATATATATATATATATATATATATATATACTCTGACCTCTTCCTAGGACGAAAGAATGCCACTGCAACGTCCCAGGCAGAGTTTGAGTGGGATGGTCTTCCGGGTCACGGAGTCGGAGACTACAGAATCCCTCTTGCCATGAGGCAGGACATCAACGGAAGCGAAATTAAAGCATCAGAGAAATTCCCTAACAAAGGTCGGTCATTTCTGTAACTTATTTTTCTTTTTATTTTAGGAAGGGTTGGGATGGTATCCTGAAGGACTGCAGAATCATTTTATAAACCTTTACGCCAGGGCTGTCCACGTTTGGACTACATTTAGGAAATTTTGTATTTTTTATTTTTTTCTTTACTTATTTATCCGAACAGCAATCAACAGTATAACTTCATCAACATTTGGTTTTCTCGAAACTTTTCATGTTACGGTGAAGCTTCTTTGCAGAAGCCTGATCGGAAGATCTTATCGTAAACGATAGTTATCATGATATCCCTCAACCCGGACTAACACCTATGCAAGAAAAACATCCACTGATTTTATAGGCATGATATTCCATGTTTAACTAATTCTTATTTATTCTTGTTGATTAACTCATTTTTATCAGGTGTCATTCATCCTTAATGTGTACGATTTCACAGGCATTATGAATGAACTATTTACTGTCTCAGTCATCCTGAATCTTTCTACTTAAACATATATTATACGGGACTATTCACTACATTTCGTTCATCCTTAATGCTTCAGCTTTAACAGGTGCCATGCACGTGACGTACTTTGTCCCATTTATATTTAATTTCTGCATTCACTTACAGTATTCATCATATTGCCTTTATGTTTAATTCTCCTTGTTAACCGTGCTCACTACATATAATATTCATCATTCATAAATCAGTTTTAACATATCTGCAGGCATCGTTCGGAATGGGTCCTGTTCCCTCGTAGAGAGTTGGCGTGCCTGGAACTGCTCATCCTTAAGGCATCGCATGTTGGTGATCGAAAGCATGGATGCTGACACAGAGATTAGGCGTGTGTCCCCCATTGGGATAATTGCAAATCCAGGTCAGTTATTTGTAGCAGAGACTCGCATGATATTTTGATAATGCTCTTAGTAATTATATTTTGCATCACTACTGCTGTTATTAATGAAAGTAACTTTTACACGACCGAATACTCTCTTTTCAACTGATGAACTCTCAGGAATGGCACGAATTGCTACAGTGACGATTTTGCTGGACATAAAACAAAGGACTATACCCAGAATGGGAGTCGACTCATCAGATAAGCTTTTTGCTATCCAAACAGTGCAAGATAACCTGAGTTTTTTTTTTTATCCTTCCATTCGATGTAAATAAAACTTTCGGAGTTTTGTCCATGCTATTCTTATTCGTGTTAATACATGGAATATAACATCTGGAAACAGCCTCATTTAAAAAGAAAAGAAGATTGTTAGCTAAAGAGAACCGGCTTATTCTAAAATGGATAACTATTCTTTGACAATTCAAGTTCTCTGTGTTTTTAATGAAGCTCAATTTTATTTGCTAGGTCATCCCAGTTCATCTTGGAGATGCATCATTAAGAGAATGACGTGATTTTCACACACATTTACACGTGTGTTTGCATGTGTATATGACTGTGTATGTATATATGCATGTATGTACCAGTTATATTTCACACCACATGGAAAGTGAATTTACCATCTCACTTCAAGGGAGGAGAAAATAAATTAAACGGGTATTAGTTACAGTATCATATAAATAATCTATTCGATCATATCTTTGACATTTTCGTCATTTCTTTAACTCTTTCTAATCCAAAGAAAGTCTAGAAAATATAAAAATCTAAATTCTGATATTTCAAAGACAGTAAGGTTCGTTCTGCAAATATGCCTGATTTGGAAAGTGATGGAGGTTAAAGACAAAGCAGATTTAAAGATGCATACTGAGAAAAGGGAATGACATTTTTTACCTGTTAAATTTCATAATACGTAATTCCATCTCTGTTTTCCTAGGACCCAATGGCTACGTAGATTTACTCAATGGCCCCATGGACAGAGGGTGGTGCATGGGTTATACCTGCCAAGAGAGGATATCAACTTTCTACGCCATTGTAGCTGCCAACTACACGTACGAAGTAGCTATGACGGGTACCCCTCCTCAGGTATATGATTTGCACCGTCATTTACTTCGCAGGATGATGTATAGTTTTCGAAATTCATGTTATGGTTGCCAGAGGTTTCTTTTAATATTCAGTTACCCGACTATTCATTTACGAAACTTAGTTTGAAACTCAAATGGCTTAGAAGGTAAAGCCACCTCAGCATAAGTGCATGGAGTTTGTTTTTAAACATTGAAGATGTAATGGAAACCAAGGATACCTTGAAAATGTTAATACATATTTGCCAAGTAAGGAGCTCACATGACTTGCCTGTCCGTTAACTTGATCTTACCTGTTCTCACCTGGCCAGTCTTTTAACCTTCTTTACCGGTTAGTCTGTCTCGCCATGAGTCCTTTCTTGCCAGTCACTGATTCATTGGGATTTCTAATTTGACCTTGATTAATTAGATCTGCTTTCATTCAGTTAACGTTATGAAATGTGTACTATCAGCTGTTCAGCATAGCTACTTCTTGTCAAACCTCGAATATTGTGTTTTAGTCAGTTATTACTTACTTGTCAGTCAGGCATTAGTCTAATGAATTTGTGACAGTTTATATTGCTACTTGCCAGTGTTTCATTTTTGCCTGTCACATTTTCACTCCACACGACTCGAATTTATTATTCATATCACAGAGACCTCTTGACTTCTCGATTTCCTCATTAATTCGGATTACACTTTCTGTTGTAAGTCTTGAATCAGAAATGGGATTTAAATGAAGAAACTCACCTCTGTTTGTAGAGGAAATCTACATGTCGGTAAAAGTGACGTAAGCATTAACCCATTTTGCCACAGAGAAGGATTCTGGGCAGGAAGGGGGACTTCTTGACTGATTTCCCATTTCGGACTCGATCCTATCAGTGAAAAGCGTATCAAAATGTACGAGGATATTGAAAAGTTAAAGAGGTCTTTGTACCTTTGGAAATTTCACATAGTTGTTAATTCTTCCACAGCACATTCGGCTGCAGCTGCTGCATTCTGACCCCAGCGAAGCCGTGATCGTCCGACTTTTTTTCCCGAAGACCCAGCGCTACGACGTCTACGTCGACGGCGAGTTCATACCTCCGAAGAACATCGATATCAAGGAGTATCCTGGTAGCTACCAGCTCCTCCCTTCTGAACCCGGTTCAACGGACTTCTTCCCGACGCTGAAAGATGTAAGAGATACGGGTCTTTATTTATGAGTCTTCGTTTATTGTTTGGAAATTATCGTCTCTTTCATTTGCCTCTGGTTTCTCGGGGTTTCCTCAGTCCGGATGAAATAACAGACCTGGTTATTTTTCTTATAAATTACTTTCTGTTTAGGGATATACTTTTTATTCTGATGTCTATTTTGATTCTGCTTATCCAGGTAATTATTTTTCTTTTAGGTTACTCTTTCGTGTTTTGCTGACTCCTTCCCTATCCTTCACCCTTTCTATGTTTATCAATGCCCCTTTTTCGACTTTTTCTTCTCTTTAGGGGTCGTCCCTCTTAGATTTACTCTTTCTGTCTCGTTATATCTATTTGATATTCTTTTCTGTTTTAGCCTTTTCCTCGTCTTTTTTTTTCCTCTCTCTCTCTCTCTCTCTCTCTCTCTCTCTCTCTCTCTCTCTCTCTCTCTCTCTCTCTCTCCACCGTCTTATGCTTCTTCGTAAGCGGTAACGCGTTACCCCTCCTCATCGCCCGACAGATCGTCGGTTCGAACTACCTGCAAAGGAGAGAAAAATTCCTCCACGTTCTCCTACGAGGTGGGCACGTCGTGGAGATCAAGATGATGCCCGTCGTCATCCTGAACATGGGCATCGTCGTGGACATCAACAACTTCTTCGAAAAAGATGTCGTCAATAACGTAGCTCAGCTCCTGGGCGTTCCTCCTGCAAGCGTCAGAGTCACAAATGTCGTCAGAGAAGATGTCGGGAGAAGAAGAAGAAGAAGAGACGCTTCTTCGTCTCAGAATGTTAATTTTGAGGTTGGTGACATTTCGATTTCTTCGTCTTTTCGTCTCGTCTTCTTACAATTCTTTCTGTATTTTTCTTTTTTTTCCCCTCTCTCGTCCTCTGTCTAAACACGCACAAAATAAATAATAATATATTTCTGTCTTTTTAAGCATATGATTGAAATACTAACTCAGTCTTCCTTCTTGTCTGTCTGGCTCTCTGTATTTGTCTAACTTTTTGTCTACCGTGCTTGGACGAAATAACCAACCACCTTTTCCTAACCCTGTCAAAATGATTCGCTGCCTTCCTTCGCCTTTTGAAGAAACTATTTTGCATATCAGATATTTGTAGAATACAATGTTGAAGTAAGTAAGTCTTCTATCAAATCTGCTTCATTTTCCTAAAATTTTATAAATTGAACTTTATTTTTGTTTGTCTTTCTATCCGTGAATCCTTCAGTGTTCAAAGAATTCTAAGTGATCAAAATGAGAGAAAAATGGGTTAATCCTGTTAATAGCTCCTTTCACTCAACCCGGCAACGGACTAATTGCCATCTAACAATAACTATACCTTGTATACTCAATGACTTTCGACTTTGTTTCTGTATTTCTCGGCAGTTCGAAATCGGGAGCCCCCCCTCCCAAGGCTCAGGAGGCGGAAACAGCTCGTCCCCAGAGTCTTTGGGTTACGGCGATCTGCTCAACACCGTAGGGAACGCTGTCAACTCGTTCCAGACTGACGCTTGTGCCCAGTGTAATTTTAGTATTGCTTCTCTGAGTGTAAGTGGAATGCATTTGTTTATTCATTCGGTCAAAAAATACAGTCATTTGCATTACAAGCTCAAATTCAGATTCTTTTCATTTGTATTGATTTGATTGCGGTGCGTCATTCGCAGAACGATTTAATTTTTCCTTCGCCTTTTGTATCGTTCTGATGGCCACATACAGTGTATGTTGCGTTCGAAATCAACCGTTTACTTTAGTTTACTTTGATTTTTTAGGGTATTTTTAAATGTTGTAAAGTATTTAAATCAATCACATGATGCAGCTGAAAGATGACGTGTCTCGGACTCGTTATAGTCTTGTAAGTTTTGAATCTGTTAACATTTATTGTGAGGATAATATTACATCCTGATTTGGGAGTCTGTGTGCTAATGCGCTTGTGTAAAAGCATGAAGACACGGATAATTTTGCTTGTAGGATTCTGGGTGATCTTGTAAAGTACCTCGTAGGTAGAGAAAGAGAAGAGAGAGAGAGAGAGAGATTGATAACTGTTGTGTGACAGTTCAGTTTCTTTTTGTAGATGATTTGCATTTCTTATATAGTAAATATTTTTCCTTCCTTCCTTTTAATTTTTATGTCCATAGATAATTCAACAGCTTATGTTCCAAGAATAGAATGTATGCAACTCACTGTGACGTCTTTTGTATCCCGATAGCATCGAGAGTTGGAAAAATATTGGCGTCGTTAGATTTAGGTGGCCAGTAGAGGCTTAATTGTTATCATTTTCTGTAACGTGACGGTGATAAAATCGTATAAGACCTCATATTGATAATATAACAAAAGAAAAACTGAACTACCATACTGAGTTGATGCTTCGCAAAGAGAAGTCACATGTCATTGCTTATGCCCTTTGGGAAAACATATTTAATATTTATCGTCCCGCAGGTCATAGAACCCTCACCGCCTCCCAAAGAGCCAGGGCCTCCTGCTACAGAAGAGACTGGGGGCGTGGTTATATCCCGGCGCAGAGCCTTTCAGCGTCATGCAGCAGAAGGAAGAACTAGCGAAAGCGGAGGCAAGCTTGCAGTCGACTTCCTTTGAGAGACCAAGTTCATCTTTCATGACTGAAGACCTGCCTGAAGTAGTTACGGCTTTTACGCCTTTCTACGTCGTCCCGGCTGTAAAGGTTCTTTCTGATCAGGTCTGTATGAGGATTCATATCTCCTCTCATTTTTCTCGTCCTTTTACATGTATACTGTTTCAAAACTCATCAATAATATCCCGTTTTCTTCTTTTCTTTTAGGTTTGAGACCAGTTTTTCATTTGTAACTTCTTTTTTTTTTTTTTTTTTTTTTCTTTTTCGTGCCTGCATCTGCTAGTTACACAAGGAAAGCTAACTGCTATTCTTTCTGTACTCCGTCTTTTCCTTGACGCATTTTAGAAATATTTTGCTAAATCCATAATAATTATGATTTCTCCCTAAAGTATATAACTGAAGCTTACATATAGCTCAATGCAATAAAGGCGTGTGAATGAATTTAAATGAAAAAGTTAAAAAAAAGACATATTCTCCATAATAAAAACAAAATATTTCCCTGACAAAGGAAAACTAAGCTTCATGTTATCCTTTCCAGGGCAATGAGATTATGTCCTTGGGGCACAGCAGCAATCCATGGCAAGTGACGGCAAGTCTTATTAGTGGCCCTGTCGACGGCCAGGTGCTGGGAACGAAGACTGTCCCGTACGTCAACGGATCTGCTGTCTTCAGCGACCTCGCTGTCAGCGTGGCTGGAAATGATTACCAAATTTCTTTCTTTGTGTCGAATCCCAAGACAGCCCCGCTTCTCATGGTCACAAGTCGGATGTTTAGGTAGTGTTTAGCGGCATGTGCAAGAAGGTTGTCTTTAGTGATGATGAATGGTATGCGAGAAAAGGTGTGGTAAAATTCTGACGCTAATTTTGTTGGATAAGGTGGTCTTTCGTTAGAGTAGGTGAATAGGGTATGTATGTGAATTTATAAGTGATAAGACGCCTGTTGTGAATTTTTTTTAATTCAGTAGTGAAGTTATTTTGCTACAGACTTGAAGGAATAAAGACAGATGATAGTCATGTTGATATAAGTAGCGTAAAATAATTTCGCTGATTGATTAAAGGTCACCCTTGATTTTAAAGTCCTCAAGCTTTGTAATAAACTCTTACATAAAAGAAAATTTCAAATACTCTGTGACATGACCAGGAGCATTATAACTGATGTCTTCGAAATATGAGTTGTATGATTCATTTTGCTTAATATACCTACTATGGCAGATTCTATACAGAGTGAAATATCTAATTTTTTTTAACAGTGAAACAACCCTGCTGTGGAGAAATGTAGCACTTATTTTCCGTTTCAAAACATTTCTTAGTAATCGGAAGCTGACGAGACATTATTCAAGCACTTCGGTTAAGTGGGTGGTATTAAAAATCACTGTAAATACTATAGACGTTTCTAAACAGAAAAATTCCATTTCAGTGATATGGTTTTACCCCACCCCACCCTCCAAAAAAAAATTTGGACTGTATCAAAACATTAAATTTTTTATATTTACGTACTTTGAAATTTTACGTACTTTTGATGAAGTTCTTATTTACATTAAACGTAGTAATATAGAAAGCATTGATTAGCAAATTCAAGATTTTTCTTAACTTCAGCTTCGATAACGTCTGATGATGTGCCTTCTGTTTGAAAAGAAAAGTAAATTTAATTTTACTTGAGGATTCAAGCCCAAAGCCAAACTAACTAGAAATAGACCTACAAATTGCTGAGTCAAACCCCATTCAAGATCATAACCCGGATCTTTTCATTTGTCCTCAATAAAGCAGACAACAAACCCCAACTAATTTGATCATTCCCCCGGAAGGGCCCTCGACAAAGAAGTTTCGTTGCAAATCGTAGAAGCACCGAAGGAAGTTTCGCCTCACGAACACTTCGAGATAACACTGTCCGTAGTCGACGCCAGCTTCCCCTTCAGCCTTATTAGAGCCGATTATATGATGGTGGGTAGAGTCAGTTTATGGTTTTCCTTTCTGTGATATTCAACATAAACAGTGGTACTGAGAGATTCATGTCTTAGTTTTCAAAAATGTTTTACGTGGAATATTGTACCTTATTGGAATTGTTTGATTTCTCTTTTAAAACAGAAGAATATGCCAAAGTTCCCTAAAACACATATTTTAGATATTGACAAAACATGGAATTAACTAAACAGTTTATTGCTTCAGCTTTTGACAGTATGCATTAGTATTGGATGGCAGTAATGACTAGGCAGTCCTCATAAGAATAACTCTTACCATTTAGCGATATAGGGAAATCAGGTAAACAAGCTTTTAGCGTTTTCATAAACTTTCATGATAGGTTCGAAGTTATTGTATGGTTGTAAACTTGTCGAATTGAAATCCTCTGATATGCAAGTTGACGGGCTCATGTCAGCCCCAAAACTCGGATAAAATATGAGGGTTTCAAGCCATCTTATGATCTGCCTGAAATGCAATATAGATGCAAAAATCTAGACCATATTTAGCATTTTTCAAATGGCTTGTACTTACTCCTTTGGCATTGTAGTCCATGTTATAGCACATTACCGGCTGAAACTATCCAGTGGTAGTAACAAGATACACCCACTGTTGAACATAGTTAAGAATAAATTCAAAGACCTCATTCCAACGGGAGCCGTTCTTTCCAGAACTTGATAAAAGTCACATTTTCCTCAGTAGAAAATGATTTTCCATTTTCATCGTAGGGCCAGAAGATGGTAGGGAACATCCAGCTGGAGCCCTCTAGCGAGGGACAGGGCATCCTCCATGGGATTACCAGGTAAGAGGCAATTCTATTATCATTATTACTAACTATAGTGTACCCATACCGTAAAAAATGACCATAATATACTCGAGGGTCTCGACTCTCGGGACGTTATGTAGTGTCCTGAAGAACATGCCGACGCAGTGTTACTTCATTTTGCATATTGATTTAGGGGCCCGTAGAGTTCCTCGTTGGACGGGTCGGTACCGTTCTCGGCTAGCACTTTGGTGTCCCACGTTCGAGTCTCCGACCGGCCAATGAAGAATTAGAGGAATTTATTTCTGGTGATAGAAATTCATTTCTCGCTATAATGTGGTTGGGATTCCACAGTAAGCTGTAGGTTCCGCTTTTAGGTAACCAATTTGTTGTTAGCCACGTAAAACAAAACCTAATCCTTCGGGCCAGCCCTAGGAGAGCTGTTAATCAGCTCAGTGGTCTGGTTAAACTAAGGTATACTTAACTTTGTGAGAAGCTAGCCCTGGACGGCGTTTATTACACGTAAACCATCGCTGTTGCTTACAGAAAGTACATAATGCTTTCCATTATATGGGATATTTTATGAATGACATAAAGAAATTCAACAGTAGCAAACATTTCACCGTTTATTATATTTTCCTTCCCTTAAGCAAAGCTTCTTTGGGTTCATTGCTATACGCTTGGATGGAAGAAAAGCGTCAACTGATAGAGAGAGAATTGAGGAATTTTTTTTAGATATCCTAATTTTCATTCAGAATTCCCCACCATCATCACCTTCTTCCGTATTTAAGTTTAACAGTCGCCTAACTAGAAATATTTCTTGTTTTCCTTTTCAACTGTTTTCCGTCCGCCCTTCATTTCAGTATCGCCGTTGAAGACGGTAATATCCCGACCTTCACTCTTCGAAAACTGAGCATAAGCGACTTTGGACGTTACCAATACAGTGTCACGGTCTCAGTCATGCCCGTCCGATGGAGTCTGGTAGCTCAAGGTAAGAGGGAGGATCTAACTTTCTTAGTAGAATGAATGATTAAATCGTGGCTTTTAAGCATCATGACACAGTGTATGTTTACAATATCAACATCAGCTATTCCTGGGTTATTCAGTTAAGTGGTTCAATGAATTGTTTCCCACTGTCTCCAAGGTTTGACATTTTATCTATAGCTTAATTTTTCTTGATTTCTATCATTTTTGTTTCATTCAAGATGCAAATACACCTCCCTTGGGCACTTTTCCCATTCTTTCTTTTACCTTACCAGCTTAACTGGCATCAGATCAGGCGACAGCATACTTATTCCTCTCTGTATGTTTACAGGATCGTTGGACGTGCTCCCGGCCATGGCAGAGACCATAATGATTAGGATGAGAGCGATGAGAAGGTGGGCGCGTCTGAGAGGCATGGGGAAGAAGTAAGGTTTTTTTGATTCTTGATAAGGTTTTGAGAATCCGGTCTATTCAGAAACTGATGTTCCAGTTTGATTCTGGTTCTATCGTAAAATTTGTGCGGTGTATTACCAAATTATGCAAAATTTGGTTTAAACACTGTCATTTTTTAAATTTCGCAGATATTCAAGGAATATTACAGAGCCATAATCAGGCGCAAACATTTCTTAAGAAATACTTTTCCTTCATGATATTTATAACTGTAATAATCAGTCTTTACCAGAAAATTATACATTTTATATAATAGCACGGTTCTTTTAAAGCAGTGAGTAACAAATTCACTCAAATCTCTGTTGGTCAAGCTATGGAAATTATACTTTTGCTCTATTTCCCAATGTGCTGGAAGGAAAGAATTACAAATTCCTGTCATAAAAGCCACTGGCCCCCTTCAGTGACTGAAAAATAGACATAGAAGTACAAGGTGGCAAAGAGACTATAGAATGCCGTGACGGAGAGTGAAGGACCCATGTGCAAGTTTTATGACCATTTGTGATTTTTACATACAGTGTTTACTGTGCGGCTCACTGCAGACAGTACTAAAGGTTGTCAGCAGCGTCTCTTCAGCCCTAGTTAAGTTGGCTTTTGCCTCAAGTTTCTTTCCATTCCCTCTAGTCCCTTTCCACTTAAAAGCCCAACTTATCCAGCTTTCACTTGCAGTTATGTTCACCAATCATTTAAGAACAAATCCTTCGGGTTAGCATTATGATTAATTGTAACAATAAGTTATTGTCTCTGGCTTTGCACAAGTGATCAGTGTATGAATGACCCTAACGTTATGACAAGTCTAATCCAGAATTCGATCGACTTGTTCGTTTCCATTTTTCATCGTCTGTTCATTCAGGTCATATCTAGTTCATTCGATTATTACGTATTTTCTGTTGTAATATCCGTTCGTTCAGAATACGTAATATATTTTTATTATAAATTTATAATGATAACTTTAGAGGAGAACAGCACGTCACAGCATTCGACATCTGTAAAGAATTATATTGTTTCTATGCTTCATCTGTTACCCCGTCAGTCCACTCACATGCAAACTCGTATGCGATCATTCATTTTTTGTTGACCATTTTCAAGCTTTAAGATCCTGCCTGTCCTCTCTTCAACAGTTCGGAGAGTTGCTACTTAAGGAACTGAAGGAAAAAGTAGGAACTTCGGTGTTTTGGCGGCACATTTCTGTGGAGGTCATCAGGATGATTCCATATGCTGAAGTCTTGGTAAGTAAATTGATCCTGATATTCCCTCAGTTCTTTGAAGTAAAATATCGAATCAATAAAAGTACGCAATTCAAAACTAATCTCGTGTTTGAAACAATGCAGAAAATGGCGTTAGGGTAGGCAAACATTTTGTGTTTTGGGCTTTTTGATAACTTATTTTCTTCAGTGTCCTAAGCTTAATTTGACGAAGTTATGTACATGCCTATGTATTTCAGTTGATTTCTTCCATCTAATTTTCAATCATACAAATTATCTATCTATCTATCTACTCGCAGATACGAACATGCCTAATTACCATTCCACTAAGACACTGAAAATAACATCAATCCTCACAGAATTTAATTAGCAACTAAAATTGCACTATATGAGAACCCTTACGCCAGGGCTCACAGTGAAGAGTTGACATCTAATCCGATGGCCACCTTTCCGATTATTCTCTAGAGGAAACTTTCCAGTTTCTGGTAGTAAATTTTTAAATTACTTTTTCCCAAAGAATGAAATAGAGTAAAAATATCCAAGGATGCTTTATGTCTGTTTTTTATTTGTTAATAATTTCTGTGATTATGCCTGTAAAAAGGATACTAAACTTACACACAATATTTAAATTTATTTAGTAGGTACACTCTTTTAGTTATCACAGCAAGATTTTATGGCGCGTGCATC
>NC_089783.1:21794124-21804124 GCF_040412425.1 Macrobrachium rosenbergii | reverse complement strand
GTACTAGACTATACACATAACACTAGACTATGCAGGATGCTGTGTATGCAGCATAGTTACTTTTTACCTTTGTAAACTCAAACTCGTGTTGCATAACTTGAATAATTGTTTTACAAGTCTCCAGGATTATATGCCCTAAGGAAAGAGTAGTGGCGCCCAAGCGAAGTGTGGCCAGCAACCTCTCGTACACTGATATTGGTTGTCTGATACAAGTGTGCTTTTTATTTATAGAAGAGGGGAGACCATATATAATAATTCCATGTCGGTCTGCTCATCTATTCTCTGGTAATTAAACCAGTCACCTAGGTAAAGTTTCAGTTCATTAATAAACAATCGTGAGATAATCCATTTCTCTTCTTCAACCATAGTTTAATCCAGGTTCTCCTTTTTCGGTGGGGTTTTCCAATTTCTGCAAGAGCGCAGTCTATAGCGTCATCACTGAGCGGAGCTGAGAAGTCTTCGCTCTACCAGGTTTCGGCAAACTGAAGTGAATCCGAACGTGTATGGGCACAGCGGATACCGGAGTTAGAACTGAGCCTCATCCGCCGGTCGCATCGTCTATGGGGCCCTTAACAATGTTGCCGTTGAAGATGACTTGCTGAGCTCGTGGGGCCAAGTGGTTTTGCTGCTGATATTTTCATTTCTTTTCGGCTACGCCATCAGCTGCCTTTTAGAGCAGGCAAGAGGCACTAGTCCACAACAACGCAAGAGCTTAAAATGCAGGACCCTGAAGAGACCAGTGCCTTCAAACACATGGCCTCCTTTTTCTTCAGACGTGGCTTCGTCACTTCACATACCTTCGTATAACGCCATCTTAAATTCTTAAAGACTCCAGGATCTTGTGTAGCAGTCTTCAGCTCCTGTCGGATCCGTTTCTCCCCCAAAAATCTTCGAAGCCTTAGGTCACCAGGAAGGACCAAATCCCACTCCTTTTCCATAAAAAGATCCAAAGGCTTCAGAGCCTGGAGATCGTCTTGAAGCCTTTGGAAACCCCAGAAGACTCTTGAATTCATCTTCAAGAACGTGGGCTTCCCCAAAATAAATCTTGGAAGCCTTTCATATCCATAAAACTCTCTTCTTTAGTAATGTGCAAGAAATCCAAAGGTTACAGAGCCTGTAGATTGTCTTGAAAACTTGGGAAGACCCAGAAGCCTCCGGAATTCCCAGAAGCCCTCGGAATTCCCAGATTCCCTACTGTCACCCCGGGGAGGACAAGATCCACTTGGAAATTATTATGTAGAAGATATAGTCCTGAAATATATTACTGAGAATCTTTTCCTTTCCAGGTGAGTGGGAGCTCGATACAATTAAAGACTTCTCTCTTGACACTTTGTGAAATTATGCGGTTCAACAAGTTGAAGGTCTTCATGAAGTGCCGCTACTTCCATATGACGGATCTTCGCATTCAGGCCGGTGGACAGATGTTCTCGTGCCCCAAAGGTCATCACAGAATTACCCTTCTTCAACAGCACAGGATCCAGAATATGCGTTGAGGACGGGGCACTTACAAGAGAGAGAGAGAGAGATCTTCACATTACACCCCGTCCTGAAGTCACCATAAGAATTGTCGCCCTTGAACAAAAAAGGACTAATCGTGAATATTGTGGATGGTACTTTCAAGAGTCATTGACTATTACCAGTCCATTCGCCTTTTGAATTTCATCTCATTATATTTGATGGGTTATGGAGCTTGATTATGTGTACTCGTTGGTATACGAAATTACAATGATATTTTGAACTACATCTGAGATGACAGTATTGTCAGTAATTACTCCTGAAGACCACATTTACTTTTTCTTATAACAATTTTTAATTAGGCAGATGTGTTAATACCTACATTTAGTGTATTTTGCAAGTCTGAATGTTCTCAGAATAATATAGTTATACACCAGGTTATGTATTCACAGAGAAGTAAAATCTTACACTTTTATAAAGATAGCAGCGAGGTAGCTTGATATCTTATCTTTAGGTACGTGTATACCTATTTCACACTCATAACTGACCACATGAGGTTTATGACATAACCTTTGCACCTTCGTTGATCATAATTTTCTTGCATGCTTACCATTGGTGACTTACGATCGAGTAATAGTTATATAATAACTGTTTGTGACGCACGTCTAAAATACAGATGGTGTTCTTAGTCTTTTAGACATATTTATCGCAGTGCTTTCCAGATTTTGATAAATTTTGGTTATTTCTTCCTGTTTCCGCTCATTATTTTAATCACCATCAGTGAGGTAAAGGATTAGAACAGTATAAAAATTTTTTACACGAAGCTAAAGCTGAATTGATTTTTTTTTTTTTTTTGCTTAAAAGGAATTTATGACTTTTCACTGCAACAAAGTTTGACTTTTGACGTCTGTTCTTGTGAGCGACAGATTAATCACTCAAAGGCGGACGATTGATAAAACTGCTTTGCTTATCCTTTTGCGCATTAATATCTGCTCAGCAGTTTATTAAATATAGAAAAAGTTTATATACTGTTCAATAGGTAGTTGTTACCACCCCACAAACTCGTGAAAATGACCTCTGTGATACTGTACTGTACGACTCCTTTTTCATGGATATAAACCACAGTGTGACATTACATGTAATCTCTGTTGAGTGAATTTTCATTTACATCTGGTCTTCGGTGGGAGCAGACAGCTGAGGCACAGAGGCAACGAGACCAGTCTCTGTACTGACGGGTGAAAGGTCTGATGGCTGCATTACCGAAATCTTCAGTGTTGCACCATCTTAAAAGTGGAAATCTCGGGGCCTCAGAATAATATGCAATGGTTGACAGCACAGCAGATCAGTAGAAAATTAATTGAACGTTCATTCCGGTACAGAAGTATAGTTGTAATATTTTGTAAAGAGAAGATATTCTGTATGTAGAGAGTGAGAAAGAGTAATGTTAGAAAGACAAAGATAATGAACGATCCTTGAAATTAAGCTACGGCCATAAAACCTACTGTTCCTATTAATTTTCTCTTATGGCTCGACCACAAAGCATCCAACGACATTGTTTCTGTGTATTCATTCACAGGTGATCCATTCTTTGATTTTCTCTACAGTTACAGTCTTCTGTAACTGGTGGGCGTCTTGGAAACCAGATAATCCAGAATCAGTTAGTTAATTATTCCTTTATATACTAAATCAGCTCTGAATCACAACGACTAATAAATAGCTGGAGATGTTTGTATGCTATTGTCGGTTTCAGTTCATCTGTCCGCACACGGGTGAAGATGTGGCAATGCGCAGCGTAGCACGTGATTGACTGACAATCAGCGTTTCAGTATCGTTGACGTATTGTGATAAATATCAAACTATTTCTCCAGTAACGTATTTGAATGTTTTTATAGACAGAAACCTTGCCCCTTTTTATATAAATCATAGACCAGTCGAATTGCATTCACAGTATACCAACACAAGCACACGGAAAACGATATTACATCAAACAATGTACTCAGATCAAACACAAACGATCGAGATTATGTTTGTCTCATCAGTATAGCCCAGACCACAAATAGACCTATGTTCAAAACCTGTTCATATCACAAGATTTTCTAATCGTTCAAACTTTATGTACAGTTTCATTGCATGTACATATAAAAAACTCTATCATGATACCTTTAATATTGCTTACCACTAAAACATGAAGCATGAATCAGTGAAACTAGGCCTGTGCTACTGATTCCTCAGGTATTTTATTTTACTGGCCTTCTTGTAAGCACACATTCGTTCCATTGTAGTCAAAATTACTTTTCTGTTGTAACGTTTATCTTTTCATCCTATCTACTTATCGTTCCAATGCACAACAATAAAAAAAAAATTGTATACCTAGGCTAGCCTTTTATGCCGTACGCATGCCGACAGTAAAGATAACGTTAACTGTATGGAATTTTAAACTTTTAGACTTTTGCTGGATAAGCTATTTAGCTAAATAGGCCCGAAAGTGTCTTAGTACTTAGCTATTACGATGATTTGTATGCTTAAGAAAAATTATATAAATATGCAGAACATTCTGGAAGGAAACCCACAATGCCATTGTTTTCATGCCATGTTATAACTGAAATTTCCCGCCCTCCAACCAATACAGCTGTGGTGGTTCCATTCACCTCCCCCAGGCCCCAAGACAGCCTCGTAGACAACAATATTTCTTACTTATTTCGAATGTTAACCTTCTCATGTAATTTACATCCAAGAAATGATTAAAATGCCTCTTATTTGTACTCACATAGCCAGATTTTTTATATACCAACAATGAAAGAATAATTGTTTGAAGTCTATCGTTCCCTTGTCTTTGACCTGATTAGATTGTTTGTTACAAGCTCTTCATTCTTGTGCTTGAATTGTTACATTATCGACATAAATCGCCCTGTTTATGGTGTAAATAAGGCGTGAGGGTTGTTAGTATACAGTATATATAAGCATTCAGACGTACTGTATTATTGAAAAAACATTGTGCATCTTTATCACAGTAAGCCTGATCGGAATCACTGATTTCAGCCAATCGAGAGATAATGCCACATCTACCCAAAATCTACGTTGGTGACTTGGTGAGTGGAGTCAGATCAGAGTCATTAGTCTGAGGAAATGAAACAGACTGTTGTAGTACGTACTTCGGTGCGCCGCCACCAGGGTGGCGCAGCTCAGTGTTGCCGAAATGTGGAAGTGTGGCCTACGGTGTCTAAGTTTTGATGCACAAGATGATCGTGTGCAGAAGTGGCGTCTTCATTTTATGGTCTGCCACACCAAGTGTGGAAAAAATTTCCACTCCTTTTAGGGGTTTATTGTGGTCAGTTATATTATTTTCTTATATGATTCATTGACCTGTATTCTCGGTCATTTGCATATCTTTGTGTGTTTATATAATAATGATTTAATAAAGGGCCATCAAAGAATGGTTGTTTACGCCGAATCAGTAAGCAGCAGAAGAATGAAAGTAAAACTTGTTGGCACGTAGCCGATGGCACACACGAATCAATCATAAGACTGTCTCAACCTTACACACAACTGCTCTCAATGAATATAATAAAAATATATTTACAAAAGGGATAACAAATTACATTACTGTGGTGAGTAAATATAAGGCTGCTGTAGCATTTCTATGAAAATGAAGGGTATGGTAGGAAGGCATCATAAGATACTTCGCGAAATAAGAAAAAAAATAAATGATAGCTGGGAAAGTTATGTATGAGATGATCCAAACCAGTCTACGAGTAGCCCATGATTCATTTACTTTTAGGGGCATTCTTGTAGATTGCCCTGTTGGACAAAAGGATACAAAAGAGTCTGTAATTCTCTCTCTCTCTCTCTCTCTCTCTCTCTCTCTCTCTCTCTCTCTCTCTCTCTCTCTCTCTCTCTGTTAGGAAAATATTTTAGCATAGACTATATTCATAAAGATCTCGATTACTTTTCATGAAAACAAATGGCTAAATTTCGATTAACAAGAGTAGGCAAATAATTCTTTACACCAGTATTTTATGAATAGGTCTATGTTTATTCTGCAATGTTATTTTACTATATGAAAAATTTTCGAAGATACTACAAGCACCATAACAGCAGCAACAAAAACAAGAAAAACCACAACAAGAACCACAATAAAACGGCTGAATATAAGACAGGCTATTTATAATCCAAACATCATAAAGACATAGGACATTATAGGTCTACCTTATTTTTTACGGTCCTGTTATTTCGAAAGGAGATCGTGTCCTTAGGAAAATTCTTAGCAAGTTATATCCAATATGACTCGTATAGCCTATCATACTGCAACTTTAAGTTAAACATAGGCATATTCAGGTTTTGTCGCGTGCAGTCACTGCTTGTCATTCCTCCGAATGTGTAAACGATTGCAATGAAATCGATTTTATGAATATTAAAATGTAGTAAAATTTCCTGAAATCAATAACACCTGTCTGCATAGCTCTGAGAAAATCTGCGAGTTAAATTTAGAATGGTGAACGCGCTTGACAATATCATACGGTAATTATCATTGCCCAGTGATTCAAGTGCACCGATTTGAACGCAGACTTTCCTGTGTCACCTCCGTATTCGGGGTGAACCTCATTTACGAAACAACATTGCAGCATCGCGCAACACTCCTAACTTCATTCATATTTTCCTCTTTTTTTCTTACCATTTTATGGGAGATGTGTATTATGATTTTATTTCAAGGGATATGACGTTTCCTTTTGATAATCAGCAGAAAATATTTTTGTTTGGTAAAACAACCATTGCAAAATAAATGAAGATGAAAAGAACCACAGATTAACCAACTTTTCTAAACCATTGCTGACCAATCAGCTTCAAGGAATGGTCGTGACGTCATCAGTGGGCGGGGCTTAGCTGCAAAGCACGGTGGACTTCGCTATAGTCGCTTTGACACCGACATTTTCTTTGAAGTTAAAAACGTGCAGCCATGTGGGACATGAGATCAGATGATTATGACAAAATAGTAAAGAAAAAGTGTTGGGAGGAACTACTTGAAATTATCTGCAATTCTAATAAAGACTAAAGAAAAAAATCATAGTTATCTACATTTTTTATTGAATTTTTAAGTTTATACTCTTTACATTATACTGCAAATTGATCTCTTGCAAAGGCAGCGACATGCTTCCTAACTATGCAGGGATTTTTATTGTTTTGTCCTTCTTTCAAGAACACTCTTAATATGGTAGTCCTTATTTAACAAAGCCTTAAGATGGAAAGAAATGCTTTTGCTAGCCTTTTCTGGCGTCGCTATGTTTACAAGACAATGAGCAAATATGGTAAACAAAACGCAGTTTTTTAAACGACTGTGATACCGCCTTCACAGCGTGGCAACATCCTGTTTGTGTTAACATATCTTGTTTTAAATCTATAACAGCGATGCTTGATGACAATAGCTTTCTGACTGTAATTCTTTTACCTGTAACAAGATAGCATATTCTCTTAATAATCAAAAGAGTAAAAAGAAATGTTCTGGGCCGAGTGTTTTGGTATAGCTATTAGCTGGCCGCAATCACAGAGGCCACTCGCAGTCACACGCTAGGTAGAGATCGCCCCTCCAAGTTATAGACTCTCCATGCCCTGAATGTAGCAATTCTTCTCCAAGTTTGTCGGTGTAGAATTTCCAGTTCTCTCCGTGTATTCGACATGAGATTTCCAGTTCTTCTGCCGTAAAATTCAAGATGTTGACTGAGCATTTTTCCTGAACCTGTCTGATAAGAAGTTAGTAAGAGCCTGTGGTTGACCGATGTTTTCCCCAGCTGGAGTGTAAGTAACGGAGCGCTGGAATCCTCGGTCGTCTGTGACATTGTAGGATACGGTTTCGATCATCCCGTCGTGGAGTAGGATCGACCACACACCGATGACGTCGCCGTTGGGTAGCTTGACTTCCGCCCTATTCTGGAAGTTCCTTGACGATGGCTCCGATAGTTCGAAAGCCCACGCGCGGCCTTTCTGTTGATAAAATAGAACACGAAACATTCAAATTGCCAAGATTTCATTGTGCATTCTCATTTTTCAAAAGTTAACCATAATAAATTCACTCATAGCGTAAACAAAGTAAATATTTAACCCTGACTGAGATAGTCGTTAGGTAGGCATATGCCATTACGGAAAGACACATGACATGCAAATATTCAGTGAAAACGCGCACATATATTTATATATAATATGAAATTTATCATATATATATTTATATATATATATATATATATATATATATATATATATATATATATATATCCATTTATCTATATATATATATATATATATATATATATATCCATTTATCTATCGGTCTCTCGATCTATCTATCTATCTATATATATATATATATATATATATATATATATATATATATATATATATATATATATATATATATATATATATATATGTATGTATGTATGTATATCGTATCATATCATATGAAATCATATCCATTTGTTGGATAGTACGCACTCTCGTAGCAGATATTTTAAGGCAATGGTTCTCAACTGGGGGTCCCCGGACCACAAGGGGTCCGCGACTATAGAGTAGGAGGTCCGCGAGTTTTGGAAAATCACAAAGATGATGAAAATACAAATAAATAAATAATGACAAAACAACAACACAATTGTGCAGTATCATTATTATTATTATCAATATTATCATATGAAGAACAATGATTTTGCTATCCAAATGGATGAGTCCACTGATATCTCCAAAATGTCACAGTTACTATCGTACATAAGATATGAGTGGGAAAATGAAATGAAAGAGGATTTGTTGTTTTGCAAGGAACTACGAACAATAACAACAGCCACAGAAATATTTGAAACATTTGACAATTTTATGAGCGATAACAAAATAAACTGGTCAAGTTGTGTGTACAGGTGGCGCAGCAGCCATGACTGGAAGGCACAAGGGCGTTGTAAAACAGATAATGGCTGTTGCACCACGATCACGAGCCGTTTCAACTCGCTGTTTCTTACACAGAGAGGCCCTTGCAACTAAAGAAATGGAACTCGAATTGCATGAAGCTATGAACACAGCAGTGACTGTAGTTAATTTTGTCAAATCAAGAGCAACCAACTCAAGATTATTCAATGTGCAGTGTGAAGAAGTTGGAGCTGAACATCACTCGCTACACTTTCACACAGAGGTTAGGTGGCTCTCACGTGGACGAACGCGGGCACGGCTGTTCAGTTTACGAGCAGAGGTACATAGGTTTCTTTCAGAAAAGAAGCCAGAACTTGCAGATGTGTTCATAGGCAGCAAATGGCTCGCTGAACTAGCATATGTAGTTGATATTTTTGATGAAGCAAGCAAGCTAAACAAGACAATGCAAGGTGCAAATATAAATTGTATCTCTCGTTATGACAGAGTCGAGGCATTTAAAAGAAAATTACATCTATGAGAATCCCGTGTTTCGAAGGTATTTCTGATAATTTTGTAAATCTAAGTGTTTATACAAGATAATAACTTTGAACTTAGTACAGTTCAGCCTCAAGTAACGTCGCACCTTTCGGGATTGCTGGATTAGTATAATAGTTATTTTCCTAATATATCAGAGGATGAAGAAGCCACATATGAATGGATTGTA
Organism: Macrobrachium rosenbergii; assembly: GCF_040412425.1. Lineage (NCBI taxonomy): Eukaryota > Metazoa > Arthropoda > Malacostraca > Decapoda > Palaemonidae > Macrobrachium > Macrobrachium rosenbergii. Next base: position 21,795,063 of record NC_089783.1, on the reverse strand, counting down.
ATTCCCTTTTCTGCAAATATCGAGACCTCCATCCCATCAACCTCTCCATCCAAGCTATTGGAAGAAGAACTCATTGACATTTCATCAGATAGTGCTCTGAAATCTCTATTCAAGGAGATATCCCCAGAATCATTTTGGGCTCAGTGTCATGATGAGTTTCCGTCATGTCATAGGATAGCTAAGAAAGTTCTTATCCCTTTTAGTACATCATATTTTTGTGAAGCAGGTTTTTCAGCAGTGACTACATTAAAAACAAAATATAGGTCCACGTTAGGCATTGAGGATGATATGGGCGTTTGCTTATCAAAAATTGCACCTCGTATTGATATTATTTTTAAGGATAAACAAAATGTTTCACACATTTTTATTTCTTGCTTGTAAAATATATCATGTTTGTTCTTTAGTTATATTAATTCCAGGTGGCTTATGTTGATTTTCTTCTGTGCTTCAGTTATATTAATTCTAGGACCTAGGTGTATATTATGTTCATTTTCTTCTACAAAGTTAAATTTTCTTATTTTGTTTTTCTTCTACAAAGTTGAATTTTCTTATTTTGTTTCATTTCTGGAGGTAGATTTTAAAATTATATATTCATAAAGCAAATGGAATGTCATTTCACTAATACTCTTTCTTGACTCAATTGTGTTTACCGTGGGTCAATCATTGTGTGAACGCTTAATTATCACACAATGACGGTATTTCAATATTCATCCCCAATTTATTATGGTACAGGGGTCCAGCAATTTCATTTATGATTACAAGGGGTCCGTGAAGCTTTGGGAGGTGAGAACCACTGTTTTAAGGTAAATATTTAAAAAAAGTTACACCTATCACTTACAGAGGCAAGATGTGGCAACGCTCCCCCATGGATGAGTCTCCCCAAGAAGGCGGCAACGAAAACCAGCAGAGCCAGAGTCTGGAAAAAAGAACGTGATAAAG
>NC_089783.1:21764124-21791624 GCF_040412425.1 Macrobrachium rosenbergii | reverse complement strand
ATGCTCCCTGGCGAAGGAAATCGTCTACAGTGTTTTTAAATATATATGAATAGGCTGTATAATATGAGACTCAAACGGCCAAACATCCTAAAACTGAAAGTCTTAGCCTAAAGTAATGGATTAAAGAGATTAACTCGTCCAGGAAAATACGCCAGAATAACGTCTCTGATGTATGAGTCAGGGCCAGGTAGAAGGATTGCCTCAGGCGAACATAAACAAATGTTCTCCGAAGTGAAATTTGGCAACGTTGTATCAACCTGTTTAAGCTCCGCCCTGCCACTCGATTTTGGTCCTACTTTATACACTGTGCCGAAATCGTTTCGAGGCACTGGGAAATTAAACCAAAGCTCTTTGACTTGATAAGAGAGTTTCATGATCTGTAGTCAGTCATATATATATATATATATATATATATATATATATATATATATATATATATATATATATATATATATATATATATATATATATATATATATATATTTTGTGTGTGTGTGTGTAACTGTAATAGCCACAATGCCCTCTTAACTTTCTCGAATTTTTCTCACTTTTTTGGATACACTTGTCACTACAAAGTCTTAAGATCCAAGTGCAAGAAATATGAAGCAATTCTGATGCCCAATGGCAGGAAACGAACCCGGGTCCACCGATCAGAACTAGATACCATTGTCCCCCTGACCACGAGAAGGATAAAAGGCTATTGCCTCTCATACATACAGTACATATACCTGTCGTTTTCAGATATATATATTAGAGCTGGAATAGACCCACCCTCACCATCATAAGCAAGTGGACAATCGCTTTTATTGCTTTTCAGGCTGAAATATATATATATGGAATTTATATGTATTTGCAAATAGTCTCCTTGTGGAAAGAGTGGCTCCAGAATATGTTAACCTTCCAGAACTCAGCAAGTCTTTTTGGGTGTCATTAGCCCCATGAAATTATCTGCCCTAACCGCGACCTACCTCAGTCGATACCAAATTCGCTGCTATGGTCAGCAACAGCACACTATGATAACATTATTTTTAGGAAATGGGTTTAAATCGTTCCCTCATCACTGGGATAAGTCTTGGGTCTCACCTTGGTGCAAGTGAATGCCAACTTGGGCGCGTGAAATAGTATACCCATACAAGTAGAATGAAGTAGAAAAAAGTATAACGTTAGCGTTATACTGTCTTGTATAACGTTACGCTGTATTGTAATAATGCTACGTTTAGGCACCCTCTCAGCTGAATGACTAGATATGACGTTAGTTAGTATACTTAGTTTTACCTGACCACTGAGCTGATTAACAGCTCTCCTAGGGCTGGCCCGAAGGATTAGACTTATTTTACGTGGCTAAGAACCAATTGGTTACTTAGCAACGGGACACAGCTTATTGTGGAATCCGAACCACATTATAGCGAGAAATGAATTTCTATCACCAGAAATAAATTCCTCTAATTCTTCATTAGCCGGCCGGAGACTCGAACTCGGGCTTAGCGAGTGCTAGCCCACAACTCTACCGACTCACCCAACGAGGAACTTAGATACGTTTCATATTTATATACACGTGGAAAGACATCAATAAAAGTCATGGAACAAGATTTAGGTCGATGAAATCTTATCCAGTCCCTGAGTGCATGACACATTATGCCCTTTACCAGCTGTTCTGTTTAGACAGTCTACTTGGCTTCAGGGCATTTATCAGCATCGTGACGCCATAAATGATTAACTAGACAAAAGAAAAAAGAAACTATAAATAGATGGCAAGATAGAATAGAGGGAGAGGCAATTGAGCTATGCCTCTAGGATCGTAAACAGCATTTGTACAGCCAAGGTCAATTTTTGCGCGTCTTCCTTCGGAAGAACTCGGAAGATGATTGTCGGCTAAAGAACCTGGGACACTTTTCTTTACCTCTGGTGTCATATGCAACCGTGTATTGACTGATGTTTCTTAGCTTATACCAATCAGTTTATCTTCTCTCTTTTTATGAAAAACTTAGACCCGCTTCTATTTCAATTTTATGCATTGAAGCATAATGTATGACCTGTTTAATTCTGGCCATTCGCTGTCAACGTACCTTATGAATTAAGAAAACTACTTATACTTCTGTAATGTCAGGACGTGTCAGACTTCCATGAACTTTCGTTGGTGTAACATCCTATAAATAATTAGTGGATCCAGGTCCGACCGCTTGTCATGTTACATAAGGCCATTAAAAACTTGTCTAGTCTTATTGAGCGTGTTTGTTGGTTTGAGCTCTCTCTCTCTCTCTCTCTCTCTCTCTCTCTCTCTCTCTCTCTCTCTCTCTCTCTCTCTCTCTCTCTCTCAAGCTTGTGTACGTACTTGACTTTTCCTCATCATGTGCAACTATAATATATAAACGTGACCTTTGATGCAACGAGAAGCGTTTACATCATCAACTTGAGCCTCCCAAAAAACTGTGCATCCTACTACAACCACTCCTTAGTAAAAAAAAAAAAAAAAAAACCTTCGTCTCATGAGGTGGCACGCGGCCCGTTGCAAGACCAAAGGCCCCTAGTAAAAGTGGCGTAGATCTAGATTGACGACTTTTCCCTTACCTTTTTAAGAACCAAAACCTGATTTATGGTTAACAGTAATATCAAGGAAATGAAGAGGGAATGTCAATGGTTTTGTGAGTGAAGCAGAGGGAAGAGATAATCGGAAGTTCCTATCTCGGCGTCAGAGGAAAAGATTAAAAGAGCTGGGGAATAATAAGAATTGTTCATGACTTGGAAGAAGCAATGTGCACCGGCCGTCTGAAAAGTGTAGGTTATAGGTATCAAAGGAAAAGGAGGCCGGAAGAGATTTCCGGAATCACTCGTCAATTTAAATTGCGTCCAAGCAAGAAAGTTCCGTATATGCTGCAGCCTAAGAAATTCATAATAATGCAGAAACTGATATAATATATTTATTTTTTATGCGTAACCCGTTAGCAGGATTACTGCAATGCCTTATTGCAGCGGGTGCCTGGCAGGGAAGGGAAATATGGGAAGGGAGAAGGTTTAGAACAACCTCCTGAAAGTGAGGACAGGCAAAACATGGAAGCAGAGAAAAAATTCCAAAGCGTAGTTGAAAGTATCATCACGTGATTTTTTTTTACCTCATTTTAAAATGCTTTCTTCAGTTTAACTGGTCGGGTTTTATTTCACTGTTTTCTGTATGTAATAATCTTCAGTATTCCTTACCGCTGTTAAAAGTAACGATAAGTTCAGGTGAGGTACTTTAGATCATTCTGAAGAGAGAAAATATTCTAATGTTTTTTATATTTGTAAAATTATACAGATCATCACGTTTATTGTCATAGACAATGCTAATAATCATGAACCTGAATTCCGGAGCGTGGAAACCGGATTGGCTCGAGATCTTTATTGAACCGCTTTGCAGCAGATTAACTGTTCATCTTCATGCTTCATTGTTTTACTTAATAGGTCCCTTATCCATAAACCCATCCTTTAGCAAGTTTGGTAGAGTTTCATTATTTATAATGTATTTAATTTACATAGCTATCCTTTTTTTGTATTTACTCAGAACAAAGACATAGACACGAACCCACCTACACAAACGCACCTACATATACATACATCACACACACACACACACACACACACACACACACACACACACACACACACACACATATATATATATATATATATATATATATATATATATATATATATATATATATATATATGTGTGTGTGTGTGTGTGTGTGTTGTTGTATTCCTATAATACATAAAACCAGTATTATTCGTCTTCATTTATAACGGTATTATTTTAATTTCAGTTTAAAATTCCTTATTTAAAATTCCATTGAAATTCGGGCGACAATAAATGGTTAATTAATCTATGTATAGAGAGATTTCATAGCGGTTGGTATAAATCTATGAAATAATCATGTACAAATGATTTTTTTTAGTTATAACAAGATTGCTGAGATTGTTTATATGCAAAAAGCATTGCTAGGAAACTTCTTGAATAGTAATAGTAAGAGTTATTCGTAATTTTAAGAAAATAAATTGCCTGTTCTGGCATCAAGTTAAGTATACCTTAGTTTAACCAGACCACCGAGCTGATTAACAGCTCTCTAGGGCTGGCCCGAAGGATTAGATTTATTTTACGTGGCTAAGAACCAATTGGTTACCTAGCAACGGGACCTACGGCTTATTGTGGAATCCGAACCACATTATAGCGAGAAATGAATTTCTATCACCAGAAATAAATTCCTCTAATTCTTCATTGGCCGGTCGGAGATTCGAACTCGCGGCCAGCAGAATGCTAGCTGAGAAAGGAGCCCACTCCCCCAACGAGGAACTTGTTCTGGCATAGAAGTAGTTATGAACAATTCCATGAACACGGAAAAGGAAATGTCGTTTATTGCGCAGCCAGGAGATATATAACATAATAATGATGATTACGGCAATGCAAAGCAATCCTAACACCTGAGCCCTTCCCTTCTGTCTCATCATCGCTATGAAGACGATGATCGAGAAGACTGTGGATCGAGGCGATCAAGTAACCTTTTTGTCTGACGCACTCGGTCATTCACTGATCCAGTCTCTGGAACAAAAAAAAAAAAACAGGGCAGTTAGCATTTTTTTTCTATTGTCTCGAATCCAGCCTGTCCTTTCATTTGTTGGAGTGGATTTACTTTTTGTGTATTGTTGACATACTTTTTTAGAATGACTTGATGTATTTGTTATTTACTTAATCATTCATTTATTTCTGAATGGCTGCGTTCTTATATAACAGATAGTTTTTTTAGTCACTCTGCTTATTTACGTTTTCACTATCACAGATTTTAGCTCCTAACGTGGCTCTTTTCGTGATGGTTTATGTCGTTTCACTGTGCAGTCTCGACTATGACGGTCAATAATTTATGCACTTTTATTTGAGTTAATTAAAATTTTTCCAAGGTATCATTATTATTTGTTGTTTGTTGATACACCGAAGATAAAGGATTTCTACGATTCCTAAGTTGACTATTTCAAGAAATTCTGGTATTTTCATCGACGTCCTTGCTTCCGGAAACCAGTGGCCGAGTCATATATTATATTGTAACACTGTATATCCTAAACAGTACTCTGTTTTTCCCGAGTGACAATAAGAGCTACATTAATAAAATTTTTGTGCAAGGCCGGTTAAGTATCAGTTCAGTGCTATTAACCAAACCACCCAGAGAGAGAGAGAGAGAGAGACTTCAACCACTGTTCCGTCACATGTGGGGTGTCTCTGTTTAAAGACCTGTGATTGCATATGTCCGGCTTAATTTAAAGTTTCCAAACCAAGCAGTCACCTGAAGATTATATCAGAATTCAGGGAAAAGCAAAGCAATGTTGCTTAAGGAGGCGTAAGAATTGCAGAGCAGCACTAGACTTCAGGCTCACTTCTCGGTCATTCATTGCTCAGGAAGTTATGAAAGGCGGCATCACATGAGCCGTTTCTATCATCTGTGAACATTTTGCCGTCGAGAGACGCGCCCGTCATCCAATACCAGTCACACAACTGAAGGTCCGAAAGGCAATGATTTTGTGACATTACCCGGAGGAGCGCTTTTCACTTTAGGTTGGCAAAAATAAAGAAAAATGCTTGGCTACTTGGTGCAAAGGTTTAGTGAGGAGATGCTCAAAACTGCCAGTAAATTTGCCGTCATACAGGGCTTGGGTGAGAGAAGGAGCCATTAATAAACAATTGAGGTGTTACTTGGTTCGAGAAAAAATATATTTTTAGCCATTTCCTTTTTATGGAACGAAATACAGGGAAACTGGGAAGCTGTAGTGAAGGGATGCATAAAACAACGTTATAAAGCTAAATTGTAGAATAACTTACTTTAGAACTCCATAAAAACACACAAGGAATATGATTTTGGTCCGTGGGTGTCTATTCCAGATCAGAGAAACTGGTTTCGTAGATAGATCGAAATAGTTGATAGCGGAGGAATTAGGGGCTTGAAGGGTGATATCAGTAATACTGTGAAGAGAATTCATCGATTGGCTTCTATAGATTAGCGTTAGAAAGAGCAGTAGTAAAAGAAGTTAAAAAACAGTATCATTATTTTTATTATCACTATTATTAGCATTATTTACTGAACCAACAAAACGGAACAGTGTCCCATGAGAGAGAATGAGAAAAACAGACCTCTGAAGAGAGAAGTAGAGTATAAACCCGATAAAAAGATATAGCTTAACAAATCAGCAACTGATGAAATGTATATATGAACGAGGGCATTGGGAGTTCGTAGACCTCAGTCATTGCTTAGCAATCCACCCCTTAAAAGGTCCCTTCTCCCCAAAATTTATGTCCTTATCTCCCAGAATCTGATTATTTGCCGCAAACAAGATGACATGAAAAAAAAAAAGAGTAGATAAAGAAATAACAAGAATACACAACGCATCCTTACTTGGTAGGGGTAGAAAGCAAGACTTGTCTTTCTGTTTCATCCCAAATGGAACATTCTATTCTTGTTTCGTTTTTTCCATAAGAATGATAAATAAGTAAGAAGCAACACTGGATGGCACTTTAACGTATCACGACAGCCTCGCTGGAACGTGCAAACATCGACATCAGTAGCACTGTCATTAAGACTTATTTTCCAATTTACAAAAAAAAAAAAAAAAAAAGAAATATAAAAAGAAACGAAAGGCTGCTGAAACTTGACAGCTAGGCGTCGTAACTGATAACGAACGAGGCCAGCTGTTTCTTGATGAGAGCTAAAACGAGAGTCTTGAATTCGAAACAGGTATCCAACGGGATTCGGAAGAGGTAAAAACTTGGAAATTCACAAGGCGGGAGGATGTTCTTGATTCAGGGCGTAACTTTCGGATTTGTTCACATCCCTTTTACTTTCAATTTTTTTTTTTTCTGGGCGCTTTTAGTTGCGACAAGATGTTACTTTTTTCTCATCGTGAGCACTACTAATTAATGTCGATAAGATAGTTACAATAATGATATCCTTATGTCAAGAATACCACAAATATTTTTTTAAATGTTCCAAATAATTCCGGCTCTCTCGGTCATTGATGCGAAAAGTATTCAGTGAAACTATCCCAAACAATTCAAGCTAAATTAAGCATGAACATTGAGTGACAATTTGGCTAAGTTAAATTAAACGATTCATACCGTATCTGTCATGAACGCTGACTATACCATGCATGATTCCTGTCTCCTAGAGTGAAAATGGACAGTGAGGGAAAATTACAAATGATTGTAATCTATTATGCTTGGCTTTCATTGACAACCCTTTCATTCCTTTGATTGTACAGCTATGCTCTTAAGTGATACGACATGATTGCATAGGATTTCGTTCAAAATTCATGAACTGGCAACTAACATGCTCCATATTTTTCTCTTATTTCAATGCGAAAACACGATTATTGCTTACAATAAGGCCATAATAGGTTCCATAAGAGTGAAATCTGTCATATATATTCCAAAACTGTAAGAAAATATCGCTTGTAGTCAAATTTCGGTAAAACAGTAACGAAACATTTTCAAAATTTTCGTTCCCTCATCGCCGATGCATTTGAGGAAAAAAAAGTCATCATCAAACCTCAGTTCAAATGTTAAATAAAAAAAAAACGAAAAAATTTGTCATAACATTAATATTGCTTCCAATGCAACCATAAAATTTGAAGTAGTCTTATTTGAATGTTTTTACGCTTTGATGCTGGAAAAATTTAAATAAGTAAATACTAGAATAGGACGCATCCGCCGATATCAACGGGTGAGTTACGCAACCATTAGAGTGGCGGCGCAACATGAACCACCTGGTGTAACAGGTCGACAATGATTAGCGACAATGAAATTGTCTTGAAACCACTTATTTCTTATTTGTTAGAAGAATATTTGGATTTTCATAAAAATAAAATAATTTAAGCTATATTTTTTAACCACTGCAAAAATTATGGCTTTTTAGCAAAGTATTCTTTTGTTAAAGTCAAGATTTTGTTCCTAGGCCTAGGTGTGTTAGATTTCTTCACTTAGCCTACTATAAATATATTACACTTATCATTCACATCTCTGTATTAACAATTTCTGGCCAGAAAGCATATGAAGTTATCTACACATTCTTGCACTTGAAGTTACCTTATGAATGAGTAAATTATACACCAAAAGCGAGGAGAAAGACTTTAAGAAAGTGATATTTAAAGCCAGTTAAAAAACAAGTGTTCCATAGGCCTTGACATTATTACTGATATATATTCCTGCTAATAACCATCTTCTCCATGTAATTAAAATCCTCATCATCTTTTATTCGTCAAAGAACAGACAATCTCAACAAATAAATTCTTTAGTAACAGAGATTACATCTCAGAAGGCTTATATTAATATTTAGGCCTATAAATCATTTTGCAACACACAGGCAGCTTGAACACAGCCTAAACCTTCAACATTCAAAGAAAACTTGTTGTAATTCATATTCCTATTTTTTGAAAATGTTGTTATGACTGTTGAGCTTATTAGGACTACTGTTATAATGCTGCAGAGGTAGTTACGTTGACCAGCCCGAGGAGCATGTTAAGCGCTAACCTTATCACACGGGGCTTTGATCTACACAATGTAAAAGAGAAAGTTCAAATCACACAGGTTACGAATTATACCAGTGCATAAAAGGGATCATATTAATATAACCACAGGGAAAATAGTGCTTGCTATGAATTCGCAAACTTGGCGACTTGTATGACATTGGAAAAAAAAAATTTAACACTACTTGGCAACGTTACGTTGAGTCTGAGATTTTGGACGATACAAAAAGAATCATGTCGCCCCTTAGATTTGAGCATAGCTGTACCTCCGTTCATATTCTCTTTCTTTCATCTTAATTTCCGCCCTCTCCTGACAATTGCTTCATTGTGCAACTGCGAGGTGTTCCTCCTGTTACACCTTTAAAAGCTCCTTTACTCTCAATTTCCGTTTCAGTGCTGAATGGTCTCATAGGTCCCAGCGCTTGACCTTTTGCCAAATGTTATATTCTAGCTGGCCTTCAGTGAAGAATGGGATGAAAGGTTTATGGAGTATTATTATTGTTCTTCGCTAATTCCGATTAAATTGTAGACGTTTCTTTCGTGAGTAAGTAAAAATGACAAAATCCATTTAAGTCAATGATATCTTAACGACCGTCGTTTGATGGTTTATAACATACACAACCATAAAAAAATGGTAAAAAACTTGAGCAGGATTTATAAATACCTCGGTTTTCTTCTATGAAAAACATCCATTTTGGAGCTATCTTTAATTTTTTTTATCACTTCCGGACTTTATGACTCAGTAAACGATCGAGAAAAAATGCAACTTAACATTTGAGTCGTGCGTCGACGTGCTGCTTGGCCCAAGGTGACCTTATATATATAGTCATGACTGATCATCAAGTGGCTCTTGCTCTTCCGAAAGGTCAGCTTGTGCTTGGCTGGTTGGTCCATCCTGCAACTGGTTGCGACAAAGCCGAACACAACCTGTTCCCTGTTAACGAGTTCGTTAATGGGCTTCTCGTCCAATTGTCGACAGAATTCGGTCTCGTACTGAAATTTATGCTCAAATTTTCCACAAGTTCGGGAGGTCACTATTAGTCTTGAGACAGTCTGCGTTCCACTTATTGCTGTTAATATTGAAAGTCTCTATGTGATTATAGCTCTTTATTCGCTGTAGCTATCATTTTTTAACCTTTTACTTTACCTCCATCCCCTCTCCCTTCCTTCAGTCTTGCTGTCCAACATCTCCGACTGTTATATCACAGTGAAATCTTTAAATCCTTGTATTTCATTTCCTGTATCTTGCTCTCCAACCACTCCAACCCCCCCTCCCCTTTTATTTTTTACTGTCTTCAACACTGAATGGCTATCCTTATGCTTGGCTGGACAGTTCAGTCGTTAGTCATTCCAAAATGTTAATGGCTCAAGGTGCTTGATTTCTTGGTCGTTCTGGGTTTAAAGTTCATGTCGAGAGAGAACAATTTCATTATTTTATCTCTCAAGATATCTTTAAAAAATGTAATGGTGCCTGTTTTAAACTTGATCCACCTACCAAAGTTTCTTGAGCCCCAATTTGAGTTTAAAATTGTAAGCGATGTTTATTATGTAAAACCCCTGGTTAGAAATGCCCGCTGGTCAAGGCTGATGAGTTCCAAAGTTATCTCTCGCAACTACAGTTAAGTTTTACGACGCAGGTTTTTACTGCAGTCTTGGTTTCAGGTTGTTTTAACATCAAATGGCCTTCCTTTTGTTTTGTATCGAGGTTAATCGACAAAAATGAACATAGAAAAAAAACATCTATGCATTCTTGTTTGATGAAGTAGTGTTCCCCAAATTGCCACTAAACATTAGATTTCCAGCTCCACCTTTAAGGTTTCGCACTTCATACACACACGCACACACACACACACACACATATATATATATATATATATATATATATATATATATATATATATATATATATATATATATAATGAATTATGTATGATGATATGTCACAAATGTATCATTTACATTTTCACAGAAGTATATATATATATCATACATCATATATATATATATATATATATATATATATATATATATATATATATATATATATATATATATATATATATATATATACATATATCATGAAACAAAAAACACACACATATATATATATATAATATAAAATATGCATATATAATATATATGTGTATGTATGTATGTATGTGTGTATATTTATATGCAGAAACAAAAAAATCATTATGCTTTCTTTTTCCACAAATGGTCATAAGATGCCCAAAGGCTGTCCATCTAAAGAAAATAAGACAAGGAAGCGAAACGAGAATGATTATCACTTTCCTTCGTCCTTGCTCTTTCTGTCTTTTCATTTTTTCTTTCTCAGTGAGTGAAAAACGTGAAGGTTAAAGAATGACTTCATTTGCACTTTCCGCGTTGACAGTAGTGATTGTCATGATAGGTACGGAGAAATAGTATTACGTTGGACCTACCCTAATCTGGGTGCCTTGAAGGACAGAAGCTATAACCTTTTAAATATATTGTATTTTTCTGGTGAGAAGTAATAATAGTATACGTGGCTGGGGTAAAATTTCACCATTTATTGTAAGTGCCAGCAATCGAAAATCACTCGATGATTATGGTAAGCCAGTTTTAGTGTGAAAAATTGTTTTATGCGGAGAAATTTCTAGAATAACGCAAACGCTGAGTAATTTTTCCAGTAATCAATACATCCAGTGTTGATAAGGAACACTCTGATTAGATAAAGAAAAACGGAATTTCGTAAAATGTTAAGTTTCCTTTTACATCGAAAACAATTTTTGCTTCAAATGAAATCTTTGTCTTTAGGAAAACACGACATTACTCATTGCCATTTTCATCCCATAACGGCTGAATCTAAGCTTAAGATATACCTAGATATGAAAAATAAGTGTATCATCACTAATGGAACGAGCCTCTTTTGGTGACCATCCATTAACTTTCTCCTTACGGATCAAATTGAAAACACACTGTACTTTGCCAGGAAATCTTGGGCTCAGTCCCAAGGTTACTTGAAAGAACTCACAAGTCATTGTCATTATGACGACCACAGGTTGAACTTTGTCAACGCAGACTTTAACGAAGTATGCACACACACACACACACACACATATATATATATATATATATATATATATATATATATATATATATATATATATATATATATATAAAGAAACAGAGATCAGCGCCTGCCCTATGAGCCTTTCTTTATATATATATATATATATATATATATATATATATATATATATATATATATATAAATATAAAAACAGGAGATCAGCCCCTGCCATATGAGCCTTTAACTTAATATATATATATATATATATATATATATATATATATATATATATATATATATATATATATATGTGTGTATGTGTGTATATATATATATGTGTGTGTGTGTGTGTGTATGGTCGTCGTGATGACAATGACTTGTAAGTTCTTCACAGTAACCTTAAGACTGGGTCCGAGATTTCTTGGAAAGCAGGCTTTCATAATTATCTTAAATATACCTATTGGGCTTTCTGGATGTAAAGAACTTTCCTGTCCAGTACTTTGAAAAGTTATAGGAAAAATCTGCATATGATATAGTACATGGACCCACAGGAAATTCATGACAGATTTGATGGAGATTCAATTTCAAAGGGTACTGAGGATTTAAGGTGTAAAATGAGTTCACATGAAAATCTTTAGATCCAGAAAACGAAAGCTATAGTCTTTGCTGTTACCGTTTTAGTGAATGTTATCAACCATCGTGCCTTCTGCATCTGTCGTACTCAAAAACTGCTACTATGTACAAGTCAGTTACAATCACCAGATTTTTCCCACCTCGTATCAAGATGATTTAAGTTGAGCGAATGGTGACGTGCGCGTTTGTTTTCGATACTCAAAAATCTTTACCCTGATTCCTGCATTAATCAGCATCTGAAATGACATAAATCCGGTTAAGATCTACTGTTCCCAGTACTCTAATTATTGGGTCTCTGTATCGAATGAGATTCCAGAGTGGCCGGAGGTGTTCGGTTTAATAACAAACTGATTTTTTCAGATCGGGTCTGCAAACGCAGTTGTTGCTGACAACTGTAAACTGATAAATGTAAAAAATTATATATTATACAAGTTGAAATGATAATTCAGTCGTGTATTTAGAATATATTATGAATGAATAATTGAATTTACTGGCAAATTCTGGTATAATTAAATGCATTTTTTCACCATACAAATAGTAACAATGCCAAAAATCCTCATGGATGAAATTGTAAGTAACCAGCTATTAACTTTTTAAAAGTTTTACTTGTAACTTTTTTTGGTTTTGGTTTTACCAGTTTTATCTACATCAATAAATACTAATTTTCAGTTATTCCATATAAACTATAACGCTGTTTTGGCAAGTAAGTCGCAAAATATAACATTTCAAAAAATATACGAATAGTACTGGTCATGACTTCCCTTTTCATAGAATGTTAATAGGAGGATATTTTAAAACTTCATGTACACATATGTGATATATTTGTATTGAAAACAAAAGGCCAATTGTTACAGTAACAATAACATGTAAATATCTTTGATAAACAGATAAGAATTATGAAGATGAGGGAGGAGAGTCAACCAGGACTCTGACCTCCTGTAGTAGGATGCAAAGAAAATGAATCATGAAATGACAACTAACTTAACAAATACGAATCAGACGCTAATGTCGGATATACTGTATGTCAAAGGATCTCTCTCTTTAACTCCTGAGAAAACCGGAAAGGGAGGATGGGTGCTTGGCTGGAATTTACAACACGGTATCAGACTAGCAAAGTTTTCGAGCGGCCCATCCGGGAATTTTCCAGTTTCCAAAGATGTTTTCTTTTCCACGTCTCATAATCCACAGTCGAAATCGGCATGAAGGTATCATTACGATGGTGCTAGGCTCCTTGTACAGAAATCAGCTCTCGGCCAAATCGGCCAAAGATCAAGCCCGTTTGTTTAAATCAAATCAAATCAACTCGACTAAAGCAGCCAGTTTGTGGTAAGCGTTAAACAAACATTTTCTTGTAGTCTTAATTAGAATTCCTTTTTACAATACTTCAGTGGTACCCAGCGAAGATAAACTGGTAATACCGAAGAATATTGCAGGAATTTGGGGATTTTTACCTTTATGAATATTTTTTATGGTGGTTCGGCCTACTGGGTTTACGCTGCTACATGTCCAGTTGGCGTGAGGACTGTAGAGTACTGGAGGCCCTGGTTTCCAGTGACGTTATATGTGACGGTCTGGATGATCCCGTCTGGGCGCAAAAGAGACCAGGAACCGAAGACGTCGCCGTTGGGGAGTTTGATCTCTGCTCTGTTCTGGTAGTTGTTGGTTGGGGGGTCGGCGACTTCATAAGCGAATTCGTAAGGAATAATAGGCTGCAATAAGAATAGGAAAGTTACAAAGTTTTCTAAAATTTCGACTTAGAGCAGTTCTGTGAATATTTTAACTACTTATGATTTAGTTGGCAAATCATTATTAGTCTTACGAAATGCAATAACAAACAACTGTAGTAAATATACATTGACTTTTTGACATTTATTAGAAACAAAAATTTTTTTACAAATAGTATACTCACAAGAGGCCATCTGATTGGGTGCCCTGGGGCAAAGGAGCGCTGAAGACAGCGACGGCAAGCATCAACATAGCTAAGACCTGGAAGCAGAGGGAAAGAAAATCAGTTGTCAGCACCGTAATGGTTTTCTTAACTTAACCTAATCGTTACGTAAAATGGAGCATTATGATTCCTAAGGTCATCGGAGATGAGAAGAAAAAATTTCAGAGATAAATGCCCATTTCCTTTAGTTCGTTTTCTGGCGTCTATGCAGATGAGCGTTGTTTTTCGTGATTTTTAAATTAATGTATAAAGTAGCATGTGCAGTTTGAAACACCTTGCAAAACTTCGTATCCCTACATGATTTCGACGGAGGAAACCACCAGAATGCTGAATTTGTACATGCTTTACAGCCTGTTGGTCATCGCTCTTAGTTGTCACATAAAAATATTTTGCTCGTCCAAAATATAACATAAGACTAGTGATTATTCCAAAAGTAATTTCCAGACCATTTTCTCTCCCCTTTGAGAAGTTGTTTAATTATTATTCGTCTTTAACTTGCACATTTCAAAAGGGGTAATTTTATGCAAATGAAAAATACTGTAAATAACATAAATAATTTTTCGATATGAACATGAGTCGTCATAAAAAATTTTATACGTATACAGTAATACAACCCTATATTATCTCCTTGTAAGAGTGATGAATGCTTAGACAAAATTCGTAAAAAGTTATAAGTCAAGACCTTCAAGTATCTCCACGTTGTTTAAGCACAAACCAGTAACCCTCGTTTTCACAAGAACTGAAACAGAACCATATACAAGAGTTTCTGAATTACGTAGTCGTGATCGGAATAAGAAGCGCAAGCTAGAATCACGAGAGCTAACACTGCCACAGGAGAAGACAAACGCCTTCAGAGTTCTCAAAGGCTGGAAAGATAATGCCATACCTTCATGATGGCGGTCGAGAGTAATCAGCTGGAGGAAGCTGTTCGAAGGAGACGAGGCGTTCGCGGAGTGAGATGGTGAGAGGCACTCACGGTGCTCTATATATACTGCTAAGAGCTAGAGCAGGGAGAACCAGCCGGCAGAGGTCACTTGCCCAGTCCAATTTCGTAATAACTACCCTTTGCCACAGATTTGGATTTGATCACCAAGTCTTCCTATTGAGGACACAAAAGGTATGTTTTTTGTTACTTCCTCTTCTTTATGTAAGAATGACATCAGCAGGTATGTTCCGCGTAGGGATAAAGTCTGTATTAATCTATGCATCTATTTCTTACATATTGCAACGAAGTCATTTTGCTTCCGCAGACTGGCATGCATTTCAGTTCATTGTAATTTTATGTTTGCATGTGTCAGTGTTGATTTTTTTGTGTGTGTATTGTGAGTATTGTCATGTACGCAAGCGTGCATGTGCACAAGCACATACACACATTATACATATATATACACATATATATATATATATATATATATATATATATATATATATATATATATATATATATATATATATATATTTACACTGTATTTGGGTGCATCATCTGCATGCCTTTCTGCTAATAGTACATGTCAGTCATGATGCACCAATGTTCATTGCTCAGAAGCGAATTCAGAGATATATAACTAAGGACAACGTATTTAGCCAAAGTGAATTCAACTCGCACCATGTATGAACCATTTAAAATATATATAGTATAAATGGGTATGATAATTATGATAAATAAAAAACAAAGTAAAGGAAGTGAAGGAAAGCAAGAAAAGTGCCATTAAAGTCCTCAGTAGATAGGCCAAGGCTTAACATAAACACTAAAAATATAATCTTCCTGCCATAAATGACTTAGCAGCGCTGACAAAAAGTATCATCTGGTAATCACGGCTTAAAAGTGTCATCTATATTTTTCATGTTTCTTGAATGCTGGACACCAGGTACGTTATCTTTTTTTATGGTGTAATAATGACATAGCGGAAAACTATAAAACATTTCTGAGTCCAAGGAGGCAGCAGAAGGTTGCATATTTTTTTGTAAAGTTTCTTTTTTTTTTGGCTTGCCATAGCAGATCACTGAACGCTTCCTATTTAGAAGTTGTGTTTTTGATGTGAGTATGAAGGTAAATGGTCATTTACATAAGTAGTGACTGAGTAAGATTTTGATCTTTCCGAATACAGTATTTGTCAAACATTTATTAAGCAGGATGTGTTTTGTTAAATGATTTTCTTCCTTAAAATCAGCAACGTATGAAATGAAGATGAAATTCATTCTAGCTTCCCTTTCACTCACTCGAGGTACAATAAGCTCCCCTTGCAGTGACTTTTAAAACTCTAACCAGAAGGAACCGAGAAGGTGACTTAAAGAAACGCCGATTGTGAAAGGATGCGAGAGGAAAACGAGATGGTTATTGTACAAAGATGCTCCTAAAGATGCTGGTCAAATCATTTGCCGAAAGTATCGCTCGAAACGGACCCCATTTATTTGAAAGTTGAAGTTGCAGAGCAATTTTTTTCCCGCATAAATTGTGCATCGATGCATCAGCTCTGAAGGTCATAGAAAGCATAAAATCCGGAGATCAACCTTAAGAAACCTAACCCCCACACCGTTGGCCATTTAGAGCTATCAATTAATGTGTTACTTAATCTCATGATTTTTTAACCGATTCATTTGTTTTCCTGTAAGATTCTAAGCTGTCTAATCCTTCACTTGCATGGAGCTGAAACTCGCTGTTTCTTCCTTTATTTTTTATTTCTGTTAATTTATCACTTATGCCACATAGCCCTGCTCTTCAAAAATGACATTTACCGTTCATACTTCAATTTTGGAAATAACTGGTTTTTCCTCAAAATTTTACCGTTCAACTTTTGCTCTTTACGAGAAAAAACTCTACAGAAATGATGCAGCCTCTAGTTTCTCAAGCATAGCATGCATTGTTTTCAAAGAACGATTTAACTGAGAGTCACGCATATTTTAAACTTAACGCAAAGAAAAGGAATTAACCTTTACTTTGCGTGCTGTTAGTTTATATCTAAATGACAGGATGACATTTTAAGCTCTTGCCATCTATTACAAAGATTCTAGGTCTTGTTCCCATTTGGCATTTCTCAGAGAAAATGTATTCATACATCATCCATTATTTTGTCTGTGGTCTGTTTTTAAAAGCAGACAAATGGAGATTACAGATACTTGTTTTAATTGCTTGTAGTCTGATCAGTGCTACAAAATGTTGAATATGACATAATTCCACACACGCACACACACACACACACACACACACACATACACATATATATATATATATATATATATATATATATATATATATATATATATATATATATATATATATATATATATATATATACTTATGTATAATCCTGCCCTTCTAGCAGTGGCTCTATAAGGCAATACTACACACACACACACACACACACACATATATATAGAAAGATAGATATACAGATGAATACATACACATCTGTATGTATGTGTGTTTTTTGCACCAAATCAATCATACACACGTATATATATATATATATATATATATATATATATATATATATATATATATATATATATATATATATATATATATATATATTTACTCTCAAAGCTGTAATAGCCTTATCGTCTCTGTTTAGTTTAAAAGTATGGTTCTCACCTTTGTTAAAAATGTTGCAGAATGAAAATGGTTAAGTCAAATGCCAGCTCATTTACATAAAGTATATTAACACAAAAAACAAAATAACATGTTTATAACAGCAATTAAATACATCAGTGGCTACACATTTGGGTGACTGCGATGTCGTCTTTGCAGACGAAGCCACTGATAAAAAAAAATGTAGTGCAATGGCGAAAATATTAACAAAGAGGATATGAATGGAATCGAACGTACTGGGAGGCTGGAAACTGCATTTTTAAATGTACGTACTCGAGTTTTCTTTTCGAAATTTCGTTGCTAAGAAGTATATCAGTCAATGGAAGAATGAATAATGTCGATAAACATTTTTCTACTAAGATCTGAAAATACGATATTATGTAAAAATGCCTAGTTTCCAGTTTCCAGCATTGTATTTTTCGGTTTCACGAAAGTTTTTAATCGAGTGGGGTATGAAGTTCATGGTTTTGATAAGGATTATATCAATGAGCCTTCTCGTTTTCCATATTCCAGAATAAATGATTAGTACATCTATCCCTTTGTTTCATATCTGGAACGCGAAGTGTCTAGCGGCGTTAATTTCTGGACCCCTGAATAAGATCTCACGGAAAACAGTATTCCAGGATTCTATACCTGGAAAACCGAACGCTACTAGAAGATCTAATTGTTCGTCGCCGAAAGTCTGTTCGTAGGAGTAAGGACCACAGAGTACTGGAAGCCCTGGATTCCAGTGACGTTGTAGGTGACGGTCTGGATGTTTCCGTCAGGAAGCAGCAGGGACCAGGAACCGAGGACATCGCCGTTAGGAAGTTTGACCTCAGCGCGGCTCTGGTAGTTGTTGGTTAGAGGGTCGGAGATTTCGAACGCAAACTCGTAAGGAATGATGGGCTGAGAGAAAATGAGGATTGTGTTATTTCAATGAAGTAGAAATGAAAAGAATGACAGGTATGTGGCTGAATAATAAGCTTAATGAATCAATAAATGATTAGATAAGTAAATATGGCTCTTCAGAGCATAACAAAGCATTAAGATAGAGAACAATTAAAATAAAAATAAATTGAATGATTACTCGTAATGGCTGGGTTTACAGCATATTTTAAAATGGAAATCTATACGAGGACATCACCAAAATAAGTTACCGAGCCAGATAGTAAGAACAAGATTCCGTTCTGTTGTCTGGGAGAGGGTTAGTACGTAACCACTGACTCTACTAATAAGAAAAAATAAAAGCTTCCTACGCTAACTTACGAAGAGGCTGCCCGAATGACCACTCTGAGGAGAAGGGATGCAGAACACAGCTGATACCATCATAACCAGAACCAGGACCTGAGACATGGAGATAAATCATATGAAAATATCTTTATATTGGGTTTAATCCAATTAATCATCTAACAATCTGTTTTTCGAAGGTTACTGGTTCCTTTGCTTTTGAAGTTCAGGAGTAAGACAGAAAATTCAAATCTTTCTATTGGTTTCAAGATATTTACCGTAACTTTACAGTGGAACCCCTCTCTCTATTTGTCCATACAATATCAAGAAGGCAAAGCCTTCACTTAAATAAAAAGAGTAATATTTTACAGATTTTCTTCAAAGTATGTCTGAGGCACCTTTGGAAGTGAAGTCCTTATCCCTGGCTATTACTTATATATACTCAGAATATCAGAACATTTGCGTGAAACCTTTCAATTCATCTTGCCTGTATGCTCAAATATGAGATAAAGGAATTTTCGGGTGTCGTTCTCTTGTGATTTCCGTTAGCTTTTCTGGTCTATGCATAAAGTACGATTGTGCTCAAATTCCTTTGCAATGAATTTTGATCATGAGAGTCTGTCTCGTCTAATTTCTCGCGATTTGTAATGAGGTAGTACTTGAATTTGGATAAATTAAGTTAAGAATTGTGTCACTGTGATATCACCAAAATTTAATGATGCACTCATAATAAAGGAATGCAGGCACGCAACACTTCCACTCCATAAATGATTCTGAAAGGGGAAAATTTCCTCAACAAGGAAAGATAATTTCCAGTATTTTACTGAACAACGACTTCAGACGGCACTAAATAAAGAGCAATGTCTTCTCGCTTCATAAGTATTAAGCAATGAAGGCTTGAATAGTGCATTCATTTAATTTGATTACTATACTTACACAGATCTGACAAGTTTGCATAGATCCGGAGAAGATTCAACAAATTTCCACTTGCGTCACATTTGTTCAGTGTTGTTCTCGAGCTACTGGTGTAAGCCGATGACCACAGCAAATGACTACCAGAGTAAGCCAGAGTACCTCAAATGAAGAATACTTTCATGATTGCAAGAAGAAGAAGAAGAAGAGCAGTCGGCTTAGAAGAAGCTGCCGGAGAAGAGGTGCTGAAAGAGAGAGAGACGACACAAGGTGATGACAATGCTCCTTATATTGCGCGTAAAGTGGGCCGGTGATGAAGTTCATTTGCAAGAGGTGACACAACTATCTAGTAGACGAATGTTCTTCTCTGTTTTTTTATGGAAATCATTGTTAATTAGTTGCTGGAAATCGGTTCACAATTCTGAAAGAGATCAACGTAATTCAGGAGAGCGACTCCAGTGGCGACGAATAAGTTGCAAACAAAATAAAAGAGTAAAAATAAAGTAATTCATTTCCAGTATTTGGGAATCGTTTGGTTTATTCTGCTGCATTCAGTTATTTTGATGTTCTTCAAGCATATTCCAGATCTTGGAGTAATAAGTATGCAAATTATTATTTTTTTTTTTTTGAGTCCCTATTGAAATTCGAGTAACCCTCAGTATTCTTCATCTATTTCCTTTAGAACTGTTGTTTCCCCGTTAAGTCCTGGGCGTCTTTCCCTTGTCACATTTACTCGTGACAGTTTCGCCTGCTTTATTTCCCGAACGTTTCCTCGAAAATCACAAGAGGAATGTCTTATTGCGTGCAATGTTAATCCTTGATTTTTACTCTACTTTATTGTCTCTAATAAAGACTTATAATTTCCTCACTGATATATACCTGTAGGCCTGTTTGCTTTACTGTACGGTCTCTCTGCGGTATTTGCAGATGTCTACGAAGCAAAGTGAAAGACAATGGTCCTATAGGGTGATTCAAATTCCTTCTGTGTCTAACAGTTTTGACGATTCAGGAAATTTGAATCTCCTCACAAGGAAGGCTTTCATTAAATCCCCATTATTAACAGTAATTTGAAGGTCTGTTTTATTTAGCGGTTTTCAGTGCAAGTCAAATTGAAAATGTGTTTCTTTTGTAATGACGAGTGATTTTTCAGTATGTCTTCAATCTTCACTCACTGTTAAGGTGGAGGTAAAATCAAACAAAGGGAACTTCTAAAATTGTGTCCTTTTGTTCCTCTGTCTTCCATTATCTTAAAGACATTGGAATTTCCATTAAATTATCATAATTCTAATTTTCATTTATTGGGACGCGGACTAATTTAGGCGTGTTCAAAAATAACGCATGCGAATATGCAATAATAGTGGATGATTCAAAATGCATGGTTGGGGCCACCCACCTACATCCACCTGAAGTTAATGTTTTTTAACCATTATATCATAAAATTTTTGTAGGCCTTTCAGATTCCAACATTTAAGAACATGAATATTACTATCAGAGAAACTGCCACTTACTGCGCTCCACTTGTTTCGGGAATATTTTTTCGTCTATTCATATCAAGGATTATATGGCAGTCCGTTAGACATTATTCAGGGGGCGCTTTGAGAAAATCTTAAAAGCTTTTGATTTTGCCCTCATGGATATCCATGCTCTCTCTCTCTCTCTCTCTCTCTCTCTCTCTCTCTCTCTCTCTCTCTCTCTCTCTCTCTCTCTCTCTCTCTCTCTCTCTCAGACATGTTTTGTTGTGTCATTTCCTGCGTTATGCTCAAAGCCTTCCTCGTTGAATGAGTCGGTAGAGTTCTCGGCTAGCACTGGTAGGCCCGAGTTCGAGACTCCGGCCGGCCAATGAAGAATTAGAGGAATTTATTTCTGGTGATAGAAGTTCATTTCTCGCTATAATGTGGTTCGGATTCCACAATAAGCTGTAGGTCCCGTTGCTAGGTAACCAGTTGGTTCTTAGCCACGTAAAATAAGTCTAATCCTTCTGGCCAGCCCTAGGAGAGCTGTTAATCAGCTCAGTGGTCTGGTATACTTAACCTTTTCTACGCATTTGACTATGGTTGTAATCTCCCTCGTTGCTCTCTCTGATTCTGTTTTTCTGGAATATCTGTTTTATCGTTGGTTGTTTAACCGTACAACTCTAAAAGTTCCTGATTTTTTATATAAATATTTCTTGGCTAGCGAAATTTTTTTGTTTCTTAGTTACGAATAGATAAACGAATTAATTTGGATATGAAATTATGAGCATTCTCATTGTTACGCTATTTACTGTCGTAGTTCATAATGTAAAAGAGTTTTTAAGTTATAAGCACAAAGACATTTTCTTCCACAAGCAAACTTCTCTTAGAATAGAAAGTCGAAATTTGAAAAAATAAAATCTGAGCACAAAAAAAGGTCGTTAAAAGTAGATAAAATCAGTAACTCCCGAATAAATATGCATTTTTAGGAAGTTGTGTCCTGAACGCAGCAGGCCAGAGCACAGAGATTATGTAAGAGCTGAAGGTT
The DNA here is from genome assembly GCF_040412425.1 of Macrobrachium rosenbergii. Lineage (NCBI taxonomy): Eukaryota > Metazoa > Arthropoda > Malacostraca > Decapoda > Palaemonidae > Macrobrachium > Macrobrachium rosenbergii. The sequence goes on along the minus strand of NC_089783.1, from coordinate 21,769,247 downwards.
CGAGAAAGTGACTTATATGGTCATTTGCCTGCAAAATCTAGTCATTGCGGCAGTTACGTGCGATTACCTAATAACTCTACAATACTTACAAAAATAAGCTGGTAGAAAGGACTCTCAGCTAATAGAACGAAATAAAGCAACGGATACTGCAATTGGGGTCATGACATAACCTCCCAGTTTCTCTGCCTCTGTCCGTCTTTTAGTCAGCAGGACAACTAAGTTCAGCGTCCTCAGGTGCTTCATATATTTGTATAAATTCGTGTTTGTGGTGAACATTATTATTATAAAATTATTCAGACTAGAAAATTATTTATAGTAAATTACATAAAACAAAAGTGCAAAAATAATATGCGTATGTATATATGTATGTATGTGTGTGTATAAATGATTTGATGTGACACGATAAACTTTTTCTCTTGTAAAGGAGGCTCTAAATGTGACCTTCCGATTTGCAGCGATATATATATATATATATATATATATATATATATATATATATATATATATACATACATACATACACACACACACATATAAGCCATAAAGACAACGACCTCGCCAACTGTATCACGCAGCAGCCCAATCCTCATAAAAGTTGCATATGTAGACAAACTGACTTGCTTCAGTTGTTAGGGGAGAAGATGGCCAAACACATTTACATTTACTATATATATATATATATATATATATATATATATATATATATATATATATATATATATATATATATATATATTGCAGTAACCAATAACGAAATGATCATTGGAGTAAAAAATAAAAATAGGAAATGGTATTTCTCATTTATTCCGTACGAATAACAAGGGGCCTTTTATTTTCAAAACAGTGGTGAAAATTCATTAAAGATAAGAAAAGGATGACCGATGAAAAGCGTGATCATGTTTTACAATTAATGAGATGAAAGACCATGAATAGTAACAAAACAATCGCAATAAAGGGAAAGCCTTCGGATGCGCAGAAATCGAATGGATGCTTCATGTCAGATTTGCTTTGGAAACTGGAAATCATTGTAACTAACTTTTTCTAAAGCTTTCTGAAATACATTTAAAGAAAAGTCCAGCTAAAGTCAAGACTTGAATCACTGAACTCATTGTAAATAAGCGTGATTCAGTGTAATTAATTATTTTCACCATTAGAACAGAACTAGATTCTCGTTAATAAATAAATCTCAGTGTTTCCTCTTAGCCAGATTAATAGTTTCCAGTTCCCTGCATAGTATCATTCACACTCAATTAACCGTCGAAATCTGCATGAAGGTGATGATTTTGTCAATGTTGGCATCGGGAAGTCTTCTTAGTACTCGTTTTCTGAAAGACTAAAATCAGATTCTCTTGAAATGGACCTTACTTCGCGTTAACCAAATCTTTCCTTGTAGCCTTCAGAAGCCCTTTTTACAACATGTCGTTGGTACCCAGAGAAGATAATCCAAGGATACCGAAGAATGTTGCAGGGACTTGGCGAATATTTTTTTTACGGTGATTCGGCCTACTGGGTTTACGCTGCTGCATGTCCAGTTGGCGTGAGGACTATAGAGTACTGGAAGCCCTGGATTCCAGTAACATTATAGGTGACGGTCTGGATGTTTCCGTCTGGGCGCAAAAGAGACCAGGAACCGAAGACGTCGCCGTTGGGGAGTTTGATCTCTGCTCTGTTCTGGTAGTTGTTGGTTGGGGGGTCGGCGACTTCATAAGCGAATTCGTAAGGGATGATGGGCTGTGGAAAACCAGAGCGTGATGACATTAAAACAGTGAAAATAATTCATGAAAGCATGAATGTTTCCAGCAACAGTAATTGCAGGAATATGTGTTGTTTATTTGCTTACTTATGGATGCCCATGTGTCGAAGAGCGTACAATGGTGAATTTGAAGGTAATATTTTGGACAAATGGAGATTCGTCAGTAGGTACTGAATTCAGAATTGTTAACGATATGTTAAGAAGGATGTTAAAAGTAGAAGACACATATGAAGCAGCGGACTATTATAAAAAAAAAAAACCAAGTTCGAACTATAATCCCCTTCTTACGCCAGAGAAGGGGGTTAATATATGTTTGTTTGTCAACTCACAAAAAGATTCTCAGTTTGAGGTGAGGGGGCGCTGAAGACAGCGACGATAACCAGCATCAGCAATGCCAAGACCTGAAAAGGAAGATATAAATAGAAAGTTAATGAAGTGACCTTTAACATTTCTGCTCCTGATTGTTTTATATTCACGACTTTTACCGCAGCCTTCTTTAGATGCCAATGAAAGCGCTTTGGCTTATATGTTAATTTTGTTAAGCATACAGGCCATGTGTACATTAATTATTAATACGGATTTTTGAGATAGGAAGTCTCCTAAGAATATTTGAACGTGATCAGCACTGTCGAATCGACGCCCAGCTAATGGTGTGACAAAAATGAGAAAGACACCACTCTTAAATCCATGTAAGATTCACGCCATGTAGTTGGTGAGCCTTTTATGGAAATCTTTAGTTTCTTAATCTGTGAAGAATGTCTATGTAGGAATTCCGATTTGGAGACAAGATTGTTGCCATACTGACATTGAGCATGCAATTCTCTCGAAAAAAAATGTATATAATTTAAAACTGAAGACTTTTTCTAGACTTCGTGCCAAAAATTACGATACTTGGATATTTACTTGCAAATTTCACATATTTTGAAGCCCATGAAAAAAAGGAAAAGAAAAACCAAACGCTTCGTAGTCACACGCACCCGACTATAGAAAAAGTTCAAGTACACTAAGAAAAAAAGTAAGAGCATTTTTCAGGAATTCCGAATGTAGCAACCTTGAGACTGGGCTGAAACTAAGCTAGTTTTCTATCCTTGAAGTTTTTAGTTCCCGAGTAAGTTACATCACTCAAGTAATTACTGCTGAAAAGAGATTGTCAGTAAAGTTTTTAAGTACGAATTTCTTGGGAGTTTGGTAAATGGAGCGGTGAGGTACAAAGTTTGAAGTTTTCCGATTCACCGATTCCAAAGTTGACAAAGATGAATTAAACAACTTCTTCTCTATCTACACACACACACGCAATATATATATATATATAATATATATATATATATATATATATATATATATATATATATATATATATATATATATATATATATATATATATATATATATATATATTGTGTATGTGTGTGCGCGTATACACTGCGGCAAAATAAAGGTTTGTCGACGACAATACTACATTTGCTATAACGCTGATCATTCGATCTTCGGAGTTGGGGAACGCTTGGCCTGGTCAGTACAAAATACTAAACTCCGTCGGCGCATATACTCTTCAAAGGATTTATGCATATGTATGTGTAAACACTGAATGGAACCTGTCTAGCCTACAAGTACATACATATATGAAAATAACTTTTCTACTTTCACTACGAATTTTAATTTCCACCGATTGTAGACGAACATGAAGGTACCTTCATGATGTCGAGGGAAGCGGTACCAGCTTGAAGGAGCTGTTCGGCGAATAGACGATTCAGGAGTGAGACGGAGAGAGAAAGGAACGTGGGCTATATATACTGTTTTGAGCCCAGGTCACTTGCCCAGATACTGATAAGAAATTCACCTCTGTCTGGTCTTTCTTTATCAAAGGGCATTTGGTTTTTCTCTCTCCAGCTTCCAGACGTTTCCTGTTTTTACGTTTTGGTGAAACCACGATACGTCGCGAGTAGTTTATTTAGATTTGCAATACTCTTGTGATAGATAAAAAATAGGAGAATGTATGCAGAATTTTTTTCCCAGATTTGAAGAAAGTGCGTTGCAAGGCGCTTTGTTTTGGCGGCGTTGGCCCCAAAAAAAAATTATAACCTTCAAGTTTGATGTGAAGATTTCAATGCACAAGCAATAATGGATTGGGCTATTTACAAAATTAATTCTTCTCTTACAGATTAATCATCTGAAGACTTCTTGACTGCATATTTTCGATTTAGAATACTCATTCCAGCTATCTATTCTTCTGTCTGTGTCTCTTATTTCATATAAATATACGTATACACATATATAGAAATACACATACATATACATATACATATACATATACATATACATATACATATACATATACATCCACCTTTCCCTTTTAGAGGCAGGAATGTCAAAGAGTGTAGGTTGTCCCAAGGGATGAAGTTGCTAGCCATACTCCTATTTCTTGATCTCAGCAAACGTTGGATGTAAATATATTCACATCTGAGTGAAATGGTGGGCGACAGACAGGGCGCTACTCGCGCGCCCAGCAAATGTAAGCCGAGACCAGTAACAACAGACCACCACTATTTCCATATACGGAGGTGGCTCTACAGTCCGTGGTAGGCAGTCGACTGTCGTAGGTTGTAGCTAGGGTGTAGGAGGGCATGGGCTACAACCTCACCACGAAAGATATTCTGAGATTCGGAAGACTAACAATTTCTGGAACAAAGCCCCACTGTAAAATTAGTAGTGTGTGTTCTTCATAAATGTCCTTTTTGGCATGTTGTGATGCCTTGCCGCCAATAGTGGCACCAAAAAGTCTTCGTGCTTTCACACTGTCTGAGTCGTTTCTGTTGTAGGCAAGCATTTCACTTGCTCTATGAAGCAGCTAGTATGCGTTTAAGATGAACACAATATCATCCAATGCATCACATAGAACATTAGGCTTATATGACAATTGTCAGCCTTCCGTCGATTTGGCTAGAAAAGATTATGGGCTACATGTTGTGTGCCAACTCATTCTACAATTGATTAGCTTTCAACAAAGGAATTAAAATAATTATTCGTTACTAGAATATGTTATGCAATATCATTTTGAATAACAATAATTCATCGTTTTTGTATTGCGTTGATTTAAATTTCATTTTCATCATTTGGGAAAATATTGGAAAAGACATTCATCCCGCGCAAAGGTGAGGATCACTGGTACTTAGAGTTGGTAAATGACAATCCTTCCCCATAACCCCCCTCTCCCCTGGTCCCCGCCCACCACTGAGAGTAGGATGACGTAGGCTATGTGCCATGGCTCCTCCTGATGCTCCTCCTGATGTTGGAGTATTGTCTGCTTATTGAAAAGAAAGATAATGGAAAGCCACAGTGTAATTTTTCAGTGCTACAGGTAACAGTCACA
>NC_089783.1:21724124-21759124 GCF_040412425.1 Macrobrachium rosenbergii | reverse complement strand
TCCAGTGATAAAACTCTGCTCTTGTTTCCCAGTGCATTCTTTGAATGACAAGATTTCAAAAATTTAGTATGGAAAGTTTTTGCAATACGCAAAATTATGCGTGTTTTTTATTGCTAAATAAATAACGGCCATGACCGTTTGATTTTTATCTGTATCATTATTCCACGATAAAATCAAGAGGAGATTGATGTCTAATCGTGATAAACATAAATCTTTATAGAAAAAACAAGCCTGCAATTTACTTGATTGTGAGCTCTCACAAATAAGAGTGCCAGTGTAAATATTATTTTTTATTTACATTCATAATGCACTGACATTCCTTTAGGACATGCTGAAAGACTTGCATAGTGAGATTCCACAGAAGTAGCCTCAAGAAAAGAAAGAAGCTATATATATATATATATATGTATATATTATATATAGATATATATATATACATATATATATATATATATATATATATATATATATATATATATATATATATATAATGTGTGTTTGTGTGATAATTTTGAATGGCTTAAATTATATATTGTTAAGAACGAATGACAACAGATGAAAATTCACTCAGGTCTTCACCAACATATAAACAATTAATCTATTACCAAGCACCAAAAAGTGTGATCGAATGTACTCTGAAACAATTAACCCAAACCGCGTATTGCGGAAACTATTATCGAGGTTTTGGTACAGCCCAGGATTTGAGAACACTTGTTTTATGGTCACTATCTGGCTTAAAGTAATTAATGAAAGATATGAAATAACCTGTCATTTTTAATCAACAACACATACCCCCATTACTTTAGCAAAACAAAGAAAGATGTTTCGCAACCCCTGCTACTAGCATTGCAATAAAGACAGGAGCAGGAAGAAGAATAAAATTCATAATAATTAAATAAAGAAACATACAGCTACAGAAGGAAATTGTGTCCTGGGTGTATTTGCATGCAGAGGACTTTAAACTGCCTAAAGCCATTGTGTAGAAACTGATATAACCTAGGGTTTCCGGTAATAGGGCAAATATTCACTTACCAACGCAGCATAATTAAAGAAAGCTGCACACACATTCATATCAATAACTCAGAACAATGTAGAGGTATTGTTGACCTCCCGAACAACAACCAGTCATGGATAAATAGATTTCTAAAACATAATCACGTTTGCTATATAAGCTAGGAGTCTGCTAAATGGATATTTGACTTTTTTTTTTATATCATTTACAACGCCGAGCCAGCCGCATTAGAACTTTATAATGTCCAATATGCATTTGAATCGTGACATTTTTCTATAAAAAAAGAAGAATAACTAAAGGGAGTAACAGGAAAAAGAAAAATATAAATTTTAATGCAACTAATTACAAGATAATTTGATTTCTTTTTAACCGGTGAATAAGTCACTATGCCAATGCGGAATAGAACAGTAATGATATTTGTCTTCAATTTAATAAAATGTAAGAACAAATAGAGAAACTAACAGAATTTTGTGGATACTAATGAAGATCTATTTGCGAATTCACAATTACTTTGTTTAACTACTTCAAATTACTCACACGGACTAAATGGAATTAATTTTATTTTCCATAGAAAAGGAGAGATGCATATGGAAACTCAGAAGAGTCCTAAAAATGAAGTCAACAGGAGTCAACACACCAGGCGAAGAAAATCAACAAAAATATATTTCTAGCAAATTCTCTTAAGTATAAGTCATTACTTGCTGAGAGGAATTGTGCTGTTTGAATGTTCAGATTGCAAACAAGATGTTGAATAACAAGGAATAAGCAAAAAACAAAATAAGTAATTTTATAATGTATTTGTGTAAATAACAAAAGGCCTCTTGTTATCATAACAGTAGTATAAAATATATAATGATGAAGATGATTTGAGATGAGAATGAAGAAAATTTCTCCAGAAATGAAGAGAGAAGATTTGATGAGGTGAAATTTAACGTAACAAAAATATCTGAAGAAAAATATATAAATGTGTACATCTCGGTCACATGAGAAATCGCTTCTAAAACATCAGTGGAAAATGGAAACAGTCGCGACGACGTGATAATATTTCAAAATAAAATGGAAAAGTAAAAAGAGTTCACAAAGCACCACTATAAAATCGTATGAATGTCAAACCCTGCAGCTACTACTACTTCATACTAATTCTGGAAATACCATTCTTTGGTATCATCAGTCAGACTTATTTCCAGTTCCCAGTGCTCGGTGTTTCAGAATTATCATCCACAATCGAAGTCGGCATGAAGGTAAAGACTCTGTTAAAGTTGGTCTCAGGGGGAAGGTTTCACAGAACTACCAGTAGCTCAAGTTTCCAGACTTTGGTAAGAGTGTCGTTCCAGGGGCTGGAAGGCTAGATACCTCCAGCAGATCTTACGGCCAACCAGAAGTGAGGTGTTCAGGATCATCCCAGAGATCTTTTACAAGCCTGGAAAAATGATCCTGAAGCCTGGCCAGGAGACGAGTAAAGAATGGAATTTTGGTATATATGGTCTTTCCAGGGGTAGTCTATCGACCGGCGGTTCCAACTGGTGTAAGAACTATGGAATACTGGAAGCCTAGGTTTCCGGTGACATTGTAGGTGACGGTCTGGATGATTCCGTCAGGGAGCAAAACAGACCAGGAACCGAAGACGTCGCCGTTGGGGAGTTTGATCTCTGCTCTGTTCTGGTAGTTGTTGGTTGGGGGGTCGGCGACTTCGTAAGCGAATTCGTAGGGTATGATCGGCTGAAAGGGACATTAGTTTGTGAATGGTCAGAAAGTACGGCAAACATGATTGTTACGATGTTTCACACCTCTATATTTTAAGTATAGCAAGCTAACATCATTTTATAAAATTCAGTATGTACGAAACTTACGTAAACAGGCTCGGCAACTGGTGCTTGTGGCGAAGGAGCGCTGAACACAGCAGCTACCAGCATTAACAAAGCCAGGACCTGAACGACAGGGAAAGAAAGTAGGTTACAGAATCTGTGAAAAATGTAACAGGTTAACGGATAAAGAAAAAGAATGCAAATATAAAGAATTATTCATCTACACTGATAAAAGGAAGCCGAACAGAAATGATAATCTACTATACAAATGTCATAAAAATTATGGATTTACTTGAATATGTTTTCATTTCGAATTAAGCTTTGAATGATAAAAATAAAAATATTTTAGCCACGTATTAGGATCCTTAAGAGTCTTGCCAGATCTAGGGGATATGTAACAGAAAATATCAGATCCCGTTGGAATCAGAATGAAAACGAAATAGCCATTATGGTGATCAATTTCTTTGCATTTCACTTTTTGCTTGATGTTTAGGAAAATAGTTTCTCTTATAACATGGAAGTAGAAAAGATTCTGTATGGTCCATCACGGGCAAGGCGGAAAAATATGTACATTGTTTTAGCGGGAGCTTTAAAAATCACCGAAAATAAATGATTTAAAACTTAAAACAATAAATAATGTTCCTGTGTTTTTATATATATATATATATATATATATATATATATATATATATATATATATATATATATATATATATATATATATATATATAAATTATATATATATATATATATATATATATATATATATATATATATATTATATATATATATATATATATATATATGATATATATCAAGAATGGTAGTTTTATAGAATACTAAACCAAACACAGCTAGCGAATACTAAAAAAATTGATTTAATTAAATCGTGAGAGAAATGTACTTTGGGAAAATGAATCCTGATTTCCACAGCAAAAGAACTCACGGAGTTCTTGTTTACATTCTTCCAATCTAAATCCGAGAAGAAGCTTGAATGACACAACAAGGGAATTCAGCAAAGTCTCCTTAGTTCCTGCAATCCAGAGCAAAGCGATCACCGTACCTTCATGATGGCGTGCGAAAAGAGAAAAATCAGCTTCGTAGACGAGCTGTTCGGAGCGGAGACAGTTGTGGAGTGAGATGCTAGGAGGTGGTTCGGATGGTCTTATATACCGAAACGATGACCCTCTCGGGAGAGGTCACCTGCTCCTCGAGAGGAAGTCCCATTTACCGTCTAAAAAACCGAGACAGGTTTCGATCAGCGATTAACGCGGTCACTTGTTAAGTAACAGGCTGGCGTGCGCCTTCTAACCGATCGATAAGTGGCGCTAAAGAATAATTGGGTTTGAAGATCTGTTTCGTATTTCTGGGAGGGAAAAGAAGTCAATGAAAATACAAGTAATGGATAAAGAGGTACATCGATAGATAGATAGGTAAAATGAAAGAGAGCGAAAGAAGAAAATGTTCGTGAAGTAAGACTTTCGTAAGGCATCTGCCAGAACTAAAGCACCGTTGTTATTTAATCAAGCGAACCCAAATTAATTTGAAAATATCTGATACACTTTATTTTATTCCATTCTTCAACTGAATCTCAGAAAAGGAAACTGTTGTTTTGAAAAGTGAGTAGATTTGCATAATTGCATTCAAGATGTTGAATGGACACACTTGAATGAAAAAGCAATAAGTCCATTAAAGGACGCTTAATTGGTTACCGTTAGCACCAACGCCTGCGGGGTTTGCTTTCTCTTGTTTAATTATTCAACAAACCACTTGATAGATATTGCGTTCTTTATATCTGATATGCATAACGTCATTTAGTTGAAAATCAACCATTTGGTACGGGCTTCCGTAAGCAGGTTTATGTACGTTCTGTAATAACAGACAGTCAACTTTCGCTCGCTGCTCGCGGATTCTGATAACGTGAAATCTGCATACGTTATTCTGTTCCCTTTCTACTCCCAGTCATCAGAGTGAGAACTATCATACATCATGTAGAGAGATAATTTATCGGTGACTGGGTTATCCTCAATGAACACAAAATCACTCTGATACATTAAATTCATATCCAAAAATAGAAGTAAACTTTTTCTTCTCCGTTCTCTGTTTCTTCCTCTCCCTCCTATTTGAGTCTTCCTCAAAGAAAAACTATTCAACACGAGGCGAAGGGTGGAGTTTGGGATGACCTCGTCTGGCGTAACTTCGGCTCGAAAGTTGTGCCATCATAGCACCCACTCGGCTGCTCCAGTTGTCCCCCGAAAAGAAAGTGAAAATGACCGGTACCAAGACGCTATCTCGTGCCAGGTGCTAGTTCTCAGGTCTGGGCTAAAGTTGCACCCTGGAGGGAGGGTCTTGGGGAATATTTTGTTTCTCTCTCTCTCTCTCTCTCTCTCTCTCTCTCTCTCTTTCTCTCTCCTTAGCTAGTAATATTAATTAATATTGTTGTTTATATGAAATCACTCTATTTAATTTCATCATCATTATCATTATGGGTAATTACTTATTGCTGTCACTGTCACTGATTTTTGAAATCGCTGAAAATGTACAAGTATTAAAACTGTTGATATTAACCTCATTAGGATTGCTGTTTTCATTTTTGTTTGCACTGTTTTTATTATCAATGTTGCTCAGACTGCCTAAAGTTTATCTCCACTTTAAAAGAAGATAAACGTATGTAAAGTGAGAGACACTGAAGAAAGGAGCTTAGTTATCTACTTAAGTCTTAAATGAATGTGTAATGTTCTTTGGAATCGTTATATTCTCTCTCTCTCTCTCTCTCTCTCTCTCTCTCTCTCTCTCTCTCTCTCTCTCTCTCTCAAAATGTTTGATGTTGGAAAACATTTAACATTAACACAAATTCTTATGCTGCTATCCTGTGCATGCGCTGGGGTAACGGGCTCACTGATGCCTACTGCTGCGAGATTGCTGACCTAATAACCTTGTCTTTAAAGGTCACAAACCTTAGCGGTGATTGGTCACTGACCATATACAATCAGTCGCTACGCTCAGTGAGAGGAAATGCAAATATCGAGAGCGGAAGTGATGTAAATGTGAAGAGATTAAAAGGGCTTGCTCTTATTACATAATAATAAAGTCTTTTATTCGCATTTACGAGGTGGATATCGTGTGATCCTAATGCATAAAATATGATGAATTATTGCATTAGAATGTTTCATGATTCAGTCCAAAGTTCAAAGCTATAAAGAATTATTCAGCATTTGACCTGACCCCACTTTGCATAATTCTTCGCTTCAAAGTAGAGGCAGAAGTTGCTGGCAGTTATCAGATGTTACATGGGAAACAGAGTTACATAAATCAACTTTTACCTATTGAAATGTTTTGTAATTAAGAATAGTATAAAGAGGTGATTTCAGCATGTTGTAATAAAAAGCACTGGAGCAGATATATCGTAAATTATATATATATATATATATATATATATATATATATATATATATATATATATATATATATATATATATATATGTATGTATGTATGTGTGTGTGTGTATGTATGTATGTGTAGTTGTAATTATGAATAAATGGTTGTAATTATGAATAAATAAATTATATATATATATATATATATATATATATATATATATATATATATATATATATATATATATATAATCAGAAAAACTACAAACGTCCTTTAATATCCAATTCGCTCTACCTCGGAAATAATATATTTTCATATATGTTACCGAAGGGGAATTTTTAGTTGATAATAAGTCCACCGTCCGTGGGGTCGAACCAGCGACGGACGAGGACTCAGGACTACAGGGACGCACCAACCCAGTGGCCGACTGGGTTAGTGCGTCCTGTAGTCCTGAGTCCTCGTCCGTCGCTGGTTCGACCCCACGGGACGGTGGACTTATTATCAACTAAAAATTCCCCTTCGGTAACATATATGAAAATATATTATTTCCGAGGTAGAGCGAATTGATATTAAAGGTTTACGATTTTATGAATCACGGTGATGTGATTGTATATGAATATACGGTGATGTGATAAATAGTATATATATATATATATATATATATATATATATATATATATGTCCCAGTACTTCATGTTACAAAATGCTGAAATCACCTAAGTATGACTATTTTTAATTGTGAAAATGTGCCAGCGTACATGTCTCCCAGGAATGACTTTTATATTGCATTGGACACTATTAGTATATAAAGACTCATTATATAAAATCCCGAATCATAAACATCGAGAGTTCGAATTTTAATTAAAAAGCAGCATTTTGTCACTTAGGGCCAAGTCTAATCTTTTTTCATGCTTTTTAAATAATGTTAAACTATTTAATCTTCATTATCAGATAAAACAACAATAATTCAAAGTCATAACAGTACAACATTTATAAATACCATTCACCGATTTTCACCCAATGGTCTGTATTAAGTGTTCAGAGCTGATATTACAGTCAATAACTGTACAGCATTGCTCTCGCACTATGATTAAACCTTTACAAAACGAAAGACCTTATTCCCCTGGCATTCACCAACAAGTTTGATTAATATTTGATGAAATGACTTTCAGCGTTGATGGATCTTTCTTCACGCTGAAGGTTTTCATATAGGCAAATCCATTAGATGCGAAAGTTGGATCGATTGTGACTTAGTTTATTGATGTGTGTTTTAGCGCATTTTATGTGTGCTTATTCATTATCGCGCGTGTCCGAATAATTAATACTTTTTTCAGTCTTATAATAATAATAATAATAATAATAATAATAATAATAATAATAATAACAACCGTGCAAATGATGTCACAGTTGGCAGCAATCATAAAAGCAATAGACTGTTGTGTACTTAGCGCAGTGACCCACTGACAACTGCTATAAGCGCAATGGCCCACTGACAGCTGCTATAAGAAATCGAGAATAAGTGTACCATTATTCGATAATTTGAACGTAGGTCGAGAGAGAGAGAGAGAGAGTTAGTACACGCCTGTCATCAACACAGTGTAGACTCTGTAGAACTTAGACCAACCAAGAAGTAGAAGTCTGCCCTTTACCATCATGGCTTATCCCTCTGAGGAAAAAATACTGGAACTGTTGATCGTCTTGGTTGTTGTAGGCCTGTTCTTATACAATAATTATGCAAACTACCAGATATATGTTCGGGGTTCTACCACACAGTGATTTGGGAAAAAGACGAGATGAGGGAGAAAGCCCATAAGTGGATGAACACAGGAAACAAGATGAGTCGATTAAAAGAATACTTTGGATTTGTCAAGATAGACCGTAATGAAGTATATCTTTTAAGTTCTTGTAAAGGTGGCTGTGATTAAAGCCATCTTTACAAGATGTTCTCATTTTCAAGAGAACATTTCCGAAACTCCCGGCCAGACGACAGAAGTTTCGAATAGAGAGAAGATATGGAAGTTCGCGACCCATCATCTCTGGGTCTGTAAAATAGCTCCGTGGCTAAAAACTCCAAGAATCGAAGAAAAAATAATTATGTTCCACTGAAGAGGAATTAGTGGAAGAAACTCATCATATTTTCAATGAAGATAAATTGAAAATAATTGGTGTATGATAAAGCAAAGGAGCGGTCTCATTTTAATTGTAGACAAGTGTGTGAAAAAATACGTAACCAAAACAACCCCTTGAAAAGATTACAAAAATAACAAAAGCAAGTGATTGTTTTTCAGTGGAGAAAATAAAGGATTAGGATGATTAGATAAGGAAGAAACTTGTGAACAAAATCTTCTGGGCAGAGAAAATCTTATATATCTTATTTCCTGTATTTGTACTATTTGAAATGATTCCTTACAGAAAGAAGCAAGTAGCTGTGAAATAGTATTTTTTCATGTTCATTCATACCCGTAAATCATGTTTTTAGGTCAGTGCCATAATCTTTTTGTCGTGTTCTAATGGTTATTAACAATGTGCTCTCCTCTTGTGGAAATATCCAGATAGGCTATTAACTGGTTTAGCAAGATCCAGTATGGTAGAATGCGCTCATATTAAAATTAAAACCAAAACTGTACTTGGAAAAAGTATAGGTGATGTTGAATTCTGATGATAAATAGGGGAACCAAATGTAAATGATAGATTAGTTAATGATAAATGAATAAACAATAAATGAACAGATGTAAATAATTAAAACTACGAAATATGTAAACTTATTTTTTTATTTTATTTTATACCTTATTCATTTCTATTTAGTGTTTGTGTCTTTTTGCTGAGGACTTTTGTCTGTTTTCTCTGTACTAAGAATCTTGACGAAGTCTCTCAAAGAGACGAATATCGGAAACAACTATGAAAGAAATTTGAAAGGGGGCAGTACAGTCTCTATTTCGTACAGTTGTCCTCTTATTCACTGGCATTCAAAGACACGAACAAAGAAATAATCAGACAAAGTGGCACCGTACCCTCTACATCACAAAGTATTAGTGTGCAGCATAATGAGCAATTTTGCTGATCCTACTCTTACTTGGACTTAGGCTGGCAAGGTCGCCATTTTTGATAGTTGTAACTTGTTTTCGGAAATCTTGCACTCATAAAACAGTGGGGAGGAACCTTGAAAGACAACTCTCAGTGTGCCAGAATCCATGTGTGGATAATCTTGTGAAAAGTTGAGAAGAAAATGGTAAAACACAGCTTATGAATATTCTGACTAGCATAGGATATTGAAAGGTCCCAGCAAGAATTGTTATGATGATTACTCTTTCTTTCCCAACCTACGAACCAGTTGAAAGGACTGAATGATAATAATCCATGTCCGTGGGTAAGCATGGAGTAGCCAGTCATCTTACTTGCTGGATTCATCGAGTTTTTGTTGAATGACAACGTACAAGATTGGTATGACTCAAAACTGATCTCAAAAGGGTTCATGGTCACTCTTCATGAATGACGGTGCAGTTAAGAACTAGAATTGGGAAAAGTAAAGAATTAATTTTAATAACAAATAATTGAAAATTATTGATAACTATCCCCATACTTTAGCCACTATAGCCAGTAACTCCGAATATAAGCAAGCCGCATACTGTAAATGCACACACAAAAGGAAAATCCTTACTCTTATTTGGAGCATAATTGAACTATATTGTTAGAGAAATCCGCATTTTAGATGATACACAATTAATTAATAAGGGGAACATTGTTTTCAAGGTCACTCAATATTCGTCAATGAGTGATGAGTCATTAAAAGACATCTTTCCGTAGACATCCTGATGATCTTCGCTCCAGAACCGGGAAGTAAAACCAATATTGATGGATGGAATCGTCTGAATGGGATATTATTGATCATACAGGAACCTATAATACAAGTTCTCATATGGCAGCATTCCTCCTTTTTTTTTTCAGTAGGTGCTTTGAGAAAAGCATATGCTTCATCTTCAGGCGTTTAATATTTCTAGATGATTTACACGAAGAGTTCAGACATTTGCCTAGTGTTTTTAGCAGGTTGCTAGGGGACAATTTCTATCCTTGTCTGACTTGTAGAGAAGGGTTCAAAGTAGCAAAACAGAGTATCTGTATCATGAAGCTTGCTTTACAAGTCTTATAACATTTTCAAGATGGTTGATTCGTGACATATATATATATATATATATATATATATATATATATATATATATATATATATATATATAATATTTATATATATATATATATATATATATATATATATATATATATATATATATATATATATATATATATATATATAGATATAATGTTATATAGATATAATGCGTGCACTCATTTAAATGTCTGATCCCGATATCCTCGGGTATGTAAACAAAAGAAATGTTCTCGACCATTTATATTACATAATTTTCCTCTCGGTTGACTGTAGCCCTGTGATATGCCTGCGAAGTTGAATGGGAATGTGAAGAAAATTACTCAAAAAGTCATCATTTACTTGATCACTCTATAATTACGCTGGTAAAATAGTTTCATAGCACCCCTTCATCGTTACCTATTATAGAAAAACGCACGCATACACACATATATATATACACATAGATAAATATATATGTATGTATATATATACACACATATTGTATATAAGTATGTATATGTATATATATATATATATATATATATATATATATATATATATATATATATATATATATATATATATACATAATTATATAGTGTGTTAGTTCGTGTGTATATGTTTGTGTGTTAGTTATATATATATATATATATATATATATATATATATATATATATATATATATATATATATATATATATATATATATATATATATATATATATATATATATATATATATTATACTCATGTATATATATATTCATAAATATCATAATTACAGAGTAGTTAGAAAGCCCGGAGCTAGGCTACATAATAGTTATAACGCACGGAATTTTTAGTTTAATCAGACCTGAAGTAAACGAACTTTGAATTGTTAAGAAAGAGCTCAAGAGAGAAATGATGAAAAACATCAGTGATCTGACTAGACATTGCGTGATGGTTAAGAATCTAATGATATTTCAGCAAAAGAGAGAAGGGCTGCTGCACAACTGTAATTTTTCGTCCGTGATGATTTCTCAGTGCCTGTCAGTGTGAAGAGTTTATATACTGTGTAAATTTATCAGTTGTTTATTCCTTAATGGGTACAAGAGGAGACGCTTTATACCTGCCTCGGCACTTCCGCTGTGATTTTCTTTTTTACTTTATTTTTTTTTTGAACGGCACCGAAAATATCTTGGAAAGAGCAAGAGCATCCCATATTTCTACGTTCGCTTATTCTATAAATTTATGTCTTTTGGTACTGATGAATTTTGAGACCTAAGAAGAACTAATTGATTAATGATAGCATCAATAGAAATATGTTTTTTCAACATAGCTACACAGCTTTATTATGAAAAACACGCTAAAAATTGGTAGGTATTGAAAATTTCGTTGCGTCATTAGATTTTCAAACTTCACAGCAAACAACTACTTTTCCATTAAGGGGTCATACAGACCTCTGCAATCTATGGTTCTCCCACATTACAAGTTACTGTGTAATATATATATATATATATATATATATATATATATATATATATATATATATGTGTGTGTGTGTGTATGTGTGTGTGTATGTATGTATATATATACAGACACACACACACATATATATATATATATATATATATATATATATATATATATATATATATATATATATATATATTATCTAAAAATTCTCGAAATCTGAGTTTTCAGGTTTACGTAATTAGCTGAAAACTAGAGCCATGTAAATATTCAAAGGTTATCATCAACGGTCCATAGGTTCCCGAACATTAACCCCAAAAAAGCACATCCTGTATATGTATATATATATATATATATATATATATATATATATATATATATAATCTAAATATTCGATAAATCTGAGTTTTTAGGGTTTACGTACTTAGCTGAAAACTGGAGCCATATAAATATTCAAAGTTGATTGTCAGCGGTCCATGGGTTCCCGAACATCAACCCCAAAAAAGGCAAAATTGTTCAATTTCCTGAATTCACAGCAAACGATTATCATTCCATTAAGGGGTCATATTTCATAAACTGTAATTCCACAGTGTTCTTGCAAGGTGTTCTAACGACTTCGGGTTGAGTTTTGAATGTTCGGAGGGATGCAATTGTCGCCAGGGGGCTAAGTTCCTGTTACTTTTCCCATGAGGGCTTGGTAGTTCATGGAATCACGCAAACACGCGCAGAAGTATATAAATATGTGTATGTGTATATTTGTATTTTTTTTGTAACGCACACTGTGACATTTTTTATATTCACAAACATTACGCTATAAATACCGTTTAATATTAAATTCGCGTAACCTGGGGATAAACAGTTTGAGTGAATTTGATATTAAACGACATATACATCTTAATGTATCTGAATACACACACACACATATATTTGTATATGTATATGTATATAATTATATATTATATATGATAATTGAAAGACTAAACATCATAAACAGCAGAGGGATGGAAGGTAAAAAGCCTGGTTTCTACAAATTTAAAACAAGGCTATAGGAGTGACTATGCCGTTATTCTCACATAACTGTAGATAATGAGGTATAAAAACTTTACTTCTTCACAAACAAGGTCCGTGTGACCTTTAACACTTTTTCTCCGAATTTAGAAGTTTTTGTCAATGTTTGTAGCTTTCACTTTCTCTCTCTCTCTCTCTCTCTCTCTCTCTCTCTCTCTCTCTCTCTCTCTCTCTCTCTCTCTCTCTCTCTCTCTCTCTCTCTCTCTCTCTCTCTCTTTTTTGCTTTGTTAGGTCACACATCCTCGTCTTATCAGAAGCTTTTACTATTTATATTTCCTAGTAAAATGACAGATACCTTTAGACCTAATCATTTTTTATTCACCGCATTAGATAAAACACCGTAACCCTTTCTTCATTCTCATTCAGTTCACCATCTGCCATTCTTACCTTTTTTAAGTAAATGGTAGACCTTTCTATGCTTATAAGAAAAGGTAGACCAGTTTTTCTGAAGGCGTAGAAATAGGTCCAGATATATGATTAATAACGGGAGTTAGCTCTAGCGTTTATGAAAGCAGAGATATGCAAATTGGAGGCTCTCTCCTATTAGGGATAATTGCTTCCTGCAATATGTATATATATATATATATATATATATATATATACATACATATATATATACATATTTATAATAGTTATATACGTATGAATACATAAATACACACACATATATATATATATATATATATATATATATATATATATATATATATATATTATTAAATAACTCACTCATTACTTAAAAGAGCCACGTATGTAGAGGTAGCAAAAATGACTTTATACGTACCGCAGACATAATGCATGTCGCATACATACGCATGCACATAAATACAGCTTATATTAGCATATGTACACACACAAATGTATATATATATACATATATATACATATATATATATAAATATATATATATATATATATATATATATATATATATATATATATATATATATATACATATATATATATATATATATATATATATATATATATATATATATATATATACTTTTATATTTATTATGTTGTTTGTGCGATCAGCATAAGAACTCGGCCTTTGTGAAGTCTGTTGCTTGCAAATTTGGAGAAAGGAATTATGCACAATAAAATACGAATTTTCAGTAAAGTTTTATTTCTGTATTGCAAAATAACTTGAGTATCTCATACAACAGCGCGCAGCATTCGTTCAAATGACACATGGAACAAGTGAAGCGAGGACAGACAAAATAACAGTTTATCCGGATAAACAAAAACACAAACAAGAACAGTCCAGCTCGTTCAAGAGAACAAAGAAACTTCTTCGCACAGGACATAAAATATAAAACAATATTTCATCTAATAAACTGAAAATATTTTCGCCTGGATGTTCACACCCGGGCTTGACTTAGATCGATATGAATGTGAAGAAGATCAGAGAGGAAAGGAAAACGATCGGAACGTTTCATCCCTTGAGAAGCTGTGAGGTAAAAGAAGAGTCCCTGATGCAGGAATAGTCGAAATATGATAGTTTGATGACCAAGGTGAAGTAGTTTTATAGGATAGCTAAGAGGCTCAAGGATTCTTGCCTGAGAACATAATGATCGGAGAGGTCTAATCTGATGGAGAATGCAGCTGAACAGCGGCAGGTAAGGAATTCTGCCCTAAAGCAAAAGGGAAGCATAGAACGTAGTCTCTCAGAAACACAATTGGCGATTGCAGTATCAATCGCGAAATGTATCAAGTTTGTAGCAAAAGAATAGTTGACGGAATGATGTCCTACAAGAAAGAAGAAAGAAAATGCATTAAGAGGTTGTAGGGCGTAGCATACTAGAGACAAAGCTTCAAAGCAAAAATGGAGCAACGTACGTTGCCCTACAAGAAACAAGTAGAAACAATTCAAGAGTTTACCGAATGCACATGAAGTTAAATTATAGGATACAAGAAGGAACAGTTTAGGCATTCGTAGGGCATACAGCGGTATCCTATGACAGGGGAGGAGCGATGCATGCAATGGTTCGTAATGGTAGAAAGATAGTATAAAGAATGCAGAGGAGTCAGTTGCCCAACAAGAAAGATACTCAGAATGACATTGCCTAGAGGGCAACTGGAAACAATTCAGAGGTATCTGAAGGGTGTAGAATGCTTTAGAATTAGAATTGACATAATAACTAGATGATACTCTGTAAGACGCAAGAAATAAGAGAATTAGAGCAATAGAAGCACTCTGTACACAGGTAGTCAACTTTGTAATAATGATGACTGCCACGATAGCATCCTACCGCAGGTACGATGAGAAAGTTCAAGGAAGTCTGAAAATTATAGAAGGAATACAGAAATAGATTATAGGTAACTGAGAGAGGAGAAAGACTGGCCAAGACACTAAAGACCAAGAGAGTATTCTTTCATGAAGTTATCTCTGATTCCTAAAAAGCAAGATTTGAGACATCTGCCATGCATAGAAGGAGGTAAATGATCTGCAGAAGAAAGAAATAAGACATAAGGGAGGGCGAACATGCAAGTCGAGCCCAAGAATATGGCGAAAAAGAACCTCACCATGGATGAGTTATGTTCAGGCTATTTGATCCTTGAGAGAATAATATTAAAAGATCCGAGAGCCAGGTAAGAGTGCAAAAAAAAAGCATAAATAGCTCGGAGAATGAATAAAGCAGTGATAAGGATTATGAAGAAAGAGGATGGGAAGGAGAGAACTAGTCGCTCGGGGAATTAAGAAAGAGAGAGAGAGAGAGAGAGAGAACTTGTCGGTCGGAAAGATGGCGTTCATTCGATTACGGCGTTCTCGATTTTCGAAGACGGCGCAGAGGAAACAACTTTTCACGCAGCGGCGGGAGCTGTTACAGCGGCAGGATTGGCGAGAGTCTTGACGATGTTGTAGAGGAAACCGCTGAGACCGGTCACGTTGTAGGAGGTGGTGTAGATGTAGTTGTCGGGCATCAGGACAGACCATGACCCGAAGACGTCGCCATTGGCGTTCTTAATCTCAGCCTTGTTCTGGAAGTTGCCTGTTGGTGGGTCGCTGATCTCGTAGGCATAGCTGTAAGGCCTGATGGGCTGTTGGTGAGTGAATAGAAGCAGACATTAGAAAGTGACAGCCAGACAGACACATTTTAAGGATATCTGTACAATGATGTCCAGTTAAGGCAGCGTTATAGACATCGAATTCTGATAATGTTGAGTTCTTTTGCACATTTCAAACTCTCCTATCGATATTCAACTCACCCAAACGGCCGACTGTCCCACTTCAGGTGCAGGAGCCAGTTGTGGGTGGGGGAAGGCCCAGACGGCCGCTAAGAAGGAGGCGATGACGAAGACCTGGTGCAGGAGGGGAAAAGAATGGAATTGTCACGTGGGAAGACATCGCTTGCTCGTTCATCGTCAGTGGTTTTGCAGAAATTCACAGAATGAAATTATTACCTTCAAAATTGTAATTGGTTTGATATTCTGTCTATCTATCCATATGCTGTATACCTATCTATCTGTCTATCTTTCTACATACCCATCTAATCTATGTATCCCTCTGTTATTTATGAGATGAAGTTTAACATATTTTTATTATCAGTAAACAACGCTCTCTCTCTCTCTCTCTCTCTCTCTCTCTCTCTCTCTCTCTCTCTCTGTGATAGTCTTTTCATAACGAATTTATACTGGAATTTTCAAAATTAAAAACGAACAATAAAAGTTAAAAGCTTGTTTTAAGATATTTCTTTCAAGAGGAGCAAGTTCAAGAATATCACTAGATTGAAATCACCAAATTCCAGAAACTGCCCACTTCTGCATAACACTCTTTCTCTTCTTCCTTTAACAGAAAGGGATCACTTGCCTTCATTATTCCAGAGGGTGAGGTAGAAGCTGCCGGTGCAGGGGATGGAATGACCTGGTCTGAGAACGCCGCGGTTGTGATGCTCGTAAGGGCTAAGTCAGACCTTTATATACCCGAACTGTTTCAGCATAAGGTCACAGGAATTGGCGCGGGCGACTTCCTAAGATGATGGTTCCCCTCTCTCCATAGATGGGCGTGGCTCTCTCTCTCTCTCTCTCTCTCTCTCTCTCTCTCTCTCTCTCTCTCTCTCTCCCCAAAATAAATATTAACATTAATATCATGGACTGATTGTCGAGCCAAAAGTTAACAAAAAATATTCCTACCCATGAACTATGAATTAACCAAGTTCCTTTATACAAGAATTTCTTGACGTAGTTTTACATCAGTCATTTACAGATGCTATCGAAATAAACTTCATGAACTCTGTAATTACATTGTGAGGTAATAACTATAATTTATAAATTGCATCTAAACCGATCTTATCACTATGACTAGTCTCAAGACACGAGCAATGATGTGAGTAATAACTAATATTTTTGTACAAACCGCCCCCATTTTATCGTGTATAACATCCTCACGGGAGTAGTTTCATGATTTGCACTAAGTATAAGTATATGAAATAAAAACTTACATCATTGTTAACACTAGCAATCGCAAAGATTTTGTATATAATCAACCGCATATGAACAGCAAGTATTTATAAGAACGTAAGTACGCGCAGGTAAAGATTATTGCTTTGTGTGGCAATGCAAGCATCGGTATAAATTATATATCTAAAAGCTGAGAAGGCGTATAAGTGGGCAGTGAGTCCACGTTTATAAAATGTTGCCATCGCTACAGTGGGACATGGTTATAGTTTATTTCTTTGTTTAGTAGTTATTTATTTGTAGGTGTATATGTACGCATGTCTATGAAATGTTGAAATGTGGGTATGCGAGGAGAGAGAGAGAGAGAGAGAGAGAGAGAGAGAGAGATTAAGTGTACAGATCCGCTGGTTATTACCGTTCTCTTTTTTATAGTTTCTTTTTCCAACTTTTTCTGTCTGGAATGAGGTATATTTTGAGCTCTTATTTAATCTAGCGTTCAGTGGCCTCAGCTTCAAGGGTTTGGTTGTCTTTGGAATCCTCAGAGATATTCTGTTTTGAATAATCGACTTCTTTTTTGTTACATAAAAGGCTCAATTAATTTGTCTGTTTAATTTACTGAATAGTAAATCAGTAAGCAGAAGAATTGAATATAGAGGTGCTATCTTGGCGTTCAGTTCCTTTTGACCATTTAAATATCTAGTATCCTCAGCTTTTAGAACACATCTAAAACTTTGTTCTTGAGAAATCACGATTAATATTAAAAAATGTATTTGGCATGTGATGCAAGATGTGCTATTACTTAAACGATTCTCTTCCTTAAATACAAAAAAGTAAAGTAAAAGCATACAGTTACCTTACTTGTTCACACATGGAGCCAAGAAAGCAATAAAAATTTGTACGCCATGACGCGTGTAGACGCACCCTGTAAATATATATATAATATACAAATGTATACAGTAAAATTTCATATACTTTCATGTCACTGCACGAACTCTTTGAAGCCAGAAAACCAGTACATATTATCTTTTGCAAATAATATGATATTAAAAGGGATAAAGAAACAATATTTATCCCGTCTGCTACATCAAAAACAATTCAAACATCGGAGCTTGAAGCTCCTAGTCAACATGCAACCCATACCTTAACAAATTCAGTTCCTGTTGTGTCTAAAGGTTTAGGCTTTGCATAAATTCTGACATTTTCCCCTCCCCGAGCATTTTTTCGCATTATTCAAAATAGTTTGTCTGAAGATCGCTGCTCAGATTTTCACTTTACCATATTCCATATCATAGCGCTGTTCCGGGTTCTAATAATTTTGATAAGAATTTTTGCGCTCAGTTCTTAGTCATCAATCCCACAAGCGACGGAGAGTTGAATTCTAGGAATTCTACAAGCTTTCGATTTCAAGCAGTCGCCAGATCATGTTAAAGTATGTGACGTTTCGCTTAGGTAAGAGCGAGGTAGTTGACAAAAATGTGCAGCTTTTTATTTTTGTAGGAATCGAAGTAGCACCGTCTTAGAAAACATTTGTCTGAATAATCAACTCAAAATCAAAGCTTTGCAGTTCAAAAACTCACCTGGCAGATGCGGTGGCTTTTTGTAAATCGGGAAAAGGGAAAAGGTGTCTCATAAGATACTCGCATATACACGTGCATGCGCACGCACGTTTCTTTGAGCGCATCGTGGAATTACAGAAGGGTAGCTCTTCTTCATAAATTTAGTGTGAAAGAAAGAATATTTCCATCCTAACGCTTCATTGTCTATTGTGTATACTTAAAAAACTCTGATTGTAATTTAACCAATGCCTAATTATATTTAGGTAAACTGGGACTGAAATACCGAGAAAGAAACTTTTGAAATTCATCATGGGTAGCTGTAGTTCATTATTGACTAAAAATACTACTTTTACATTGTTTTTCCTGTTTTTTGGAACACGACATGGCTTTGGTTTGTGTTGTTTTATGCTATTTATCCCACCTCGAGTTCGACCCCAGGACTTTTGAGTGAAAGGCAAGGGCGCTACCTACTGATTCACGAAGACCATTAAAAAGTTTGGAGCCTAAGTACTTACACAAGTGCCTGGGTTCGATCCCGAAATTTATTTCTATTACACGCGTGATTATGTGTCGGCAGTTTTTATTACAGCTTGCGCTGAAAAAGAGCGCAAATAAAACAACACAAAGGTCTTATAAATCGTTTTAGAGTAATTGAATACATGATTTGATGGACATCAATGGGAATTCGACACTGGGCATCCAGCCTTTGTAAGAGTCAGCCATGCGCGAGAGAAGCGACTCTGTTAAAACCACGCAAACAAGATCATCTTTCATTCGGCTGCAGACTAAAAATTGAAGAGGGTAAACTTAATGTCTCCAAATTATTAATTATCCTTGCTCGAAATGAGCTATAGAGGAGCTGAATATTAGTCCACTTCAAAAACGGCCAAGCAAGTGTGAAACTAAATTCAGAAAGGGAAGGCCTAGAGACAAAAGACTGACACAAAAATATCTAGTTGCTAACTCTCCATTGCAGCTTGCTGAGTGTGAATGTTCAGAGACAAAAGGCTCTCCCCTTTTAGGAAGTATTTCACATTTCTCCTCTTCAAACTTTACCCTTTTCCTAACGCTTAGATTGGTCTTGCCCTTTAGACGCATAGTCCACACTTTCGAATCGTTAACATTTCGATTGCCTTTCATAATTTACAGTTGTCGCTCGTGAAATTGATGACATTATGCTTTGCGAATAAATTCCAGTCGCATACGCTTTTAAGCTAATCAAATCTGACTTACCAGCGAGATCCAATAGAGTCATATTATTCATAATACAAGATCAGTGAGGCTTCACTCAATATATTGCCACACACACACACACATATATATATATATATATATATATATATATATATATGTATATATATATATATATATATATATATATATATATATATATATATATATATATATATATATATACATATATATATATATATATATATATATATATATATATATATATATATATATATATATACACACACTCACACAAACATAAAATCCTCCCCCTTACTGAGGGGTTGCTGCAGAGTGAAGCACACACACACACACACACACACACACACACACACACACACACACACACACACACACACACAACAGTCACTACCACTCTTTTACTTCAGTTGCTGAAAAGTGGATAAACAGCCATACTGAAAACTTTATTAACCGCGCCAAACACCTAAATGAAAGCTCATCAGCAGTGTTTGAAGCCCTCAAACGCAATACCTCATTCACTTCTATCGTGTGCCCTCTTTTGAGCTTCAAAGACGTTATGGCGTTTCCTTCCCAATTGCTCCTTCACACCTTCTGTCACACACCTTCCATAAAAAAAAAGATCTTCCTGTCCTCTTCCCTCTAAACGCCTTAGAATTATTCCATCTTATTGCCCGCCATTGTTTCCCTGTGACCAGACTATTTCAAAATACTTTGATCCATCGTTTGACTTATGCTAGCCTTTTTACAACCTCTTCTGGGTGTCTACACACTTCCCATCCCTCGCTGTTCTTCCAACGCATATACTATGTGAACAGTTCATCTCAGCAGCTTTTACCATTTTTCCTTTTATTAGTCTTCAACATCCACACTTCACATACTTAAAGGGAAATTGGTTCAACAGTGCCTTCATACATTGCCAACTCGGCTTCCATTCACACTCTAAGCCTCTACCAAATCTTAAGCTCACACCAAGCTACATTTCTTCACCTATTTCAGAATTCACATCAACTGTCATTCTACCATCATTCTTTATATCTTCTCCCCTATCCACATCAACATTCATTGCTCCATTTTCCTAGTTTCAACCACCCTCATAAACTTACTTCTGCTCACATTTCTCCTCTCTAAATCCTTCATACTCTATCATAATTTTCTGAAGTTTCTTTTCATTACCCCCCGCCATCAATATTGTGTGGAAACTTTAACCATTCCAAAATCTATTCAAGACTTACGCTTTGATCCCATTATTTTGTGTCTACATCCATTGTCCTTTTCTGCTAATTGTAGCCTATCACTCCGTCCAAGACGATACTGAACAACCGTCCAGACGTAACACACACTTGTCTCCCACTTCATTTTACGCCAGACCCTTCACTTCACTCTCTGGTCTGTACACTCAGACGCATTCTTTGCTTACTTCATGAAACTTTTCCTTCTACAGCACAAGCAATGCTTCCATAACTTTAAGTTTTAGGTACAACAGACTCAATCACTCTTTATTCTTACTATTCCTACATGCACGGTCCTGTCACCTTTATCTCTTTAGGTAGGTAGCCAAAACAACCTGCTTTCTTTCCTTAAACAAATCTGTTATTAAACACTTCTCTTCTGTAGCACATCCATGCACATTCATAGCCTCAAAAAATTTCATTGTAGATTTTTCTCGTTTGTCTGATTCTGCATTGTCAGTGCAGGATACAGGGCTACAAACCACTTTCCCCAGCCATGTTGTGACTTTCATTTTCGTTTTCCAGCATTTCATGGGGGTTAAAAAGTGTTGTCTCCATCAGCTTTGGAAGGTAAGGCTGATCAGCCATTTACTGGGCACATCCTCCCACCAAGGGAATCATGACCATTGACTGGGCACGCCTCTGCCTTTAGGTACTTGGCAAATGGTGCAACTAGGTTGCAGCAGTTACTACCAACAAGGAAGATATGTATATATATGTGTGTGTATATATATATAGGTATATATGTGTGTGTGTGTTTGTATTTACATATACTATCCTTCGCCAACAGAAGAGCTGGCTCCAGGGAAGGATGCCATTCTGGCTCTTCAGTAGGCTACTTTTGGATGGGTTTGAAGCCCCATGTCCTTTCTTACAACTTGGCTGCAACCCAATACACAGAGGAGGAAAATATTTTTCATAGGAAAAACACTTAAATCCCTTTCGGACAACGGGAGATTGAACTATGGCAGGACCGTCCAAGTTGCTTAGTTTGAGGGCCACTCTTGAAAAAAACGAAAAGTCATGCGGGCCACCTGTTTGTATGTATGCATATAAAAAAGAGAAATATATTTTTACTTATTTTTCTCTAGCTGGCCACTTTCAAAGTCAAATGGGCCACTCTTGGCCCACGGGCATGGGGTTAGACGGCCCTGAGCTATGGGCTCACTGGTAAGGCGAGGGTGGCACCACTCAACAAGCGGCAGAGGCAATCATCAAAGTTGATATTGTCAGTGAAATAACGCGGAGAAATGTTCTTAACTTTGTGTATTTGAAGAAGTAATCCTGAAGACAGAACTTTTCCTTTGTGATCGGAGAGCACTATTTCTAATTTACTTCTTTATATCTCTCTACAGCCCATAAGGCACTTGAAAATAATTTTGATTTGCTTATGTTTATTATCTCCATGTCCTCGTTTACCCTTAGCTTGGAAGGAAATGAATTGAAAGAAGATTAAACATGAAAGATGCGTCAAACTCGCCTTCAGAGAGGCAGAAGGATATAGACTTCAGGGGAACCAATAGCTGATGAGAAATATGTTCGTAAGTTACAAATACCTCACTGCAAGCAAATGATTGCGAAACAGAGTGGAATCGTGCTTCCCGCACAAAGTTTTCTCGTTAGAAGGTCAACGAAAGTAAATGAGACACTGTGTGATCGAAAGATCGGTATTACGAGGCCATCGGAAAGTTTGGATCCAGTAGTAGGTGGGACGCCATGTAGGTGAACAGCAGAATTCAATTTTGCTTGTCCATAATTGCGTCGTGCATATGTCTGCCTGTATGGACCCATGAAACTTACTTCCTTGTTTTATACATTAGTGTTCATTCATCATTCAATTTTGTTAAGTTCTGAGATTTTATTACTTCCTTGGGTATATTCTTATTATCTAGTCGTTTCTTTGAGTAAAAGTCAAGTTTTTAAGTTTTTTAAACATTGTTTTATTGCTCTGTTAGCAAACTCTAGAAGATTTTTTATTAGACTTTGCGGGGTCCAGCAGCTTTGAATTAAAACACCGAAATATCTTCTTGTCTTCATTACTTATTTTTTTAATAGTTCATCAGCTCGATTTAGGTGATTTTATTTCCGGGACAATTTGTCTCCTTGCTGTTTACAATAATTACGTATATGAAAATTCGTAAAATTTTCCTTTTATCAGAGTCATCGACTAAGATTAATCCTAAAAATACCCATACTTGACAATGAATATTTATAAGCCTCTGAAAGTATGAATAAACCTTTAGATACTCTTGGCTTGGCCTGTCATGCATCTTTCTTTAAATTGCTTAGTGCTGCTTTGTAATTTAGCTATGTCTTGTAAATAAGAATGATCCACTCGCTAATTGTATTGTAACTAAATGAATTTTAAGAGAAGTATTCATTCTTGTTACCTATATATATATCAATTTACTTTTAAAAAGGCCATATCAGGTGACGAGTCAAAAATGCATACTGATGTTTTATCACAAAAAGGCATCACATTTCATTCATCTAAAGATTGGTCTTTAATAAGCCCGAGCTGCTATTAAGTTTTTTTTTTTTATTTCATCTTACAGTCATTATCACTGATCAGATATGATGCAGTTTGGTAATTTTGTCTAAACTGTTGATAATGATAGAGCCTTTAAAAAGAATGGTATTTGTGGCACATATTTAGCACAGCTTGAAAAGTCTATTCTTATCAGCTGAAAACTGGGTTCGTATGCAATTTGTTTATGCTTATTTATTTTCCTTTTCAATATTTAAATGAGATGAGGCCTATCTTTGGAAATATCCTCCCATGTCTTTTTTTATATTTTATTTGGGCCTGGGCTACAAAAGAGTTCTTGGAATTTCAAGAGAAGAAAATTGCTGTCTATCGGTCACCTGTTCTTTATTCTTGTCTCATTCAGCAGGTAACGTGCAACGTAACACATAAGGAGTCGGAGAACGCTGCAAGAATGTTGTAAGCCTCAGGCGAATGAGTATTTCCGTTTCTGTGCACTAAACAGACATGTCGTATATTTAGAATTTAATCATTCACACGTTATATTATAACTATTAGGCTTTAAAGCCAGATAACAACGTAGCTGTTGAATTCTCTCCCGTAAGCTTTAAAGAAAAAGACTCCTTGTGTGCGAATGACAAATTCAAGAAGTCAGAAGTAATAAAATGTCTGCACTGGACAAGTGACAAGCAAGTATGATACGATCATGTTTCTACACCAAAATCTGTCTTTGTAAAAGCTATGTAGCAAGGAAACAAAAGTAGTCGCTTCTAAAACCACTTTCCCCTTGATTAATAAAGTCCAAAACAACGGTACCTAAAACTTGAATTATCAGCCCGGTGAGGTATAGTCAAGTGCAATTCAATCGTATATAATCGATTGTATAATTGGCCCACCTTTATGACAGTATTATGGAACACAATACAACTGTGTCTGTGGATGATTATATCCACTATCCCATGTAAGAGGCAACACAGTTCAATTACCTTTCATTCTTCTTAAAAAGAAAAATGTTCACAACAGTTCAGAATCTCAGCCGCCCAATAAAAACAAATTCCCGACAGAGGAGAGGCAGACGTGAAAAGGGGAGGTTGGTAGCGTTTTGTTAAAAGAGCCATAAATGTGATAGTGAATTAGGAGGGGGAAGAGATTGGTGGGGGATGGGGCATGAAGGGAAGAAGTTTATTTGGCGCCTGGCTCATCCCCTACACCTAGAGCGTCAATGTGTCGCCTTTCACAAAATAAACTTGAAGTGAAATGGCTGTCTTCTGGACTCGAGGTAGCCGTTCAGTGATGGATTTATTATTCATCAGATCTTAATTAGATATATGTTTTTACCATCCGAGTTAGAAGTCAGCTAATGAATGATAAAATTAAGCTGAGCGCACGCGCGCGCTCTCACACACATACTGTATATATACTGTATATACAGTATGTATATACATACATATATATATATATATATACACACACATATATATATATATATATATATATATATATATATATATATATATATATATATATATATATATATATATATATATATATATATATATATATATATGTGTGTGTGTGTGTGTGTGTGTGTATATATAACAAGAAGAAAATAACAAAACAAATTTCACTTAATAGGTCTTATTCTCCCATTCTTCGCCTTTTATCATTATCTTCATTATTATTGTTCAAAATCAGCAAATATTCATATGGGTCAGTACAAAAGGCTTTACCTTCCAAAGCAAGCTTTAGCAGAATAAATAAATGTTCTAGTCTTTTATGAATTCCCATTATACCTTCCAGTAGCACCATCTGTCATTTAGAACCCTCACGCATTAATCATCCCGGCCATATAATTGCTCTAATTTACGGACCGTTAGGACTCCCTTTCTACTCTGCCTACAAAGAATAAGTCTTAACGATGGACGAGTAGAAAAAGCTGTTCTCTTTTTTAAATTTAGGCAGCGGATACTTAGAATCAATCGGCTGTGTGCTAAATCAATTGCATTTGATAGTGTATGTATGTAAGTATGAGCGAGTTTATTTGTGCCGCCATTTTTACTTGGTATATGAGTATGCAAAAGCACATATATGTGTATATGTGTTTATATTACAATAACTTTTATTTGGTATATGTAAGTCTATTAATTTATGCATGTATTTATGTATATACCATATTACGCGTGTTTATTTCCTCTGTCATCCAATATTTTAGTTGAAAGCAGTTTTTCCTTCATTTACTCCTTTGGCCCTAGTAATTGTGATCTCTTATAAGTCTTAATAATCAATCAGTCAGTCAAACTTCACTGAATACAAACAAACGTCTTCTAGTGAGGCCTGGGGTTCGATTTCCGTTCGCGGCCCACCATGCCCGTCCAGCGTTTAGCTGGGAATCAAAACCTACGCTTCATAATCCCAGTCTGATATGGGGACTGACACTGACTTTTAACCAGAGCGAAACCCAAGAGAAAATTTCAGTTTGAAATAGGAACAGCATTTAAACAATTCGAGGAAAGTAGGTTCTGTAACTGTTTGATTTAAATCCTACCATAACTCATAAAGGATTAAGTGTCACCGAGATGACTCTGTAGGGGAAAATAAAAAGATTTCGGAGGAAACGAGTCAGTAAAGTTGTGTAGCTAATTATGTATGCGCAAATGAGCATATTTATATACACTAAAGCCAGTTCTTTATTTCGAGTTTGATACAATAATAGAATATTGTGGGCGATCTTTGACACTACCATGTTTGGTAGAAAATATACGAAATAATTTAGTGTGTGGAGTTAATTATGATGACTATGTGCGTAAGTATGTCGTCGTGCTTTTACAAGGCAAATGACGATTTTGATTCGAAGTAGTCGAATATGACGGGTTTTGTATGCATTATTTTGTTTATTTTGAAGTTATTATAATTCGAATGAATTTTTACAAAATGTAAGCGTGAAACACTTATTAATTTCCAAAGCCTTCATTTATCTACCATCTCGATATATTTATATTTGATTATTAATAGAGTAAAGCACCTTAGGTTGGAGGTAGCTGACAATTATAAGCATAACGTGAGACACAAACATCATAGTTTTTCCTGTCGTCTTTGTTGTCTAAAGATTCATGCATAAGAACAAAAAACACACGTGTGCGTACTTTCACATAAGTATGAACAAGTTGATAGAAGGAGGGTACACATATAATTAAGCATTAACGCATTGTCCGCAGATGTTTTTAACAGTTTGTGAAGACAAAAAAGATTTCAGGCATTCTGTCTGGAGAGGCTCACCATTATGAAGCAGACTGAAAGACAACCCCAAATCATTCACGCATGTCTGTGCTTTGACAGTGATTATTATGGTTTACATTTGATTAAACCCTTCAAACGTACAATCGGGAGGCAAGTACGAGAAGCGAACTATGACCACTGACCAAACATGGAACAAGCTGCCATTTTCCTGAAGGAAGAAGAAGAAAAAACGGCCCATGCAGTCACTCTGAGCCAGCAAAGATTTCTAGCATAAACTTTCAGTGTTACGCAAGAAGGGGCCCCGAACTTGTGCCAGGGCGGATGTTAAATGTCAAAAAGTCGATTGAAGACGTTTGGGTGTGTGATAATCGACTTCGGCAGAAGAGAGGGAAGCGGAAAAGAGTATTTTAACTTATTAAAAAAGATACTTTTTTTTGCAAAGTATGCGTGCACAAAAGGGGTTACTGGAAACCGAAATGACACTAATGATGGATAATATCAGTGAAATTACTTTCGAATTATTTTCTAAAGGATGTTTGATCTATTTTTTAGAACTCTGATTATCTTCCACACCTATTCCAATTTCGGGAATGCCTAGAAACAAAGCTATGACAAGATAATTCGTACGCAATTGGCATATAAAATCGGGTGCGTACACATGGTGTGTTTGTGATAGAGAGAGAGAGTTGTGCAAAAACTCACTAAGATTTATTCACTGTTAAGTAATAACAGGAAAAATATCACCCTCCCCCCCCCCTCTCTCTCTCTCTCTCTCTCTCTCTCTCTCTCTCTCTCTCTCTCTCTTGGACGTGAAGTAGGTGTGGCCAGTCAAGTCTGACTACAGATTTTATTTTTCCGTTGAGCCGGAAGCAGCAAGCGCAAGCCTCCAGTGACGCAAGAGACACTTGCGCTTGGAGCATCTTTGATGTAAGAGAGCATCGCGAAGCGGTCTCTTCAGAGCAAGAAGTGCCTGAAATACCGAGATGACCTGCCCCTTGCTTGCCTATTCAAGCGCTTGATCGGTGAATATACTCTTAAAGTTCACTTGCGCTTCTTTCTGGCTCTTCTCTCCTTCTCTATTTCCGTCTTTACTTTCTGCGTTCGACATTATTCTTCAACTTTTACTCTTGCATAACCTCGAAGTTACTTTCTCGTTATACGTTATATTGCTCTTCATTTACCATGTGATTTTTTTTTCTGTTTTATATCTCTTGCCGTCATCATTTCTCTTTCATTTTCGCTTCCACTCAGATTTCACCTTTTCTTTTATTTCTAAAAGTTTTTACCCTTTCTTTGTACAGCATTGTTCCTTAGCTGGTGTTCTCGCAAAATTGGAAGTTAATATTCTTCAATGTTTCTTCTTATTTTTCATGTAATAATCTTCCTATTTTTCATTTCCCTTTTCACTCTCGCTGATTTCTCACTCACCTTCACTTTTGTGCGCTTATGTTACCCTTTTATATTATCTTCTTTTTATTCCATCAGTTATAATGCGAATCTGTTTCTCTAACGTGTCTCGCTGGAGCTCCACACATGAAGCCATGTGACCCTCCTTTCCTAGGGCGTAGGTGTTACAGTATCCTGACTTTCAAAACCAAAAGTTTTGCTGGGTGACGTGATGTAATATCCCGTTCATCGGTCTAGTTTACCATAAAAGCCGAGACCCACCCATTATGTTGTTTACATTCGAGAGAGTTTTTGCTCTTCTTCTTGGTTCCGGAGAAAGGATCTGAAGGTCGTCGGTTTCTGAAAGATATATCTACCCATTTAAAATGTTACGAAATACCTTATTCGTGGAATTCTAGATTCCTTTCGTATCTTTCGAAAGAGCAAAGGCGTTTCTGGGAGGCATTTGTTGTTCGTTAGGATACTCTTAAAAGTTGACTCCAATTCAGCGTCTGGCATATAACCAGCGAATGTTCAAAACACCGTTGACCTACTAATATTTAAGCATTAGCACATCGCAGCCGGGTGCTAAGACGACGAGGGGGACAGTAGCAAAAAGAGGATGCCCAAGTGCCGTCTAAAAAGAGAAGAAGAGGAAAAACTAGACCACTTTTCGTGGATGCGAAGGAACGAGCCGGCGGTTATTCTCAAATTGAGGAATTGGATGGTTCTCATGTTATTCTGATACGGGAATTTTCTGGATACTGAATGTACGGATTGAATTTCCTGGACCATCTCTCTCTCTCTCTCTCTCTCTCTCTCTCTCTCTCTCTCTCTTAATTGACCAATTGGTGTTTCATAGTCATTCGGATAAAGCAGCGAGTCTGCAGTTGAGCTTCAAAATTTGAGATACGTAGTCAACCGTTTGCCGTAAAAAAAAAAAAAAAAAAAATACGTTTTTAATCACACTGTTTCTGACTCGTGTCAAAAATACTTGAATTTCAGGAATAGAAGTGTTCGTTGTTTCTTCCTATCTGGCGTCATACTCTTGGGCAAGGGTTGTTCGGAAAAGAATGCTTCTCTTCGATGGTCAAGAGTATCGGCAAAAACTATGACTTTTTAATAAAGATTCTCCTGGCACGAAATCTTTATCTGCCAAAATTTTATTCGGGAAGAACGCATGTCAGTACATATATTACGGAATTAATGACAGCGAGTTTCGAGAAAACACTTTGTTTGCTGGCTCGTTTATCATGGCTACTCACTCGGGCAGTTTCAAGAAGTTTATTATTCTTTCAAAAAGATGAAATAATTGTCACTTTGCGCACACACTCACACACAGAAACACAAAAACACATTCACAAACATATACACAAGCACACACACACACACATATATATAATGTATATATATATATATATATATATATATATATATATATATATATATATATATATCTATATATGTGTGTATATATATATATCTATATCTATATATATATATATATATATATATATATATATATATATATATATATATATATATATATATATATATATATATATGTTTGTGCGTGTGCTAACTGGACATATTTTTCTCTCGTATGCAATTTCTGTTGAAGTCAAAGGCATTATTTGCAGAGACTATCTTTTTATTTAGACTTTGAATCATTCTATACTTCATTCTTTCTCTTTAGGCAAGCTTCTCAAGAATTAGGAAGAATTTATCACGTTTCTTTCCGTTTACTTAATATATTCGATGGACCGTTTCCCTCTCTATCGGCTGCGTCTTCAGGACTAAATTACAGATTGATATATATATATATATATATATATATATATATATATATATATATATATATATATATATATATATATATATATATTATATATAATATATATATATATATATATATATATTATATATAATATATATATATATATATATATATATATATATATATATATATATATATATATATATATATATATATATATATATATATATATATATATATATATATATATATATATGTATATATATATCAATCTGTAAGTCTTAGGAACGACTTTTGGTGCAACGCAGTAAAGGTGGCCGTAGGGTAAAAGCAAAGTTTCCTTATATAAATGGCGTTCAACTTCATACCATAATGATTGAGAAGGTTATTCGTTAATCCTTTTCTGAATTTTATGTTTTTCAAGCAATAAAACCATCACTTAAGATGGAAAATAGTCGCTGCTGCAATCATGCTGAAACTGGTCAATCGAGGGTGAAGTCATGCTCATACTACATTCCTATTTCAAATTTACAGCCGCTTTTTACTCAGAAGACTCTCAAGCACCGCGTTGATTGCCTGCAAGTATCGCACCATTCACCGTCTTGCAAGCATCCCCGCGATTCCTAGACATCATGGTACGTACATGACAAGTATAATTGCACTTAAAGAATCTTTTGCTCCTGAAAGTATTTGTAAGCGTTTCATTTTTATTAAACAACACATAACCTGCTCAAAATTAGATGATCATTTGGTCTGACAAGTGTTGAAAAATAAGAAATTATCTAGTCATCTAACACCTGAAGACAACCTAATTTTGAAGATGTAATTCTACCTCCCAGGAAGTGGATGGCCATTTTTATTCATAATAATAACAATAATAATAATAATAGCAGATAAAAATAAAAATTGAAAGACCTGGGTTCGATTCCGATGTTCCACACGTGATTGTGTGTTCATTACTTCTAAAATAATAATAATAATAATAATAAGAAGAAGAAGAAGAAGAAGATAAAGTAAGCACATATAATTTATACACCGGCGATCTTACCAAAAAACTTCAAAACTTTTCTGTCCCTCCAGACAGGTATGATGGCTGAGCATACATACTTGGAATTTCTTCTCGATGGAAATCTTAGAGTATGCTAGTCCTCGTATAACGCTATGAAGAGTTTACATTTTTCTTCATTCTTACCGCCCTGTTTTTTAAAAACATTGATGGCTCCAGGTAGTACAGTGTCTGGAAATTCGAAAATTTTACCTATTTATATATACTATTTTTTCTGACCATAAATTAATTCTAAATTGCAATGTTTAGTATAGAAACAACTGTTGTAAACCTTACAATAGTTTCTTCGCTTTCCACGTAAACTGAATACTGAGGGTATCCAAAGCGTGATTTTAATGATGGATGCACTGCATTTCATGAATTTGATGACTTTCTTTTGGCTTTGAGCAATCGTAACGTAACCGGCAAATTTTCAGCATGTCTGTTATTTGCGTCATTCGCGTCTTTTAGAGATACAAGAAGGCTGCCAAGGCAATAAACGGATCGTTTTTAGAACACTCGTCATTGTGTCATTTATTACATAAATTTCTTCATAAACATTCGCAACCGTCGCCTTTGATTCCTTCCTTCGTTTATTCCATTCATTTCACCTCTTTTATTTTCTGAAGAAACCCCAAGCAGGGTAAAACAAAACAAAATATTATTAATAACGGTTCCGGTGAAGTTTGCTCCTTTAAATAGTGCGTGATCAGCTTTTTCTTTTTATTTTCATTTCATGCTGAGACTGTTAGGACGGGCAGTTAAAGTACTCATCAAGCCCACGTAGGTGGGGCAAAAAATAAATAAAAAAGAAGACAATAGCACCTCGGCATCTTAAAGATCTTCAGCCTTTAGTCTCCTAAGACGTTAGCGATAATGGATTCCAGTCTTTTCTATTTTTTGTCATGTATCAGCTCTGTGACTGTGATCTCTCCTACAGTCACTCTTCTTAGTCCAACCTGCCTCTTTGTGCCTTCATAAATATATTATATAAATTAGGAACGACGAGAGGTGGGAGGAATTCCAAAGCTGTCCCCCAACCGAGCACGACTAATCCAAGAAATATTAATTTCTTAAGACTTGTGTTTATCATATCAAAGAAAGAATAGAGTGAGGTATTTCCTTTTTCAGATTACCGAGATTTTATATTCTTCTTCTTTCTTCTCACCTCTGTTTTTTTAAATCTTAAATATTTTGAAACAAAACTTTTGGCGCTTCGAGGATCGTTTGCAACGTTTCAGCAACCAATTCAAAGACATCCCTGCTAGAAAAAGAGACTTTTCAGCTGCCCAGTGCAATTATATACAAAATGCGAAAATACTTATTGTGAATATGACATAAAAGGCTATTTAACAGTTACCAGGTGGTCTTTGAAGGCAAAGACTATAACAGAAGGGAAAAAACGAAGCTAGGAGCCAGCCTCAAAGTGGTTCAGACGGCTATACAACCGAGTCTTCGGGCAAGGCAGACAGGCGGGCAGGAAGAACAAGTTTAATCCACGACTCTTTGAAAAAAACAAAAAAAAAACAAACAAATAGAAACGATCAAAGAATAACGAGGAAATGGTTCGCGAAACGAACCAGTGGGAGAAAGTGAGAGACATCCCTCTGACACTTACGCAGGGCTAGAGCATAACAAGACAAAATCTCTCACGCTAATTCCAATAAACCGACCAGCACTACCCCAAGAGATTGCGTCAAGATTACGCCCCGATTGCGCCGAGTTGGCACCATGCATGGAGGCCCTACAACGAATGAGGCAATGAATGATAACAAAAAGGAGAAATGAAAAAAGGAAAAGGTTCTCGGAATGCCTGAGCTGTAGAATGGACCTTCTTTAACGCGGATCTCTTACGTCAGGGCGCCCATTCTTGACTGAGGCCAGCGGTGACCTATGACATAAAACTGGGTCACTTTTAACATCATTTGGTATTCAGCGAACTCCGATGAACTTTTAAGAGCGTCTTAAAAACAAGACGCTGGACGACCGACTAGCTTCTCAAGTGGTCGCTCGCCACGGAGGTATAGAGGGAGAGAAAGAGAAAGCAACCTATGGCGAATCCACAAAAACCTACAGTAGTTCTAACTCAAAGCAGCTAGAATCAACCAGGAGGTTCGAAAGAAGATACTGAGTTTTTCCTTATCTTCTTTATTCCGAAAGGAGATTGTAATGTAATAACCTAATCATATTTCCTTGACTCCACGCCGAGATGATGTAAACAAACTAGTGCGCTTCCAGTGAAGGGGGAATTCACTCTTCATTTCTTTGTTCTTTCCCTGTCTTTTCATATATATAAACAGGTATATAAATAAAATATATATATATATGTATATGTATATATATATATATATATATATATATATATATATATATATATATATATATATATATATATTATATATATACATATATATATGTATATATATATTTCCTGAGATAAATAAGAGACTTAAAAGATTTACGATACTTATATGTATATGCAGAGCCGTATCTCTATATACGGCTCTGTGTATATGGATATGTTTATGTATATGTATGTACACAGATAATATACATATATATATGTATATATATACATATATATATATATATATATCAATATATGTGCATATAAATATGTATGTATGTACTGTATATACATATATATTACAAATACGTATCGTAATTCCTTTAATTTCCTTATTTTTCTCAGGATGTACCCAAAGTGTTGACCATGCGAAACAATGATCCTTGTCATTTGCTTTAATCTGCACTGACATAGAATATAATCATGCATTATAAGGTATTCGTAGGATTACAATGCATGTAAGGGAATTTCACTCTCATTTCTCAAGGTAGCATAAACAGCTTTTGCTTACGCATACCACTGTGAGTTGCGAATCACTTTGTTACATTTTTCGTTTCATTTTCCGTGTAAAATACTGAGTTATTTTTCATATATTTGACGTAATGTAAAACAAATGAAACGAAAACAGGAGAGAAACAAGACTCGCAACATGACCAAGAACTCAGCAGTTTCGCCTTCAATGAGATGCTTCTCAGAGCATGACAATGCTGTAATTCGCTAATGAAGACGCTGGGTGACTTAGAATTTAAAGAATAACAAGGTCTGCGCGCCGAAGGCAAAAAACGCGGTCTTTTCTGCGCATTGATGAATACTTCCCATACCTCAGGCTGGGTCAGGGGTTAGACGTGCCCACAAATTCAAAACATATTTTTTTAATGCTTTTCACGGCATTTGACCACCAGTGACTAACAGCAGTGCAATTTTTCAACTTTAAATCCGTAAAGAAAAAGGTGAACGTTACTTTTTACGTTTTTTTTTTTTTTTTTTTTTTAGTGCATTAGAGTGTATGTCAAATTCTGCTTGAATTTCTGTTCTAAAAAATAAATCGACCAAAATTTTATTAGCGTTTATGATAATTTTTAGATAGTTTGAGTCTATAAAAGCATTAAAAGAATCGATTTTTCTATAATATAACTTATTCGTACATTTATTTTTGTGTGAATGCGCATATATAGATATGTGCCAGCCACGAAGATATTTTTACTCACCATAGTTCACAGTTCACAGTCACTTACATAGACAGACACTTAGGGCTCATATTTTACGAAACTGTTGCTTCTATACCAAGTTCATTTCTATTTTCACCTATCCAGACTTTCACATACAAACTAGCTGTGACTGAATAAAAATTCCTTCCGTATGTTTTTCTTTTTAATCCAAGCCTAGGATAAACTAAGCCATCGGGTTTCCCTGTTACAGCATTTTAGATGTTGATACTTGACTTACATTATTATGGCTGATGT
>NC_089783.1:21609124-21721624 GCF_040412425.1 Macrobrachium rosenbergii | reverse complement strand
TGGTTCTACATACGGAGTTATGTATGGACTCCCCAAAATACACAAAGACGGAATTCCCCTTAGACCCATTCTTTCCTCCATTAATACTTCTGGCTTTAGAACAGCCAAGTTCCTTGTTCCACTTTGACGAATTCGACCACCTTCAAAAACGAAGTCATTAAGCAAGACCCAGATTTGTTCATCGTTAGTTTTGACATAGACTCGCTGGCCACAAATGTTCCTGTAGGTGAAACTATAGACATCATTTTAAAAAAGTTCTTTCCTACTGATAATTCCTATTTTGCTCAATTCAGTAAAGCCCAGTCTAAATCACTTCTAGAATTGGCTGTGCTGGACGCGGCCTTCATTTTTAATGGTACCGTTTTTAAACAAATAGAGGGGATGGCAATGGGCAATCCTTTGGGACCGACCTTTGCCAACATCTTTATGAATTCCTTGGAAGAGCGAGCTATAGACGAATGTCCTGATTTCCGTCCACTCTTTTATAAACGTTACGTTGATGATACATTTATCCTTTTTAGATTTGATTACCATGCTGACGCGTTTTTTGGAACATTTAAATGTGCAACACCAGAACATGAAATTTACCATTGAGATTGAAACCCATAATTCTCTCGCCTTCCTTGACGTAAAGGTAACTAAGGATGAAATTGGCGTCCATACAGGTATTTATAGGAAGAACACTTTTACTGTCCTTCAGCACGGATTATTTTAGCTCATGTTGTTACAATTTTAAACTGAATTCCTTGTCCACTCTCCTTCATAGAGCCATTAACCTGACCTTAAGTTGGTACGCGTTTCATGCTGAGATGATTATCCTCACTGGTTGTTTTAAGAATAATTATTACCCACCAGTGATTGTCCATAGAGATCTCAACAAATTGCTTAATTTGAAAACTTAGCCCCCCACCTTTAGTTCAAAGTGCCCCCAAATTATGTTTGTTTGCAAGATTTCCTTTTTTGCATGACAATAGATTTTGGAAAAAATGTATCGGGCTATTCAATGGACAATTACCTTCTCTTAATCTTAAGTTAATCCCAGTAAACCCACGAACCATTGGATCTCTTTTCCATGTGAAGGACAGGATTAGCCTCCTTGTTTATTTCCGGTGTGATTTATAAATAATTTATAATTGTCCTAGATGTGATCTTGGCACTTACATCGGTTGTACCAGGAGGCTGCTAAAAGTCCGAATCGCCTCTCATCAAGGAGTTAGTTTTAGAACAGGCTGTCGATTATCCAATCTCATCAAGGAAAGTTAGTTTTAGGGTTTTAGTATAGCGGGGAGAACCCGATACGTAGAAGAATTAACCACACTTGAATCTGTTATGATTAAATTAACTGTCCCTGCCCTTAATCACCAATCAGCTTCCACCCAGCTGTTCATCGCTTAACGTGCCTGCTGTAACCTCTTTGTTTATACTCCCTCTCCCCTCTCCACCCCACCCCTGCATTGGTTGTCTGTGTCGTTTGCTTTACACATTACACTACCGGTGTGGATAGGTGTCTTTTGCTTTTCGTGTTGGCCCTGGCCTTCTTCTGCTGTTCTGTTCTTTTTTTTTAATACTTTTCTAAATACCTTTTAGGTGTTTTTAAGGTTGTTCTTTTCTTTTGTTCGTCGCCTTTTCAGCCTGGAAAATGTATCAAGAGATACGAAACGTCGGCTTATTGTTAAATGGGTAATGAAAAAGAACGCCTTTCCATTACTCCAGTTTCTCTCTATATATATATATATATATATATATATATATATATATATATATATATATATATATATATATATATATATATATCTAGTCTAGCATTCCTTTTGTATTAATAAGTTCCATTTTATGATTTTTTCCATATTTTGACATTTTAGTTTATCTGGGTTTTCATGAAAGCCCCTTCACAGGGTTTGTATTTTCCTTTAGAGTGCCAAGCAATATTCACACAGTCCAAATAAGTGCAACTTTCATCATTCTATAATCGCAGCGTCTTTACCGTTCGGGAATCGGAAGTTCTTTATCCAAACGCAGTTAAAAAGCGATTCCTCTGCTCTTACCGATTTCGGAATTTTTGTTATTATGTTGCATAGTACGTAAATAACTCCAGTGAAAAGTCACACAAACTGGAATATTATTTGAACATGTGTTTTTCAACAATGAGATCAAGGCCATACCGTAAACCGAACAACCGCCGTTGAAGGCCAGCAGGTGTCGCAAATCCGTCAGTATGGTAAGATAGGAGACGTCTGAGCTACTTTCAATTATTTTCAGCAAAAAGAACACCATTGCTGTCTTCCTCTCATCCGCTGTCGACCTCGGGAACTGCAAACTGATATGAAGGTACTCCAAGAAGAATGAACGAATACTTGGATGATAATTACATATGCTGGGTTGCTAAGCCTTTTATTTCTTGTCCACTTTTTTGGCTACGATGAGCAGTTGCTGAATTCAGGGGCCACCCTAGAGCGGCTGACACTGTGTAAAAAGAAAATAGGTACGATGAGTTACTAACTGACTGCTGCCGTGCCTTTCTTGGCAACAAGGTTCTGTTCATTTACAGTTAACCTCCACTTGATTCCGACTACATTTATGGCAAACAGACATTATTTTTCAAGGTGCTTGCCAACATATCAGCTGCTTTCCTTATAAAAAGGGAAAGGTTTATAGAGCAATTAAGCAATAAGGAGCCCTAACATGACGACGGTACACATAAACGAAAGAAACGCGAATTCTTTTGCACGGCAAAATGTCATATCGGAAACTAACACAGATACAGTACCTCCTTCATCGTCATTCTCAGGATCAAAATTAGATATCAAGCTTACGGATTACATATGAAAACTTTACGGTACCCTTCTTCTTCTTCTTCTTTCGGTTCGAAGTAGAACGTTGGCCTTCAGCAAAGGAATGTTTGTGAATATCATAGTTTTGAGTGAATTACACTAATACGCCAAATAGTTCTTCTTCATCACTACAGTAATTACTAAGCTGCAGTATAACTAGAGGCCATCGCATATTAATGCCATTTCAAGTCTTGTTCTACAGGTTAATGAGGACAGATGTAGGTCACCTCAGATAAGGATTGACAGTTGATTTACCAGTCTCACATCAATTGTTCGTTGAGGGCATCATTGTTTTTGTTATGACTACAGATGAAAGTGAAATGCTCACAGGTTTGGGGACATGTTCCCAGAATTGTATCAAAGCATTGCAAAAAAAAAAAAAAAAAACAGGTAAATTGAAGTAAAAAAATCAACAATAAACCCAGCTCCTGTTTTGTTGTGTATATAAGAGATTTGTTGATCTTCCGCTTAATAACTAAGGAGTTCTGTCACCTTATGGCTGAATGAATTATAAATACAAAGAAACTAACTATTACATATGAAGGAGGCGATGCCCATGGAGAGTCATAAAAGTGTTCTTAAGCGATTGAAAATACTTTCCGTCAAAAAATGCATTCTGAAGTGAAATGACCTTTAGGGAAGAGCGGACGACTCTAGGTTATATACTACTCAGCGCTGTAAAAGTAGCATAACAGTGAAATTATGTAAATAATTACGTCATATTCCTGTTCATTTTAATTATCAAGTCTACTTCACATGCATGGGTATTACGTGAAATCTTGTGTTCATGAATAAATGTATAACATGTATGGCCATCCGAAAGATTATTGATAAACTCTTTGAACTCTACAACGTTAAACTCTTCTGTAGCCAACCCAGCAAGGGGATATTATA
The DNA here is from genome assembly GCF_040412425.1 of Macrobrachium rosenbergii. Taxonomy (NCBI): domain Eukaryota; kingdom Metazoa; phylum Arthropoda; class Malacostraca; order Decapoda; family Palaemonidae; genus Macrobrachium; species Macrobrachium rosenbergii. The sequence goes on along the minus strand of NC_089783.1, from coordinate 21,717,899 downwards.
CATATGCATACTTTCGTACATACATACATATACATATATATGTGTGTATTATATATAACTATTCCAATTAAAGGAGGTTTTTCTGTTAAGTTATTAACCATATGTAGCCGTAGCTGCAACACACTGCAGTTGGTTACCTAAAAGATACCTATTTCACTGTTTGAATTAACAGAAGTATGATGAGATTTATTGGAGCGTGCTTGAATCGATCCGTTCATTCCTGGAATAGAGCTCTGATCTCGTTGATGAAGGAAAAACCATTAATGACAGGCTTGTGGGGTTTGCCGAGGGTTTCAGTGTACATGAAACACCTTAGCCACAAAAAAATAAAATAAAATAAAATAAAATAAAAAATCAAACAAACGTCCTGTTAAATTGGAAATATTAATTTAAACTCTAATGAAATCAGCTCCCAGTACTATATTAAACTAGAATGTTGAAAATTCTCGCGCAGGTAAAAGCATTCGATGAAAATGATATGCAATGGTCGGTGTTACCATAGTTATTACACTTTCGCTGAAATCATATGACTTGTACGAAACGTACGTGCTACATGAAAGAGAGAGATAGAGAAAGAAGCAGATGAAAGGAGAGAGAGGTAGAAAGAGAGAGATAGAGAGAGAAGTAGAAAGAGAGAGATAGAGAGAGAAGTAGAAAGAGAGAGATAGAGAGAGAAGCAGGTGAAAGGAGAGAGAGGTAACAAATAAAATGAACTGAAATAGTTGCATGCAATACCTGTGACTTATACATTCATAAAACTGATGGGGATCTGGTCACTCAGAGAACGGAAAAATTGGAATGTTTAAAGACAGTTTTTCCTAATGCAGAAAAATGTTAATTATACCTTAGTTTAACCAGACCACTGAGCTGATTAATAGCTCTCCTAGGGCTGGCCCGAAGGATTAAATTTATTTTACGTGGCTAAGAACCAGTTGGTTACCTAGCAGCGGGACCTACAGCTTATTGTGGAATCCGAACCACATTATAGCGAGAAATGAATTTCTATCACCAGAAATAAATTCCTCTTACTCTTCATTGGGCAGTCGGAGATTCGAACTCGAGGCCAGCAGAGTGCTAGCTGAGAACGGAACCCACCCGTCCGATGAGGAACTCCTAATGCAGAAACGCAAAGTTTTTCTGTAAAATGCGGTTGAAAATATCACTGGGGAGAGAGTTTGCAAAGTACAGAGGTGATTGGTTACCTGTTAACATGTTCACCCTTTCACATGTAGGTTATTTTTTATTCCTAGCCTCCCATTCATATTGCTTCCTTTTGTGCCCGGGTGTTACACAAAAAACTTAATCTGAAACGAAATTAGAAGACACTAACGATGGAAATCGCCAGTTATCGAATGAAATTTTAAACAAAAACATGAGCGGAACGGAAATACTATAGACGCCTCACGCGAAAATATCAAATGTCTTGAATTTTTTGCTTTGAATTAATGATGAGCATATTTATCTCTGAAGATTCTTGTCTGTTATTTGAGTTATTGTTACCTATGTATACATTATAAAGCTGTGAATCTTTAACCCACTTTCGTGTGAATTTTCAGATGCTGTCTGCGATTTACATGTTCATACGGAAAGTAAATGTGGGGTAGATCACCATCCTTCATCAAGGCACCTAGCTACCAAATTTAGCTTAAATCAGACCTTAAATCGACCTGTGACCAGAAAAAGAGGTCGAGATCAAAACTATTTTGAAAAGAAAATAAAAAATCACCAACCTCCAAATTACATGCCTATCACTTTCATGAAAATAAAAAATTGTCAATTTTTCAATTAACGTATAATCTGGAAAAATAGCTTGAGGTCAAAATGTTTCGGGAAAATACTAACAACCATCGAGGTAATTGCCTACTAATTTCCATCAAAATCAAAGGAAAATTAATAATTGAACTCTGAAATTACTGTGACTTTGATAAAAAGACCAAATAATGCCTAAAACAATGCTTTTGCTGCTTAGTGTCGAAATTTAGGGACCTTTTAACCATCACAGTTTTGAAATATTGGGAAAATTATCTTTCCATTTTAATTTTTAGATTACCTTTGAACGTTGAAAATTAGGTCAAGGTTAAAAGCATTTGCTGAAAACATTCACCAGCTCCCAAAATCTAATAAGAAATGGAGGAAGGAGCTCATGGAACAAGAAAAATAAAACCAATAAGAATTCCTCGCATATTATTCATAGAATCCCAAGTGCCCTTCAGAATAGGCAAAAACAAGTCAATAAGTATTACCTAACTTAAGAAGAAACAGAAAGCCTAATATTATCTCCTGTTAGGTAAGGCGACCTTTACATGAACGCCTGGTGTGACAGGTGAGTTCACTTTCAACAGAAAGTTCAGAGGAGAAAATCGAGACTGTTTGAGTACGTGTATATTCTCCGTGCTTCTTGGATAATTGAAAATCGAGACTATTTGAGTGCTTGTGTCTGTGTATATTCTCTGTGCTTCTTGGATCATTCAGCCTGTCTCGTTTCCTATGTCTCCGTGTGCGTCCCATCTCTTTAGTAGATTTTGGCACTTTTATAAAGAGGAACCAAAGTTATGTCATTGCTAGAACAAAGATAAATACAGAGATGTGATTGGGACGAATAACTGATTAAAAATGTAGACTCTCAAGTTCATGACTCTTGTGAATAACGTAACTGGGGGTCTATGAAACACTAAAGGTGCCCATAAAATAAACAGCCTGGGATACTTTGGAGACAACAAAAGAATAAATGGAAAAAAATCATTTAAGAGTATTTGATTAGCAATCTGCAAAATGAATAAATGAAACATGCCCTCGATTCTCTAAATCTCCCTACTCCGCATATCAGTACATAACATTCAGGTGAAAAGAATTTATTAGTCGTTCTTTCTTGCATATAAATGCAGACGATACCTCTATTGTTTCTTTTACATATTTATTTCTTTTTTAGCGTAAATGTAACAGAAACTACGTCAGGTCGATTACGTCGTAACGCAAGATACTTTACTCGCGAAATTGCGTCACTTGATTCACAACGCCTCACTGAGTATTTAGCATTTCAATAGTGAGGTCACTGAATGCATTATAAAATCCCGCTGATTGAGATGATGAGTGTTGACATAGCTTGAATATGATGAAGTAATAACGATGACTTGAGGTTTCGTCATCATAGCATTAAGAGTTCCTTAAAATTTAATATGTTGGTAGATACTATGGTGAACGTTTACGAGCTATGAATTTATAATGTAGGAGTAGCTGCATTCAGTTTGTAAAAAGCCTATTAGGATGTAGAGCGATCTTGAGACGAGGGACATTCCCTTAATGCAACCCTTTTCCTTCCCCCACTCCCCCGTCTCTCTCTCTCTCTCTCTCTCTCTCTCTCATTTCAGATTAAGAATATATAAACAAGCACGTGATAAAACGAAATTCTAACGAAGGGAAAATATACAATGACTAGAAATGTCTCATCTTATATCTATTATATTATCAACATCGATCATAATACTATCTCTGTGCTTGCTTTCATAAACATATACATATGCAAACACACACATGTATATATGTGTGCATATAAATACAAGCTCCCACACACACACAGATATACTGTATATATATATATATATATATATATATATATATATATATATATATATATATATATATATATATATATAATATATATATATATGTATGTATGTATGTATGTATGTATGTAAACATATATATAACTATATATATGTATGTATGTACGTATTAAGTAAACGTAAACTATAATGGCAAGAATAACAGTTGGTGTGGAATAATTCTTATTATTAAGTCGGCTTAAAACATTATTTGTCTACAATATTGATTTTTTTAACATATGTTTTCTGCTCTTTTAATTATTTCAAAGAAGTCTGACTTTACAGTAAAGTTTTAAAATATTCATTTTGAATGGCAACTGGTGATTTCAACAAAAAAGTAGCAAATTATCTCTCCTCTTTTTATTATTATTATAATAGTATTCTTCAAATTAGTTTTTTGTTTGTTTCATGCTTCTTTTGCAATGAAAATAAACCGCGAGAAACATAAACTGTAATGGGAAGAATAATAGTAAATGAGGAGAAATTCTTATATTTAAGCCGGCTTAAAACAATATCATTATTTATCTACAATATTGATTGCTTTAACATGTTATTTTCTGCTCTTTGAATTATTTCAAAGAGAACTGACTTTACAGTAAGGTTTTAAAATATTTATTGTGAATGTTAACTGGTGATTTCAACAAAAAGTAGCAAATGATCTCTCCCCTTTTTATTAGTACAATAATACTCGTTAAATTAGCTTGTTTGCAATGAAAATTGAAAATCTTTTTTTTATAGATCAGTGATAAAATTGGATTCATTTTTATCATATATGAAAAGTAAAACCTTAGTTTTAAACACATGAAAATCTTTTTAACTTATTTTTCATATTTTTACTTAGCAACGGGATCAGTGATAAAATAGCGAGATCAAGTGTCCTTCATCAGCCGGCCGCGGAATTGAATTCATTTTTATCATATATCAGGAAAACTGATCAGTAACAAAGTAAAAGTGTTTTTCTTTTTTATATCTATTTGTAAAGGAAAAACTGGCAGTAAAGAGGCATATAAGATGCGTAGCATAAATTATGTTTTTTCTTGTGATTTATATATCAGAAAATGAGGCTTCAGTGAAACTGTTAAGATGCCTTTTCTCATTCTTTTTTATTTATCCTTCTAAATCCAGTTACATTTCAGTGTCATTGCATATAAAAAAATAGCCAGAGAGAAATAGTAATAATTAAAAGATTAAAGAATGTGGAGGAAGTAAAAGCAAAGTTGACTGAAGAACTCATATGGATCCAACTGGAAAACTTAAATCCTCGCAAAAAATAAAGAAAGGAAGAGAATTAATCTTAGTGGGGACGAACGGCATGATAATAGAGTTGTACCTGAACCAAAAAACCTCTCATATGACGGGTATGGCCCATACATGGTGCTCTATCCATACTCAACATTGAAAGGTCTAGAACTGGATTTTCAAGTCTAAAGGCGAGAACCACCTGCCATAAGAAAAATTAAACTAAGGTGCCATTTTTCAAGTGCAAAATGAAGGATCCTTAACATGTAAAGAATTAGGAATGAAATATTTCTCAGAAGTGGCATTTAGATGATATAAATAAATAAATGATTGAATGAATGCATGAATAAATGAGTAAATAGATAAATAAAAAGGTAAATAAAGTAGTAGTAATTTGTAAAAAAATTACCTTGCCAAGGGAGGTAAATATTTAAAGATAATACATCGGTTCAGTGAAAAGGTTGCGGTAAATTGAATGAAAGCGTAATAAGAAAAGATTCATCTGAATTCTTGACTTGAAATATGCAACACAATTTACACAAAAGATAAAGTAAGAACGGGGATCTGCAAACCAACGCAGAAACTGTATGGAAGTAGGGCAATATTGCAAAAGACCCTTATGTAAATTGTATGAATTATCTCACTAGTCAGTTTAATCAGCCAACTGCTTTGCTGTCTTAATGTCACAAGAAACCTGTTTACATCCAGAAGATAAATAAATAAACCTGAGTAATGTGAAAGCATTTTCATAGAGCATCAAACAAGTCAAACAAAACTGAACATTTTCATTCTTCATCTAATATAACCAAGATTACGAGTCGCTTTTACTTATTTTTCTTGTGTTGAAATTTGTTTACAATATTCTGTGTCTTTAACGTCTTTCCCCTGAAATATTTTGAGAATTTAACAGCAATATTTGACAATTCTCTCTCTCGTCAGTAATTAGTATCCTAATTTTTGTACAGCTAGCTGGAGTGCTTACAGTCAAACGCCAAACGTCTTGAGCAAAACTAAAGAACTACAAAAAAAAAAAAATGTTACTAAGATACGATCTGAGGAAGAGCAAGTAAATAATGCGTCGAAGTTTCTTCGGTGCAATCGAGTTTTCTGTACAGCGTATAATGCTGTATTAAAATTTCAGCCACGCCCCATGAAACCCTCAGCCGCGGCCCGGTGGCGGCCTGTGTTGTTGGCACCTATAGCGGTGCCAGGCGCATGATCATGGCTAACCTTAACCTTAAATAAAAAAAAAAAAAGCACTGAGGCTAGAGGGCTGTAATTTGGATGTTTGACGATTGAAGGGTGGATGATCACGATACAAATTTGCAGCCCTCTAGCCTCAGTTATTTTAAGATCTGAGGGCGGGCAGAAAAAACGCGGACGGACAGACAAATAGCCATCTCAATAGTTTTCTTGTACAGAAAACTAAAAAGCCAGACTGGGTCATGTTTCCGTACTTGTAGTGACTTCATCCACAAGCATCTGTTTCCAAGAAAAATGGTTAATATTTGACCAATGAATCTAATTCTGCATGAGTAATTAAACCATGGGATAATAGGCCAATAAATGTCGAAGAAAGTATAGGGGAGGCTCTTTAAATAAAACAGTTTGTTACTGAATTGTCACGACCACGTTCATTCAGTGATTTAGATTACCAGTGAGTCATCTGCGTGCTGGAAATATGAAATTTTTTGCTTCTGAAAGCTGCAACCAGTAGTGTAAAGATTTGAAAGTCATAGTGGTTTGGTTCATTTTTGGTGATATTGCTTTATATTTCCTTAACTGCAAGGGCTCATGTGGATTTCTTGTGAACACTGTTATCTTTAAAGTTCTTGGAGGTTAGTCTGAGGGTGGAGTGTGAACTGCACCTCTTTGACGCTTTTTAAATGTTATTTAAGGAGAAAGTGCACCAAATAGAAAATCTGAAGGACGAAATGGCATAACTTTTCTTCATACATATTGTCAAAACATGTACAAAGTAAAAATAAATTCAACTGTACAGTATATTTGAAAATTGGAGTTATTAGTTTATTATTATACTTTCTCTGTCACTAAAAAGAATTTATTTATACATCTCTCTCTCTCTCTCTCTCTCTCTCTCTCTCTCTCTCTCTCTCTCTCTCTCTCTCTCTCTCTCTCTCGAGTGAGCCATACCCTTGCTATGGAAGAGCAACCACGCCTCAGCGATGTTGCTGACCTTTAGAGAATCCGGTGTGTGCCATTAGAGACGATGCGACCGGTATCAAGGTCTGCCCTCCACTTCAGTTGGTGATTCGCTTCCTTTCAGACTAGAATTCATTGAAGAGGAAGAAGCGTATATATTCCTTTTAAATCTTTTGGAAATTCGCTTATTCTGTTTGTATTACGTTTACTGTTTGTTGTGGCTCTCTCTCTCTCTCTCTCTCTCTCTCTCTCTCTCTCTCTCTCTCTCTCTCTCTCTCTCTGGCACATCACCTCTATTTTGAAATGTGTATGATATCCCAGACCACTCATGACTTTTCTTTTGCGATTTCATGCGATACTTGAATACCTGTTTTATTTAAAGACTGTAATGCTAGATACCAACCCGAAATAAAAATCTCGAAAGTACTTCCAAAACTCCACAACTCAAATGAAAACAAAATGATAATGAAGGACTTAAACTGGAAGAAATACGAATAAAAAGCAATGTGAACAGTCCTGCACGGTCAGGGGCGAAGAAGAAACTAGATGATGACGCTGAGTAAGGAGCTGTTGAGTAGTTGAGTAAAACGAGTAAAAGTTGATCTGAGTAAAAGGGAAAGGACTTAAAAAGGCATGGGGGTAGGGTAGTGTCGCCCTAAAGGGCATCTATATCTTTAGCACGGAACATCTAGCAGATAATTCCAAAGGACACCGGGTTGCCCTGTTCAGTTTGATATGTTATAAAAAGAAAAAAAGAGAGCAACGAATAATTATCCCACTTGCTTTCTGTTAGAAGTTAACCTCAAAGTGATATTGAAAGAAGGAAAGGTGATCACATTTCTTGAAGGTCAGCCTCGACGGACTAGCGAAAAAAAGGGAAAGTCATTTGTGCGAAGGGTAATGGAATACTTATTGGTCATTAGAAAAGGTGGGGAGGGGGCGAGGCGGGGAAGACCTGCTTTAAGGAAGGATAAAAAAGGAAAAATGTTTAGCACTTGTGACCGAAACTGCGAGGCAAGTGACTTGAATGTGGTTTCACTGCTGCTCCGTCTCTTAATATCTGAATAAAATAAAGAAAAACAGCATTTGAACATCTCTGTGTTTTACAGTAATCACCTCCTGTAGGTGAGTCACTAATTTTTCGTCCACAGTTCTAAATTAGTTTAAATTATTGATAGTCACATAATTAACAATATTCAGGAAATGATGGAATATCAAAAGATATGATAGGCCTTATAATGGCGAAACTGTACTTTTCCGCAGGTTCTGGTATAGTTTTATGTATTCTTGCTGAATTTACGTAATGTGGAAATGCGTATTATGAGGAAGAAGGATATTATGTTTTGTTTTGTTTTTTATTTAGTTGTGAAAAGCATCGTGTTTGGCTGTTTTGTGTGTTTAATTGTAAGTATACTTCACTTTGTTTCGCTTTGTTTGGTTTTATGTACAGCCCTCCACAGGGATAATTCCCTCTCAGGCGACCCCATGCACGTTTTCAAAATATTTTGTAATTGTCTATCAGTGTTTTCTCGTCAGTATCGTAGCCCCTGCAGTATAGGCTTAAGAATTGGTCGTCGGTTGTTTTGTTGGTTCGGTTGTTAGTTGAGGCAGTCTCGTTACAGCTCTGGTGCAATGTAACTGTACCTAGGAAGGACTCAGGAAATTCAGCCATAGTTGTCGGTGCCTTCAAATTCACTTAAGTATTCCTTTTCATCTTAAAGTTCATTTAGGGAGATTTCCTTTAGGAGATAAATATGCATATCTAAATATAGGAAAATTTCTTGGAGTGTCATTTGGATAAGGATTACAAAGTAAAGATTGGCTTTTTCTTGAAGGTCAGCCTCGACGGACTAGCGAAAAAAGGGAAAGCCGAAGGGTAATGGAATAATTGGTCAATTCTTTAAGGAAGGATAAAAAGAAAAATGTTTACTTGTGAGAAAACAGTGACTTGAATGTGGTTTCATGCTGCTCCGTCTCTTAATATCTGAATTAAAGAAAAACAGCATTTAATCTCTGTGTTTTACAGTAGGTGAGTCACTAATTTTTGTCCACAGTTCTAAATTAGTTTAAATTATTGATAGTCACATAATTAACAATATTCAGGAAATGATGGAATATCAAAAGATATGATACGCAACGCAGTATAGTTTTATGTTTTCTGAATTTTATGGAAATGCGTATTTGAGGAAGAAAGATATTATGTTTTGTTTTGTTTTTATTTAGTTGTGAAAAGCATCGTGTTTGGCTGTTTCGTGTGTTTAATTGTAAGTATACTTCAGCTTTGTTTGGTTTTAAGTAAGCCCTGGGATAATTCCCTCTCAGGCGACCCCATGCACGTTTTCAAAATAAGGGTTTTCTTATATTTTATAATTGTCTATCAAATCTTGCAGTATAGGCTAAGAATTGGTCGTCGGTTGTTTTGTTGGTTCGGTTGTTATTGAGGCAGTCTCGTTACATTTCAAGGACCGAAATTTAGTTGTCGGTGCCTTCCATATTCCTTTTCATCAGTTCATTTGAGATTTGATAAATGCATATCTAAATATAGGAAAATTTCTTGGAGTGTCATTTGGATAAGGATTACAAAGTAAAGGTTGTGCTCATGCCAATCTCAATTCAGGTTAAGAACATCGAATGCGCCATTTGAATTAACAGTAAGTTTCTACCGTTTATGTCTTGGGTAATATACGCAACGCAGTATGGTTTTGATTATAAGTTAGGATAATATAGCTGAAGTTTTAACGTTAGCGATTAGGTTAGTACATTTCAAAGTTTAGGCACGATCACTTTGCGATTTGATATGCTATACTTATTCTGAACGAGTCGGATTATATAATTTGTTTGTTTATAGTAAATTATTACTATAAAGACTTTCGAACACTTGAACATTTCCTACAGTTTTAACGTGCACTGATGGAATTTTCGAAAGTCTGTGTTTGTTTATTTTTTGCATTTTTACTATATAACTGTGGATTTTATTACGGATTGTTTTCACGAAATTGTGAATCTTTCAGCATGTTAGGTTTACTAGTTCATGACCATGACGAAATAGTATCCTTTATATAAGTAGTGCATAAAGTATATCATATGATATGGAATCTGAAATATTCGTATATCTAATCCATACAAGTGACTTAGTTACGGGTATTTTATTAAACTGTACCGGGAAAACGAAACTCTCCTCCCTTTCTTTTGGGGGGCGGAGGCCAGGTTTCCCCATCTCCATTCTTTTTCATTGTTGTCTGTAATGTTGCTCTTTGTTATTTTTCATTGCTTGATCATTTGCATTATCTAACATTTCGGAACTGCGCCAGTTTATGAATCACTTTATTATCTAACGCCTTGTTAAGTACCTTAATCTTAATACTTTATTTATTTATGAAATTTTTATTGTTGTTTCTATATAGTAATTCAGCCATTTTAACAACTAATGTTTCCCTTAAGGATTTACTTTTACATATATGGGATTAGAGTGGGGTTAGTGGTTAGACCATTACAGAGAATAAATGAGAAGTAAAATAAAGAAAGCAATACAGAGCACAGCTGCTCAAGGTACAGTGAAGGCGCTGCGTTAATGGAATGGGGTGAGAGGCTTCACACGGATTTCAATGATCCTTGAGGAACTGTCTTTCAAGTAAAAATCGTTTTCTCCAGATATAGTTTGATTATTTGTTAATGTCTGGAGTCTGACTTTTGAGAAATCAACACGTTCAGAACTCCAAAGGACAGCAGTCAGGCAACTGAACTCCAGAGTAACAAGAATGGACAGCAATGCCTGAAATATGAAAGAAGATCAAGCAAGGAAGCAGGAAGCCTTGCAAAAGAGAGGAAGAAAAGGTTGCTGGCCAAACCAGAGGCAGGAGGAGGCTGCGTCCAAGCAATTCGCTTTCACAGTTCATGAGGTTACATGGCGCTCAGTTCACTGCGTATACGATATGATTTTGTAAAATACGTAGAGCACTGAACTAGCGAAGAAGAGAAAGTAGAAATGGGTGACTTGTTTTGTCTGTAGCCTATGCATGAGTGGGATTTTTTTTTTTTTTTGCACTTGTTAGAATCATTTGGTACGCAGTTTCTTACTTTCTGTTATAGCATTTATACATACATCTTCAAAAACAATTGTTTTTCTAAAGAGAACGCCTTTTGAGAAAAGCGTTACAATGCTCACTATTTTCTATTCTGATTACCGCTGAAAATTCTCTCTCTCTCTCTCTCTCTCTCTCTCTCTCTCTCTCTCTCTCTCTCTCTCTCTCTCTCTCTCTAGCCCTTCGTTGGCTGAGTCGGTTGAGCTTCGGACTGTCACTCGATGGGCCGGAGTTCAATTGCCCCGGCCGGCTGATGAAGAGTTAGAGGAATTTATTTCTGGTGATAGAAATTCATTTCTCGCTATAATGTGGTTCGGATTCCACAATAAGCTGTAGGTCCCGTTGCTAAGTAACTAATTGGTTCTTAGCCACGTAAATAAGTCTAATCCTTCTATGGTCTGGTAAAACGAAGGTATACTTAACTCTCCGCAGAGCACTCTAAATTCCAGTTCCAATTACAATAATACTACGTGACTAATTAACAGAATAAAACGCAATTTCGTTTTCTCAATAACCCTGAACCCTAAAAATATGACAAAAACTGCCATAAAGTATGAAGGCAAAAGAGAAATGTATCGTCGGGTATCTGGGTAATCTCAGTTTGACCCGCTATCATTCACGCTTACCAATGCTCTCAAAACTTTGGTGTGGTAAAGGTTATGCACCTTATCCTTTTATAGCTTTGGACCTTTCATGTTTTGACTGAGATATACTCCAGAACACACTCATTTGATGTTTAAATACATATCTATCCCTTTTTTTACCATTTGCTTCCTTTTTCTTATTCCAATTTTCGACAAATAAGGGCTATTCTGTTAAAGTTTGTTAGAGAGGTTCATACCCTTCTGATTAATCCATAAGATTGTTCATCTCATAAGAAATAAGTATGGAATCGTAAGCAGACACGTATATGCTTACGAACACTCACCAACACATTCTCACCTACCCAGTCAAAAGCAATATGAAAAAATATATATTCAGGTTTCCCGAAATGATTTACGTTCCTTTTGGAATGAACATCCATAGAATTAAAAAAGAGATACCCAGAGATTCAAACTCACTTCGGAATAAAGACCATTTAACACTGTAACACCCAGTCAATCTCCTTGATAATCTCTTGTTAACACCGAAAAGGCCACAGAAGAGAGGCATTAAGCATCTCTTCTCTGGACAATTGCTGGGATACCATCCATTGGCGATAAGACCATGAAGAGATCATTTATGAAACTATGCAGAAAATGCCATTAATCAGCACTGCTGATCCCTCTCCTAGATGAACAGCTCTCCCCCTTTGGGTTCAAAGGAAAAACGACAAATCTAATATGATAAAAGGCACGGGAATTTTCTGTTGGGTACTAGCTTGATTGGCATATTTTTCATCTTTTAATGTGCTTTGTATAATAAATATTTATAACTTCATTAAAAACAACGAATTTCTTTATCCCCTATTTGAAGGGCCAATCGGGAGTTGTTAAGCGTCTATTTTGTGAACATACACACATGCACACACACACACACACACACACATATACATATATATATATATATACATATATATATATATATATATATATATATGTATATATATATATATATGTCTGTGTGTACGCAATATAGACGCTAAACTCCCGAATGGCCCTTCAAATAGAAGGTAAACAAATTTGCTGTTTTTTTATTAGGTTATTGATAATTATTGTATAAAGCACATACACATATATACTGTATTATATATGTGTTCGTGTATGGTGTCTGTGTTTGTGTGCCTGTTTTGAGAAACATGAGTTCCTTCAATTGTCTGAGATCGGTTACCTTCTATTACGTCTACGTCACGCAACACAAACAAAACAGCCACAGCAACTTCCCTCTCCCCAACAAGGAGCCATCATAGTCGTACCTAACATTTGGGAGAGAAACTAAACCGGCTTGGACCCACCCTCCTAAACGAGCAAGTTTTTATCAATTACAATGCTGTCAAACACATGGTATGGAAGTGTCACATTCACTTGCAAAGGTATGCACAATGAACTCTATCGGAGCAAAGTCCGAAGCTATTAACGAATGTTTCTCAAATACCTAATAGTATCAACTATTTGAGACAAATGTAGTGACAGAATGCCAACAAAGAAAGGTTGATAAAGCTTTTACAACTTGAACTGGCACCGGCAATATGAGAAGGTTTGCAACAAAACCATCACCAATTTTTGCCATTGAAATGTACGCTCCGCAAACATAAAGCAGAGAACATTCCGAGGGACCTATTAATAGTGAGGAGAGAAAGAACTAGGGTTACCAGGAATGTGTTTACCCTTTGTTTACTATATGTTAGCACAAAGAGAGAGAGAGAGAAACTAAGGTTATCCAGAAATGTGTTTACCCTTTGTTCACTATACGTTAGCGCAATCGTTGACGTAATACTAGTGTACGTATACATCGTGAATGTATTTGTTTACACAAACACTTTAAAAAATCACAGTGAGTGTTTGTTTACACACTCACTGATAAATGGCCTATACATTTTTGTTAAAATGTGAAATGATTTTATATACAGTACCATGTTAATGTATACTTTCATGTATTTTAGTGAAGCGTGTGATAGTTAATCATATATACTTACACAAATACCAGTATTCCAAATGCCATCTCATAGGCTAAGAACCTTATCACTCCACAAGGTTTACGGAATCAAGAAACCTTTAAATAGCCTACAGAAAATGGAAAAATATATGAGAATCACCGGGGTACCAAAATAACTAAACTTAATCTAATATACATAAAGAATAATGAATTAAACGAAAAATTATGTAATATATTTACCTAGATATTTTGAAGTGAACAGATGCTGTGAAAATTTGTGGTTTTTCTTTTTACCTGAATATTCTGTCTAAAAAGAATGTTCTGTAGTGTCAAAAAATACAGCAGTTTAGCATCTTGCTGTTTATATTTCCCATCTCCTTAGTAAGGTGCTGGTCCTTTTTTTTCTAAATCTTTTAGAATATTATATACCAATATTTTAAGAGAGGATCTAATGTTTTCGTAGTGAAAGCAAAACAACTTTTAGCCCACCACTTTTGATTCAGCATTTTATTCCTATAATTTAGGTGATTTCGTTCATACGACAAACAATGTTTTCTGTTTAGCTGCTCCAAATTCTCTCTCTCTCTCTCTCTCTCTCTCTCTCTCTCTCTCTCTCTCTCTCTCTGGGCCCTAGTAGCTTGAGTGGTAGCGCGTCACGATCAATTATTGAATTATGTACCTAGTTGTTAGACGACTGTTTTGAGTCGCCGCTAACGTGGAGGGAGAGGGCGCGCGCTAGACTTGTGTTCCTTGATCTGTCAAAATGTATACCTTGAAGGTTAAAATGTATACCTTCAAAATGGGAGAGAGGGGAGCCCTCCCACTGGGGGGGAAAATTCGTAAGATATTAAAAATATTCTCTCAAAGAAAAATGACAATGTTTCATCCTGAATTATTAACCGTTCATGTACAAAGATAAAGCCCGATGCGCTGAGCTTCAGTGACAGGAATCGACCAGAATTATATTAACCAGTGAAAAGTTACTTTTACTAGCTATCGATTCGAGACGCAAAAAATGACACATTGACTTCAGAAATTTCAGTCGTGAAATAACAGCCGTAACTAAAGGCTCGCGATTGAAAGAAATGCAATGCTAAGTGCAAAAGAACTATTTAAGTAAAAAGCGAAACTACAGTTATTTAGATTTCGTGTGTGTGTGTTTGTGTGATTGCTTGGCATGAAGCCAGCCATCACCCATGTCTGTCGGAAAATAAGTAAAGTGACAGGCAGACAAGATGGTTACGTTATGAAGAAACTTGTGTGTGTATATATATATATATATATATATATATATATATATATATATATATATATATATGTATATATACAATATATATATATATATATATATATATATATATAATTTATATATATTTATATATATTATGTGTTCGATGCGTTATCCTTATCACTAAAGGTTGGGGATGAAGGAAACACCGAAATATAAAAAGTAGGTCCTTAATGTCTAGTGGAGTTGACAAATTCACAGAGGTACAAATTATGTGCCTTCACGGGAAACAGAGCGGTATACTGGCGAAACATTACTAGGTTATCATTGCATAACGTACATGATAAATACATTGGAATGACATACATTTAATACATAGGTATATACTGTAAACGGACATGAAACATAAAAGAATATATATATAAAGGTTCATACATCATACTGGACATGTCTTTCATATATACATATATAAATATATATATATATATATATATATATATATATATATATATATATATATATATATATATATATAATTTATATATATTTATATATATAAATATTTATATATATATATATATATATAAACAATTAGTATTTATATGTAAACAACTAGTGTCCGCTAAAGGAGAAAGCTGAAGGTAAATTTCAGCAATAGCAAGGTTATCAGGGTAAACGGAAATCGGTATGGAAACGGAATGAATGTAGTTGATTTATATACTGTAGGTATTCGGGAGTAACAGAAATGGGCAATGCAGGATGAGAGAAAAAGTAGGTCAGTCTTTCTTATGCCACATACGCTATGCAAGAACATTTTCTCTCTTTACACACACACAATTATATTGAGCAGTTTCAACCAAACTTTGTATACTATCTGGAAAAAAGTACTGTGAGGGTAAGACATCACTGACACCAAAGGTGGTTGGTGTGGGAAGGGGTTGACGTGTAAAAATAATCGAAAATGACAGATATTAGTGTCTAGTCCATAGTTTTCGAGGTCGCTGAGATGAATAGTGACACTCCCGATGCCCTTTAAGTCCAATTTCAGCCCCGATAGGAAGGTGGGTTGGGAAGGGGGTAGCATGTAAAAATAACCAAAAACGACAGATATAGTGTCCAATCCATAATTTTCGAGGTCGCTGAGATGAGTAGTGACACTCCTGATGCCCTTTAAGTCCAAGTTCAGCCCCGATAGGGAGGGGATAGCATGTAAAAATAACCAAAAGTGAGAGATATTAGTATCTAATCCATAGTCATTCACCACACATTGAAGAGCGGATAAACATGAAAAAGCTTGATACTGAACCTCTGCACAAAATTTGCCTGTGGCATTGCTTTGTTGTGTGGATATATATATATATATATATATATATATATATATATATATATATATATATATATATATATATATATATATATATATATGTGTGTGTGTGTGTGTGTGTGTGTGTGTGTGTGTGTGTTGTGTGTTGTGTGCTTTACAAATATTAAGCTGCATATGTCGTTTAGCATGTAGTTCACCGTACCTCAAGAATAACATATCAAAAGGGAGAGTTGAGTGGTAAGCGTTTTGTCACCAATAGGATTCGAATTGCCGACTGAATGGGAAACGATGACGAACAGTGACGTTTTTAACGACTGAGTCACCATCACCTCTCTCACTGTACTCTATTTATCCTGACCGTTCTTGGTGGCTCAATGTAATATCGTCACTGTGCACTGTCTTTTGCCAACCAGTCAGTCAGCTCGAATATCAACACTAGTAGCGAAGTGCTTATCAGTCATGATACCCCTTGGGCGTTATTCCAGATTGAAACAGTGAATCGGTGTGACAAAAATTCTTTTAACACACACACATATATATATATATATATATATATATATATATATATAACATATATGATATTGAAAAATGTAGATGCAGGTGACTTCAGTATATAACAAAATTCTTTTATACACACACGTGTTTATTCATATATATATATATATATATATATATATATATATATATATATATATATATATATATATATATATATATATATGAATAAATATATATAAATATATACTGAACCTCTATATATATCAAAATTTTTCCTGTGGTATTTGCTTATATACACGTGAAAAGTCACCTGCATCTACTGTCAAATTTTTTAAAGATATTATATATATATATAATATGCATCTACTGTATTTTTTAAATATATATATATATATATACATGTGTGTGTATAAAATAATTTTGTCACACCGTGACATTTTTTCAATTCATATATATGTGTGTGTGTGTATGTATACATGTATATATGTATGTATATATATATATATATATACATATATATATATATATATATATATATATATATATATATATATATATATATATATATATATATATATATATATGCTACATTACTTCTAGTCAAAGGCTTGCTCCGTTTACTAAAACAAATTTAAGATGCAAAACTTGCTTCTTTGTTGCTTGAACAGTTCTCTGGACCAATGCAACTCAACCTTAATATACGCACGGCTGGGAAAGAGCTGTAATAAACTCTGACATCAGAAGCGCTAACATGGCTGTCTTATGCCCACGCCAAGTGACTGTACTTTTTTACCTGAAGTTACTTCGGTTTAAGTTACGGTCAGGAGGTCACAGTGGATCATGGTACCTAGGGAATTTTCGTGTGACGGGTCAGTGGTATCAACTTCTCTGTGTGCTTTGGAATGGTGACCAACTGAGAAAAACAAATATTCATGCTATGTTGTGGGAAGGCTCTGGGAAAATGTCTGCGGGAGTGACTGGGGAGGCACATATGCGCAAGTCGTTTTGGACAGTATATAAAGACGTGATGTGCCCTTTGTTCTTAGTGTTGCCAGGTCTTTCAGACGGGAAAGGTAGATTATAGAATTCACACGTTGGAAAGATGAAGGTAAGCAGGCTATGGTAACTTCTGTATTGCTTTATTTATAAAGTTATCTTCACTGTAGTTTTTTGAGCAGTTCATTACAATATACCTGTATATATATATATATATATATATATATATATATATATATATATATATATATATATATATATATATATATATATACATATATACTCGTATATACATAGAGTAGGGCAATTGTCATTTCATGTGATCGAGCTGTCTAAAGTGATTTTTTATTGACTCAATCAATTTCGGCATCAAAAAGTACAGAAAAGTTGTTGGCATTTTTTCGACAACTTTTACCAAATTTGGCGCCAATTACAAATTTGGTCCCAGAGCCTCCTATTCCAAAATTTTGACCTAACCAAATCTGGTCATGTTATACATTTTTGGAAAGCTCTTAATGAGCTGATCCATTTTCATATAGAAATAGTGGGTCAGAAATGAGCAGTTTTCAAATTAAGAGCAATTTTATTTTGTCTAAGATCTTACCCAATAGGAAATATGCTCTGAATACAATGATTCTGCAAGGCAATTTAGCTTGATACTTTGTTGTTACCGAATCTATACCAACAGATTTTATATTTAACTATTTATTAACAACTTTACAATGACTAAATTACTAAAATTGCATAAAAAAATGTTCGTATAATTTTTTTGAATAATCAGTAATTACCTTACGCAGACAAACTTCGAGGTATAAAGGTCCAAAAAAATTCACCTTTTCAAATCTGATTCTGAGGAGTAGTAATGGATTAGATAAGTTTCCTCTTAGCTTTGAACATATGTTATAGCCTGAAAAAGTATTATATAATTTAGGTTGTGCAAAGATATACTCCAGATGATATGAGTACGTTAGTAATCATCATCATCACTTAAAATGGTCTCTTTGTCTATAAACTGTATTAATTCTGTTCCTCATTTTCACACCCTTCACATTTACAAACCAAGTTGTGCTTCCTGCATTTGCATCTGTTGGTACTAGAGTTGGTTTCTCCCATCCGGTATCATTCCTGAAGTCACAGTTGTCAATAGCAAAGTAGACTGGTCTCCCTTGTTCAGTGCATGAAGGGACACATATACTGTTGCTTTCAGTCATCTTTTTCTCCGCAGAGTGAGCAATGTCCGTCTCAATTCGCAAGATCTTTTCATAACTTACTGTCAGATCCAACTCAGCCATGGTCTTTATAACATCTTTGCTTCCAGTCTTTGTAAAGAAAGAGTCCCAATCCAGCTGAAAATGGTGTTTCCATTGTTTTGTAAAAACTATTGTTATGTGTTACCCTTGTTTTGCACAAAACTTGTCGCTTTGTTTTTGTTGCTTGTTGCATGATTTGGCCAACATTTTCTGCTGATATGTTAATTTCTCGACTTCGTGCCTCATTTTCGACTTCAATGCTTGGTCCTAAAACAATCCATTTTACTGTTTTTAACAACTCAGGTACTTTAGTTATCAAATGACCTGTATATTGCCATTATCCTACGTTAAACATCTGATTTCGCACTGCTTGAGCTACTTTGAAGATATATGCAAATCATCAGTGGTATCTGTCAAAGCGGAATCAATGATTGCATTTCTCTCTTGCAAGTTCAATGACTGTTTTACCTTGGAGACGGAGACAAATTTGTTTCGTTGTTGGGTCATTGAGGGGGGCATAATTCTTGGCAAATTTCAACGTCCTTTCCAATGATTCTGATTTTGGTTCAGCAACAGTGCTTTGCATACCCTTCTCTTGACAGAAGAGGCAATATCTGAGTCCTTCAGGTTGCTGATCTGCACTGTTCTCATTCTGAATAAAAAGCATTAAAACTATCTATAGAAATTTCTTCGTGAGAATATAAGGTAAGATGCTAATCATGAACATAATCTTTACTGTTCAAAAACGTTTTTGCTATGCTGCTTGATGAGAACCCCACATCAGTTTTTAAACAGGCTTAGCATTTAATTTTAACTTTGAATGAATTTTATAATCGGCCAGCATTATGGTTGAAATAAAAATAATGCTTTTAAAATTCGCACTTCTACAACGGCAAATGTAGTTTATGAACACATGACCTACTTAAAAGAACCTTGTTACTTCTGACAGGATTGAAATGTGCTTACCATGCAAATATCCTCACACAATTATAGTATCAGACTTTTTGAAGAGTTAGAATTTACTTTTATTCAGTTCTCGCTATAAGTAAATGTAGGTTCTTCAAAATGTCCATTTAATTAGCTCATCAACTTGGGGTGGTTTACATATTACACATTTTATCTATCTATCTATCTATCTATATATGTATATATATATATATATATATATATATATATATATATGTACATATATGTACATATATGTATATATATGTACTGTATATATGTGTATATTATATATGTATATATACAGTATATGTATGTATATATATGTATGTATATGTATATATATATATATATATATATATGTATATATATATATATATATATAAGTATATATATATATATATATATATATATATATATATATATATATATATATATATATATATATGTGTATATTATATATGTATACATACAGTATATGTATGTGTATGTATATGTATATATATGTATACATGTGTATATATGTATAATATATATATATATATATATATATATATATTATATATATATACATGTATCATATACATATACATGTATACATATACTATATATATATATATAATATACACATATTATATATGTATTATATATGTATATTATAATGTATATATATATATACAGTATATGTATGTGTATGTATATGTATATATATGTATACATGTGTATATATATGTATAATATATATATATATATATATATATATATATATATATATATATATATATGGGGTATATAAAGATAAAATCACGAAGGAAAGGAAGCACTGGAGTGCTGCAGAGGCCTTTCGACTCTGTCTTCCTTTACTTAGCAAGTAAAGGACGACAGAGTCGAAAGGCCTCTGCAGCACTCCAGTGTTTCCTTTCCTTCGTGGATTTTATCTTTATTCATATATTCATCACGTTCCATATTTTCGTGATTCAGTTATACATGTATACATTTATATATATGTATATATGTATATATACTGTATATGTATATATATAAATAGTGAATACGAATGTATGTTTATGTAGAATTTATTGTTTATTTTATTACAACTCGTCACAAGTCAGTATCATGACAAAGGTTACTGCAAATAGTAAATATACTATGCTAGTTTGTATAGTTAACTAATTTTATGGTAATAGTAAACAAGTAATATTCTGGCTGATTACTCAACTTTCATTCCAGCCGTCAACTTTGTGGATGCTTTGTCTCCCTGTTCTCTTGTTTGCTATTCTTCTGCCCAGCGCTGTTGATGCTGCCACAGAATATGTGAGTGATCATTTTCTAGCATTTATCACTGCTTGCAGTGATAGTTTAGCAAGTTCATAGTTAAGATGTTAGGTTTTCATATGGATTCTGTTTAGCTTGCCTAATGTAAATTCAGGAAACATTTGTGACAAAAAGTTATCACTTTTGAATGGAAAACAGTATTTGGTGATTTAGCGAGTACAATGACATCCTTTGTTTCAGTGTTATCCCTTTACAATGCGCCTGTCTGTTCCAGTTCACACACTACAATGCACAGTCATTTTAAGCCGGAAAATAAATAACACAGGATGCCAGTGATTTCACATGCATTGATCAAAGTGAAATAGGAGGTGTGTCAATACAAGTAACAGAACATAACAGACATCATTTACGAATCGTTAATTTGTACATCATAACACAAAGGCAACATTTGCCTTTCTAAGCGTATTCCTACGCGATCTCCTTTTTTTTTCCCCTACGTCAGTGTTGAAATCGGAACTCATGTGAAAAGCAGTGTGCAAAATGCCATTCCTTTCAAGACAACTCATCGACGAGTCTCATGACTTGATGTCGCTCTACAGGGATTGAATCATAATCAAGATTTCAGCCCCCCATTGATTTATGCCCATATTTTAAAAAAGACTGTTCATTTTTATCCATTCCAAGAATATCATCCCGTACGAGACATCGTGGCAAGTCTCCGATCCCGAAGGTAACAACTTCCAAAACTTTTTCGAGATCAAGCTGCCGAATGGGGACGTCTACGGGTCCTACTCGGTCCTGCTTCCGAACAACGAGATCCACACGACCACCTACAACGTCACGGGGAACAAAGGATATCGACAGACGAGGAGTATCGTCAAGATTAATCCACTTTGTTTATAAGATGAGATACTGTTTTAGGTTAAGATTTTATGTTCAGTTAATTAAGTAAATACAAATAGAATGACTGAGTCTTCCTTCACCTTCTTGCAGTTCGTTAGAGGTGTCACAATAGTGGAAAACAACGAAGACTGATATTTTCATTCAAAGGCGTGAATATCCCATATCTACACTGTATACCAGCTAAATAGAGACTACTCACAAGAAGGTCCAGCAATATCGTTTTCACTTTGTTCACTCTCTTTGGTTCTATGTACAGCCCTCCCAAGGGATGATTCCCTCTCTAGCGGGCCCTTGTACGTACGTCTTCAAAATAAGGTGCTTCTTATATTACTTTATAATTGTCTTTTAGTGTTTTCTTGTCAGTATCATAGCTCCTGCAGAATAGGAGAGTCTTTAGTTCTTTTTTAAATTTGCTTTCTTCTTGTATGATCTTTAATTCAGGTGGTATTTTGTTGTATAGTCTTGGTGCGCAGTGTACAAATGCTCTCTCGCCTGACTTACAATTTGGTCTAGGTTCAAATAGCCTATATGCTTCACTTTCATGTCTGATTACAACATTCATTTCAGGTCTAAAGAGGCTTAAGCAGTTCCTCAGATATGTTGGTTCACTATATTTTAGTGCTTTAAAGGCTGTAAGAAGTATTTTATATTCTATTTTAGCTTTTACTGGGAGCCAATGTAGCTCAATTAGTGCTGGGGGTATTCTGTCACGGGAACGTAGTCCTTTTATTAACCTGGCGGCTCTATTTTGTACTCCTTGCCATTTTCTTAGTAGGTAGTTAGGGAGACCGCAGTATATAACGTTGCAGTAGTCGAGCCTCGAAAGTATTTGGTTGCAAATTGCTGTTGTCAGAATATGTTCGTTTAGATATTTTCTAATAAATGCAATGCTTCTATATGATAGTTACAGGTTTTTGTAATATGCAGTATTTAGTTCTTCATCGATAATTTACCAGTAAATACTCCTAAGTTCCTCACCAGCCGTCGCTCCTTGGGTGCATGTTAATGTGTCATCTCTATAGGCAAGGAGGTTTGTGACTTTGAACCGACCTTTAGGTCCCTTGGAAAGGGACCGTCAGTTTCTTTTTGTGAGCCTTTAGCGAAGGCCTTTCATGGCTGCAATTGTCTTCAGGCGCTGGACACCTTGTTCCGGGAACGTTCGGAGCCACGGCAAATGGGACATCCATGAAAATACATCCCTTAGTTTTGCAATGCAGTCATTGGTCTGGTACCTGCAGCTGCAGTGGACAGTATACACTTGCTGGGAGGTGCAATCTTTGCTGTGATGCCAAAATCACTGTCACTGGTGGGATCTTATCGCCTCTGAGATGCATTCAGTGCCAGGAAATCCCCTCATTATCTTGGGTTCACCCTCTGGGGCAGTTCACCTCAAGTGACCAGTAGCCTTCCGTGTAGGTTGTTTGGCTTGGTCGTAGTGTTTCACATTTTTCGGCTTTCATTACATTAGGCGGTCATTCTGCTCTCAGCTCAGTTAAGTTAAAACAGTACTGATTTTCTCTTTGGAGTTACTGTACTTGTTTTCCGATTAACGGAAATGCAGCACAATTTCCTGACCTAGTCCCACAAATTAAGAGAGTGAGTTCACATGCAGAGACGCCATGCTTCGGTATGACTTATGACTTCGTCATGGATTCGCTGTTCAGAGGCGACGCATGGGATATGTATTCAAAATGTACATTGCATGGAACTTGTGTCTGGCCGGGAGGCGAGGCAAAGAGAAGAGACTTTGAGCAATCTACGGTTACAACTGCCATATACATAAAACTTGCCAACCGTAATTTTTATTATTTCTGCAAGGTCTAACCTTGTTCTGAACTGTTTTTATTATTGCTGATATGTTAAAACTTGTTACGCCAAAGCGTTGGAGTAAGCAAATACTATTCAACAGTATACATGATCTTTATCAAATGAACAAACTTCAGATGATATTTAGGGGCCTTATTTATTACAGAGCCAAATCTATATCTAAATTAGCATTCATATTTTCTTTGTTTTAGACTTTATACTTGGAAGTTAATTCTCAATAAAAAACAAAGCTATATTCACGATCACTATACAGTGGTCAATGTCATGTATTTGACCCGTTTTTATCATAATATCGCTATTTAATAAAAGTCAAAATTACGTTACCTTATTCCATAAGTATATTTACGAGTATATGTTGCACAGACGTCTAAGTCACAATAATTACTGTATGATGTGACTTCTGTGGACTTGTACCTAAGCAAAGGAAGCTGAAATAAATGTACAGCTATTCAGCGTCTACATGAACTTTTTCTAAACTGGAATTTTCTAATGTGAAGGAATTCGTAATGACGATTTAGGCAATCAATAGTTTTGACTTTGTTATACCAGCAGCATGGTCACGGTTTAGGTTCATAGATCTGAAATTCCACATGAACATATATGAAACATTTTTCTTAAATATGTCATTAGTTTCTAAATTACATACGCTAAAACTTGCAAGTATTCCTTCTGTTTGGAAGAAAGATTTATTGTTGCATTACCTAATGGACTAAGTCCAACCCATACCCCTCAGACTATAGACAGATTTCAATTACCCCGGTTTTTTATCTAAGGATTTTGAGAAGTTGCTCTCTAAGCTTATTTGTAGGTTTTTTGGAAGATAATGATCTGTTACCAGCAGTTTATCATCTTGCGGGTGCAGAGGCAAGCATGGTCGGTTTTGATTTTAGTGCAGCCTTTGACCATGTGAATCATCAAGCACTTATCTACAAGCTAAGATTATTGAGAACTGGTGGGTCTTTTATTATTATTTTAAATGAATTCTAAATAACTAAGGAAGCACGTAAAGGGCCTGTGTTGATAACCGGCATAGTAGTCTTGGTAATGTCATTCCAGGTGTTCCTCAAGGTAGAGGTCTTGGACATTTACTGCTTATTGTTTATGCTAGTGACATGATGGTACCCTACTAGCTGTTGTTTCATCTACGCTTCTTAGGTCTCTGATTGCAGAATCCTTGAAATAGGAATGTGGCATGTGTTCATGGTTGGAGTAGGTGTTGGAGCATGAAGCATAACCCCTCTAAAACTCAAAATATGATAGTTGTCGCCAAAATCTTCCGCAGGGATTTTGCCAACAAAACCACCTATCTACTCAGTTTAGAGTTAAGTGGAAGTAGCAAACGGGACCGTAATAAGTTACGTTGAAAGAAATGAGTAGCGTAGAGAATTTATGCGATGGTTCTGATTTGAAGTGATGTTGCTGTTTCTTTTGTTGCATGTCTTTTGTTGTCGAGGAGTACACTGTACGTTGCGCTTTTGATTAGTTAGAATTCTGGAAATAAGAACTTTTCTTACAGTAACCTAGTTGAAAACTAGAAATTTCTGAAAAAGACGCTCTTTGGCGACGCCGGAGCCCCCTCCATTTGCACATCTTCCAGCACGCGTATTTTTAATCGAAGCCCATCTCAGCTTTTGTGGTGAATTGAAACGTGCTGCGAAGTAGCACAGCATTGGTGAGCCCGATGGGGAAAATTCTAGGCTCGATTAAATAGCGGTAACAGTGATTTGTAACAAATTTAACGTAACCTTTTGCATCTTGATTGCCGCCCCACGCGTTTCAGAATTCTTCCTTTGTTTCTTGTTCAGCGTTTTTTATCGTAAACCCAGCTATAGTTTGGATTAACGTAGTAATAGTAGTATTAAAGTAGTTTAACCAGATCACCGAGCTGACTTTCAGCTCTCATAGGGCTGGCCTGGATTGACGTAAAATCATTGTAAATTTGCATGTAATTTTTCCTATTAACGTAGTATTATATAGCTTGGTGTGTGTGTGTGTGTGTGTGTGTGTGTGTGTGTGTGTGTGTGTGTGTGTTCTTGCTGAAGTGTATTTTTTTTAATAAAATTAGTAAACATACTCGCGTTTGGTGTAACTACCCACCCTGTAGTGCTGGTTCGAAGCCATAGTCAGTGGGCTTCGTATTCTTGCCCAGAACAAAGGGCACGAACCGGTATAAAAACCGAGGAAGTTTCTCGACAGTTGTCGATCCAGAACACGTTTGTCTTGGCATCCTGATTTACTTTTAAATGGTAAGGCTTTAAGTTTCAGTGACTTTTAAGATTTTAGGCATAACTTTTGATAAACATACACGTAATATTGCTTCCTCGTTTCTCCAAAACCTCATACCTTGCGGAAATGTTTTAGAATGTTTCGTGATCTAAGCGCTTTAACTGTTTTCTTCTTTATTATATGAAGTACTGCTCTCTGGTGTAGTGTTCGTACGTTGACTCTAGTTCAAATTCCTGGAGAGAACTATGCCATCGGTCAAGTTTATTTCGCCAGTTCTTAGTGTTGACTAGTGGCATACACGTGAAGTAGTTCATTATGTTTTTTCATAAAATTTACTACAACGATAAACATCCTCTGTTCTCTTCTTTGCCTGACCTAACTGTTTTTGCTCTTAACACTAGGCAGGCTGCTTTTGCAGACAGTGTGTCGCTTTATAATTTCAGGTTTAGTACTCACTCAGTTTGCTAGCAGTTTTATTTTGGATACAATTAAAGTGTGGAATTGTTTACCTAGTGCAATTGTGGACTTTTGATCAAATGGTTATGCAAGGAGCAAATTTATCCATGCTGTCTACTGACGTCTCCGAAGTGCGGTGTATCGGTTTTATTTTTTGTTCCCACATTTTTATTTATTCACCTAATTTACCTATAACTTGTCTCTCTCTTCAGTCACATATCACTTTTGAGCCCTCTTAGTTTTATGGTTTGTTGAGTCTGTTCATAAGGATGTTTTGATGAAGATTTAAAGTAAGAAGAAGCGATAAAATAATTTTCGTGGCGCTAACAAATATAACTAAGTATCCTATCAAATTGGATTTTCTCTTACCCAATTTTACTCTTAATTTTCTTTAGGTAGTGAAGCATAAACTTACGTAGATCTTACATCCCAAATAAAAAAAAAAGTGTTACTTAGCTGGAAGTCTTTAGAGAAATATAATTTTAATTTTTATTAATTTAGAGAAAAACGGTATTTCTAGAAAACAAATAACTTTTATCTTATTGCTTTAGATAAAAATAAATAACTTATATTTTATTGCTTTGATTTTGAGGCGTATTGTAAGTCTTATCACCTAAATTTTTCGGCAGTACTTTTATTGTAAAATAACTTTAGTACCTGACAACGGAAGACTAATATCTGTGCTCGAGTTTTTTTTTATGTAATAGAAAATGAAGAGGTCCACGGTCATATACAATCTCGTCTGATTTTAATGAAACAGTAAACTGAGCTATCTAGTCACAGGCCGTTTGAGACTACCAGGTAACAGAATTTTAATGCAAGTCACTTTGTAAAGCTAAAAAAAAGTTTAATGTTGAAAAAGATTAATGCTAGTCTTGTTTACAGTCACACAATGGACTTGTACGTAAATATCTGCCATGCTTTAATTTGAATAAGCTTTTCGTAAAAGAACGTACATGATTATCTAAATATGCACATGCACGTGTATTTGTTTATATAGTGCATCTGTACACAGGGTATTTGCACAGGTATAAGCATTTACTTGTAAGTGTATATACATACCTACTTTACCACATGCAAATGTGTTTATATGGTGGGCAATGGTTGAGTCAGCCTATGTGCAGACAAATGGTAACACATTCACTTCTAAGCATACGTATCTATACATACATTTGTGTGTGTATATACATATATATATATATATATATATATATATATATATATATATATATATATATATATATATATATATATATATAAATTTTTATGAATTCATATACATGATTTCTGTACAGAAACATCCAGTTACATATATCAAGTGAATCGGTATACGATACGCACATGAGTATGTGGTCTTTTAAGCAATTATTTCTATACTTATTTATTGACATGTAAAAAAAACTGTTCACATGATCATTAGGTACCAGAGGAAAGATGACCAGAAAATTTGTTCTGGTCTCACCAGCCCATGGGAGAGGTGTTACAAAAATTCATCTAACGCACAAGGGTTCCAGCGGCTGAAAAGCTGCGAGCAAAAGAATTCACTCTTCTTCGCTCTTCAGTCTCAGTCAGTGTTGTTCGAGGCATGGGGAAGGGGGTTGTACACGAATCTGTACTTGAGCTGATAAACGTTTCGGGTAAGAACAATGCCTTTCAAGTTTTGTTTCTTATATTGTAGGAGATACTGTTGACTCTGAAAACGCCGGAGGATGGAATAACCATGTTGATATTAAAATATCGTCGAGTGGAGTATTGACGCTAGGTTGTCATAAGCCGGTCTTTTGCTGGCAAGGGGACTTCCTCTTCGAGAAGCCGGTTATGATGGCTGCATAATTTCTAAAAGGCTTTACAGCATGTAATGCCTTCCGGAAATGCGAAAGACCATCAGGTATACCTTCTACATTTTGGATATTTTTGCCATATTCTTAGGCTGCTGAAGTTTTTCTCCGGATGGACCTTAACAACTTAACGGCTTTCTAAGTAGTGTAAACATTCAAATGGCACTTCGGCAAATGCACTTTTCTCTTTGTGGGTAGGATTCATGGACCTTAGGCTAGATGACAAGAATGAGAAATTTACACACACGGTATTCACACGTTTTTGCTTTCGCACTTCGTATTTTTATCAGAAAGCATGTGACATCGTTCCAAATCGTCTCAACTCTCCGTCTACAACTTTGAAAGCTCGGAGAAAATGCCCTCCAATTAAAGCAAGGTTATAAGCATAATGATGTATGTTACCGAGATCCTTCAGTATTCAATCTGTGGACTTCCGGGTCTCGTTACTACCAATTTTCACATAAACCAGTTTGAGTCAATGAAACAGCTCGATTGGACGAGGGACATCTGGAGTACTGATACTAAACGGGATCCTGCCAGTTATACATTTGCGGTCACCCATCCAGGTAGTATTATGGTTAGGACCTTACCTTGCCGTGGTGTTATACGATATCTTTTAGATGATGCAATATGGTGCCGTTATTATATATCTTGCCACTGTATGTCTTATCTGACACCAGTTTATGGGGTCGAAAATGATACGCGGTTTTCATCCAGTCCATGGTTTTTAATGTGATTCTTGTCTTCAGTAAGGCATGTTAATAAATTAATTGATACATACACTTCCATGAAATAGTCAGTTCTAGGACTCCTTGCTTTGACGTATTTAAGCTATGATTTTGAATTGCCATTGACAATACAATTATGTACTGACGCTAAACTCCTGGAGATATCAAATAAGTGAGTCGCTTGGAGTATTATCACCCATAAAATATTTTTCTTACCGGTCGTTCATTTTTTATGCCGCAAATGACACATTTTGTAAAAAAAAACTTAATATTAGCTGGCAGAGATGTGGAGTCCCGAGAATCCACCATTGAACGTGTGCTCCTTTGTTGAACAGAGGCTGAGCTATCCTGTGGGGAAT
Source organism: Macrobrachium rosenbergii (assembly GCF_040412425.1). Classification (NCBI taxonomy): domain Eukaryota; kingdom Metazoa; phylum Arthropoda; class Malacostraca; order Decapoda; family Palaemonidae; genus Macrobrachium; species Macrobrachium rosenbergii. The sequence goes on along the minus strand of NC_089783.1, from coordinate 21,688,386 downwards.
GAGTAGCAATATCTGTGGAGACTGCTTAACTGCTTGAGTTTATCCAGCGTTTTCTTGAGGGTATATTGTTTATAACATTCGTTAGTATCTTCGCATAAATATTTGCCTCTGTCCACTTGCTTCAGTCTGTCAAAAACTACGTCCCTAATCACTTCCGCTGCTTCAGTGATACGTATGCTGCCATTCTCTGTGCTGGTAGTTTCATATTTATCTTCAGATTTTTGGCAGATTATGAATTTCGTTGGATCGCAAGAACCACTTGACGATGGTGACTGTGATGCCTTTAATTTTTCTTTGGTTTGCCAGAGTCAGACATTCTTCACTGAAAAAAAAACAAGTTTCGCAAAATTTTAAATGAGCAATATATGAACAGAGACCATAGAAAAAACTTGATTTATTAATTTTTTGAATCCTTATTGCCATCCCTAAGAATACAAATTACGGCATATATCTTATTCCTCGGTATGTTGATCCGGTATATATTCCTGTTATTGATTGCTACACAGGGGCTAAAATAAGAAAACAAATTTTCCGACTAATTTCAAAAACTTGCCTATGGTGTACCTAACCAGAATATAAAAGCATTAAATGTTCAATCTATTTGCCTATTTTCCACAAATATTTAAATATGAAAAGTCATAGGTTTTAGTTTCTCATCAGCAACAGTCATACTTTGACCCCTTGTGACCTTGGGTATTAGCCAATCTTATTGTGCTTGTAGCCATTGAATAGATCATTCTTTAAGCTTTAATTTGAGGGGTAAACGAGCTCTACAGACCATTTCATTGCTGAGTTATTGCAATTTACGTAACCGATACAGGTAAACAAAGGACTTATTTTAATTTCATCAAATTCAACGAAAACCCTGAATAACACGATAACTGCCGGGTTTCTGGATGTCTACCCTCGCCAAAAAGGTGTACCAGTGGACCTTCTAACTAAATCAAGTACGTAATTTTCATGCGTGCATACACCCCTTGGCTCCAGGACTATTAGCTATCTAGCCAGATAATGCAAGAATGAATAAGAAAATATTGGTTTTATTTGTGATTTTTCCGAATTTATTTAAAGAGTGATTTTTCAATTTACAATTCTAGCAATATTTTGGACGACGTTTTTTTATCGGACCAAAAGCATAAGTCTGAGGAAGTTTATGTCGCTATTTACGTGAATAAAAAAAAAAATTAGTCATAATATACCAACGCCATTTATTTTTGATGACAGGAATAGTCACAATTACTTCTGTAGTCTTTCGTTTAAATCAAATTTATTCAAGTGTAACCACCAGTTCAACAGTTCCAAGAGACTCGCGCTCAGCAGTTGTCTTTTATCTCGGGATGGGTTTGTACTTTTTATAAGGTTGTCAATATTTACATCTAATTAGGTTTATGAATTTCTTTCTCTCTCTCTCTCTCTCTCTCTCTCTCTCTCTCTCTCTCTCTCTCTCTGTGTGTGTAGAAGGGGTGGTGCTGTCAGTGCACCTCGTTTGGTGCACAGTAGGCATTACTTAAGGTTCTTTGCAGCGTCCCTTCCGCCCCTAGCTGCAACCCTTTTCATCCCTTTTACTATACCCCCGTTCATATTCTCTTTCTTCCATCTTCCTTTCCACCCTCTCCTAACAATTTGTTCATAGTGCAACTGCGAGGTTTTCCTGCTGTTACCCCTTTCAAACTTTTTTACTGTCAGTTTCCATTTCAGCGCTGAATGACCTCTTAGGTCTTAATGATTCGTAAGTATCACAGCTTTTATTTACAAAATTATTTACAAAATATGTGGGGTTTATTATCCATTTCGGGCCCCGCGAGTCATCGTTTTTCTCAAATATCTTTCAAACCAATTATTTAATCGAAATGGTACTTGACACAGTGTACAAGACATCTCCCGCTAATTTTCGCTAATATAGTGCATTGTCAAATGGTGTTAGTTAAGGCGTGTACTCTTGACTCACATGGTGTTGCCAAGTCTCGCCAGCCTATGCATTCGAACTTCCTTTATCCCCATCCTGCCCCTCCTAACATCCCTCCTCTTCCCTCCATCTACCCACTTTCCTGGCCTCCCCGTCTGCCCCCCTTTCCTGTCTATTATATTATATTGAGCGATATTGGATGTTATAAATATGCTGGTTTTTGTAGACTGTGTTATTATTATTGTTGTATTTTCTTAAGTTATATAAATGGGAGTAGGCTAAAGAGCGTATGACCTTCACCCTATTCTCCCAGTATAATGTACCTACTATCACGATCTCTTCAATCCTTTACCCCTCCTATCAACGTGATGACTACGAGTAGGTAAGATAAGGTAACCAACATTAAATCGCACAGTTTAAGTGCAACCCAGTATATAATTAACACTACTATACAGGGTGATAAAGGAATTATGAAATTCTCTCTCTCTCTCTCTCTCTCTCTCTCTCTCTCTCTCTCTCTCTCTCTCTCTGACATTCTGCAAGCATCACTCAATGCTCCATCATTCCACAAGCATCTCTCTCAGACATTCTACAAGCATCACTCAAAATGCTCCATCATTCCATATCTCTCTCTCTCTCTCTCTCTCTCTCTCTCTCTCTCTCTCTCTCTCTCTCTCTCTCTCTATAACGTGTATTAAGTATTATCATAGGTTGAAAAGTTATTCAAACAACTGAGAACACCACAGGAACTTGATTCACAGTCTTCGTCACTATCAAGGAGCAAATCATCCTTGTTATCACTCCCGATGTTAATAATTACGGGATCTACAGGTTTGTGGATGGTGTCCGTGGACCAGTGCTCATCCTCGAAGGCTCTGGACCGTCTCACTGTACCTTCCCACACCTCCCTTGTTGCGCTAATCTTGGCCTCCTCTATCCTGGCCTGCAGATCTGCCCGAGTGAACCGCTGCAGTGAGGAAGGCACATGCTTTTTCATATATCCCCAGACCTGCTCTTGGTGTTGAGCTCAAGATGAGCAGGCGGCAGCCAGACGACGTCATGACCACGTGCACGGATGACGGTTTAAGAGGCGCGAAAGAAACGAGCAGGATAAAGTTACTGCTGATTTATTGAGACCACAGGCGGTTTATATAGCGGCGGACTGACGTCACGCCGAGGGGTACAATGAAGTCAATAACATTTGACAATAAATACAATGAACAAATACACATGAGTTACAAAAATGGACAATAATGAAGTTGAATACATTCTGATACCTGAGCATAAGAAACATATATATACAGTAATGTACAAGTTGGTAACAGGTAGATATTTCCATAAAACAGTTTAAATGATTGGGTATGGCTGATCCTGCGTGACCCGTTATCCTAGGAGCGGCCAAGAAAACGGGTCGCCATCACAGAAAACCCGCTTAGCGGGGACTTTACAAATACTCCCACCCCCCCAAGACGTGGGTAACATCTGATTAATCGACGTATCTGCTGGGCGTTGAAGAGTGCCGCAGCTACGCAAAGTGAGCGGGGGGTTGCGCTGTGCGTGGGAGCAGCTGGCTCCGGATGTGGGTGGATGTTTCCAGGGGCGGCCTCGTGTCCTCCTCCTGCGGCGGCACGGCTGCGGAGACAGCTGCTCAGGCGGAGGGTGCGGTGTGGTGACGTCTGTTTCCTCCTCCAGGAGGGTGGGCTTGATGCGGTCGACCGACACCCAGTCGTCCTTTCTGTGAAGGGCGAGCCGGAAAGCCTTGTTATTCCTCTCCAGCACGAGGAAGGGGCCCCTGTAGGGCCTGGTCAGTGGTGGGCGGACGACGTCATCCCTGACGAAGACGTGAGTGGTGGAGGACAAGCTGGGAGGCGTGAAGGCGACTGACCTGTCGGTGTATGTCTGCTTACAGGAGGCGAACTTGCCGACAATGTCGCGAAGCCTCTGGACTGATGGGTTGTGGCGGTCCTCTGTGACCAGTTCGCCTGGGACTACGAGAGGCTCCCCGTAGATTTTCTCCGCTGCGGACAGGTTGCCGCTGGCTCTGGGGGCGGTTCACAGCCTGAGGAGGACCCACGGCAGCTGGTATTTCCAATCCTCAGCGGTGCAGCGGGCCATGAGGAACGCTTTCAGGAACCTGTGGAACTGCTCAACCAAGTCGTTAGCTGTGGGGTTGTAGGCGGTAGTGGTGTGGGGAGATGTCCTCAGCAGGCGTGCCAGGGCGGACCACAATTCAGACAGGAAGGCAGGGCCCCTGTCGGTGGTTATGTGGCCCGGGACGCTGAACCGGCTGATCCAGCTGGAGAGGAGGGCCTCGGTGCACGCACTGGCGGTGGCTTCCTGCACGGGCGTCGCTTCGGGCCACCTGGTTGAGCAGTCGACGATTGTCAGGAGATATCTGGCCCCGCCTGACGGGGGAAGAGGGCCGACGACGTTGATGTGTATGTGGAAACTCTCCTATTCTGGACTCGGTGTGATGACCTATCTTGCTGGTTTGGCACCGAAGTCACTGTCTCGCCCAGGTCCTCACGTCCTTCCGCATTCTGTGCCAGATGAACTTCTCCGTCAGCAGCTTGGCTGTCGTCCTGCCGGAGGGGTGGGACAGCCCATGGATGATGTCGAATACCTGGCGGCAGCAGGAGGCGGGCACCAGGGGGCGAGGCTGGCCGGTGCTGACGTCGCAGAGGAGTTTTGGACCCCCGAGGGCGAGGGCCACATCCCTCCACTTCAGGGACGTGATGGCGGTGCGGTAGGCTGGAGTCTCCGGATCGGCGGCCTGCTCCCGGGCGAGGTCCCCGTAGTTAATACTGAATTGGTAACAGGTAAATATTTACATAAAACAGTTTAAATGATTGGGTATGGCTGATCCTGCGTGACCCATTATCCTAGGAGCAGCCAAGGAAATGGGTCGCCATCACAGAAAACCCGCTTAGTGGGGACTTTACAACGGCGTCAGTCTGGTACAGAGGGTGTGGGCGGTTCAGCTTAAAGATCTGCAGCAACTCAGGGTGTGTGGTGGGAATGATATCTGGCGGCACGTCAACCATTTCAGGATCTCTGCTTTGATGGTGGAGGTGGTAGGACAGCAACTTTCCTCACTCAGCTGGTTGTGGTAGGGCGCATTGTCAAGCACCAGCACTGATGGCTGAGGCAATGCTGGAAGGAGCTGCAACGTGAGCCAGCAGACGAAGAGGTTACTGTTGATTTCGCTGTGGTAGTGACCAGTTTTGTTTTTTGCTGGGAAGCACAAAAATGCATCCTCGACAGAAACGTCAACTGTGCCCACACCAACAACCACAAAGCACTCCCCTTCTTCAAGCGGGACCTGATGACTGTAGTAGACACTGGTCGCAGGCTGTGAGGCATCCACCCACTCCCTGCTGGGATGCATCCTTGTGGTACATGACTCACTGTTTGATGACTTCTCTATTCCCTCCCTTAATGATTTTGTGGATAATGATCGAGATGAAATGTTGCTCTGCCCGGTACGCCCCGTCAAGACCTACCTGAAGCATATATCCGCACTCAGACCAGCACATAGTCGACTGTTTATTAGCACGGGACAAATTAAATAGGAGTTCTCTAAGAACATGATCTTCTGACTAAGAGAGGTGATAAGAAAAGCCTACAGTTCAGAACAAGATGTATCTTCTGTCCCAAAACGGATCAAGGCCCATGACATCAGAAGCATTGGTCCTTCTGTTGCCTTTAAAAGGAATTACACAGTGGGGCAAATTCTTCACGCTCGGGTTGGGAGTAGACAAACTACCTTCACACCTTTTCATCTAAAAGATGTCATGCACAAGTCTCTGGATACTTTCTCCCTAGGTCCAGTGGTGGCGGCTCTGCAAGTGGTGTAATGTATATAGATAGATAATAACTTTGTTGGATTATGTGAAGGTAGTTTGTCTACTCCCAACCCCAGCGTGAAGAATTTGTCCCACTGCATAATTCTTTTTAAAGGCAACAGAAGGACCAATGCTTCTGATGTCATGGGCCTTGATCCGTTTTGGGACAGAAGATACATCTTGTTCTGAACTGTAGGCTTTTCTTATCACCTTTCTTAGTCAGAAGGAGATCATGTTCTTAGAGGAGAACTATTTGATTTGTCCCGTACTAATAAACAGTCGACTATGTGCAGGTGATGTTGCACGGAATAGGACGTTTTAGCTCTGTGGGAACATATGCTACCAGATTAGCTCCGTCACATTCCTTAGATGTTCACGGATAACCTTGCAATAGTGAGTATTATTCATGTGAATGTTGGTTTTTTCTTGTAACATTTTTTTACATTTGTGCGCTTTTTAGAGAGATCTTCCTCCCTCCTCTCTATGAGTCTCCTAGTCACATGATGTTGTGAGGTTTGTATCAGTATCGGAACAAGTGACAAATTTGTAAAAAATTTGTATTTTTCCTAACATACAAACCTACATCATGTGAATTTAATTAGCCTCCTCTTGCCCCCCCTCTCGTTTGATCTCCCCTTCGTCCTTATTCGGCAAACGTATGGCACAGTGCCACTCCTAAAAGCGAGTCTACCATAGTTGTCTGCACCTGCGCGCCTAGGATACTCCTAGTCACATGATATTGTAGGTTTGTATGTTAGGAAAAATACCAGTTTTTGATACATTTGTCATTTCATCAACATATACCACCTGTGCCCCTTCCTTCTGATATTCCTTGAGTGCTCGGGTGTGCCAATGCGCCAGCACACAATATCAAGGGACTCCTTTCCTACATACATTTTTGGCTGTGGGGTCTTATTGGGGAACCACAAGTTGTGTAGGAATTGCCACACCGCTGTTTCTGAGGTTTCAGTAGGGATGATGTTTTTCGGTAAGTCTTCTGTCAGCATGCTAATGGTGAAGATAAGTTTCTTAGCAAATTCACCATGTACATAACAGAGAGAATGGCACCAATGGCAAAATTGTTCAAGACACTTGGTGTGGCGTTGAGCGTTGGTGTGCCAGGTGGTCTTGCGGGGGGAGTGTCTGTCCCAGGACCCGAGTTGCACTGTAGTGAGCCCACTGCTCTCATCTTAATTCCCATGACGTCTACAACGCAACCATAAGGCCTGTATGGGCAGATTACATACGGAAGCATGCAGTAAAAAAATAATATTCAATAACCTGTTAAGCAATCGTAAAAAATGAATGAATGTCACAATTTTTTATTTTATAAATATATATTCTACATAGATAACGACCTCATTACTAAAACAAGTGTAACAATTATTGATTGGATAATGGTGAGACATACTATATATATTTTTTTTTCTAAGGATGAGATAGAGAGAAGGTAATAGATATGATATACTGCAAGCTGCAGCCCACAGACAACCCCTTATTATGGTATTACATGACACACCAAGGATATTATTAACAGAAAGCAGAAAAAATTAACCATTATCATGGTCAAACCTCTCTGTCCTTTTCATTATGAACTCTCCTGAAAACGGTATTTTATTGCATATTGTAAATTACAGAGAGGTACTGGGGGGAGAGATGAGAAAAACAGCGATGAAGAGAGAGAGAGAGTTAAAGGGAAGGGATGGGGGATAGAGGACGTTTGATTGTGTAGATTACTGTTGACTCGTGCGACCTTGCCTTTAAAAGTCAAAGAGTAAATGCCTTAACAACACTATTTGACAATGCACTATATTACCAAAAATTGGTGGGAGGTGTCTTGTACACCGTGTCAAAGTATAATTTCGATCAGATAATTCATTTGAAAGATATTTGAGAAAAACGATGACTCGCGGTCCCTGAAATGGATAGTAGTTCATTTTTAACAATGAAATTTTTTCTTGATCCTCAAATTCTATCATTTATTCCGCTGTAAAATTGAATGTACAGTGTTTTGTTTCAGCTCTGTTATCTCTATATTTGTCATTCTTGTACCCATGATGTTCTCGCCTTATAGTATGTTTTTGTTTAATGAATATTGCTTTATTTATGTGACACTGACGTCCGCACGTTGTCTGTCCATTTGTCTGTCTGTCTGCATCCGTTTTCGTTTCTGTAAAGTCGTGGAAAATCAAGATGTGGCTGCAGTTGACTTTCCACGAGTTTTTGGAGGGTCTTGGGCAAGACGACTTTAGTACAGGTCTTGGTCTCTAGTCTCCACTCTCTTGGTCCTTGGGTCGGTTCCTTTTTCGTTTCAATTGTAGCTTCTATTTGTCTTGACTTTCATTGCAAGCGGTAATTGTTTAAAAATGCGTGCGCTGTTTTCTTTGTTACTCTCCTTTTATACTCCCTTTCCTTACCTGGGTAGCTAATCAAATAGTTTGGGTGCAGTTGCCCTAATGTCCTTGTCCCCTTCAGCTTTTGCTCTCTATCGTAGCATTGGCCGAAACAAGTTTTTTTTTCAGGTTAAAATCCGTTTTTATATAAGTGCTGGTGTATGTGAGGGGACTTCATTACCTCAAGCACTTCGTTTGGGCGTAATTCCTCAAACATTCAATAGCGTAAAGTTCTGAATAGGGCGAAATATTTAGTTTGCATAATAAACAAGGTTGACGTCCCTTTTATGTCATGTGAATTTGACACCAGTCATCACTGTTAGTAAGACATTAATGGCCATCACTTGGTTTCTAACCTTTTGGTTTGTCATAAACCATAATCATTTTTAGAGCATGTGAGTTGTCACATGTTAATACCCAGGGTGTTCTATGATGATTAGTCTCGGATGTGTACGCTCAACAGCAGTCCAGTCTTTTAGTCAAATGATTTTAACGAATATTTGCGATTCGTGTTCCTCCTGCTGAAACGGCCTGTTCTAGTTCCAAAGTACAGTCACGCCTTCCATTCGTCAGCCCAGTTGCTGGGCATTAAGAGAACGGAGGTTTTAAGCTCTCGAGTTGCACAAGAATTTTCACACGGTAGTTCGATTCTAACTGGTTTGTGCTCTCTCTCTCTCTCTCTCTCTCTCTCTCTCTCTCTCTCTCTCTCTCTCTCTCTCTCTCTCTCTTGTCAACGGGTGTGATCACCGCTTTAGTTGTGATCTAACACTTCTTGCAGTGGGTTTTGTTCTTTTTGTGTTTGCCAGTCAGGCAAAACTGGTTTTCTCCCGTTGCTCCGTAGACCAGTAAGACGAGCACACGGTCTAGGGTTGTCATCGGCTGGAAAGGATTTTGGAACTTAAGGAAAGATTTTTCTTTGGCAATATTCAGTGTGTCTTCGTAAATTTAGTTGTTTCATGTTCCAAATTAATCCCGCCAATGTCATTTGGTGAAGCGAAGCTAATGACAGGTACCAGCTCCATTGCTTTGTGAATGAAGTAAACTGAATGAGTCTGCGTCACTGGGACTCATAATTTTTGCTCCAATTTTATTATTATATTTATTTATTTTTTTTTTTTTTACAAAAATGTTGACTTCAAAATGAAGGCTAAGATTTGCGCTGGTGCTACTTCAACTGTATTTTCGCAAGTATTAAGACAGAAGCACGTAAATGTACTCAAGACATTTGGCAAGCAAGAGATGTTCAATAAACATTTAAGTTTGTGGTATTAGAGGAGAGCGCATAACAGTAAAACTTTGTTAATGTTTTGTGACATGAAATGATAGACTGAAGTGCTTAGCGAAATGAAACTGTTCACATTAGATAACTCAAAAAACTGTAGATGTGGCCGAGACTTCGAGCCATAGTGTTAACCTTTGTTTGGAATTGCTGTTTCTTAGAACTATTATCAGAGTATACGTAACTGGAAGATTTTAACCACACCCTGTGTTTCTGGGCAAAATAGGCAGTCTTGAACGAATGCGTGTTAACCTTCCCCAGCCGGTGTGAAGCGTGGTTTGAGACCTTTATGTTAGTGAACTTGAATATAGTTGATTTTAAAAATATAGTATGATAAAGGTTCTGTATTGGGAGTTAACTTGTCACTAATAGTTTATTTTAAGAGTACTAAGTACTAAGTTAATGGGAACATGAAAAACGTGTGTTGTTGAGACTACGAAGGATTGAGTTTGTAAACATTTCTTGTCGACCAAAGTGTTTGTCATCCTTATCATTGTTAGGGAAGAGAGCCAATGGATATGTGCTCGGTGAATCCATGTTGATTGGTCATATTCTAGATGAATCTTATATTGTTCCTACATGATATACAAACCATTGGTCCCTTACATTAGGAATTACTTTCAGCGAAGCTGGAAACGGCCGTTAAGCTTTCGAGCAAGGTGGTTAGGCAGTTAACAACCATCTGGTAGGCGGGAGTCTTGCCTGCCCGGTTGTAATTGCTTTCGGCCGTCTTACGATGCAGAAGTGTGTTCCTTCGCTCTCTGCCCGATTGTCGTTAAGCTGTTTTTCCCGGTGGGATCTTTGTTTTTTCACTGTGTACATGTATGTGTGTTTGATTTTGCAATGCACCCCACGAATCTGATAAGCCTTTGCGTAAAACGTCAACCCCCAGCGTGTGTCCTGGGGTTTCCTGCAAGGGGTGTAATAATTTTCGCACCTCTTTTGATGTTGACCCTCACGCCCTTTGTACCTCTTGCAGTGGACGTGACTGTAACCCTGATCTGACTTGTGATGAGTGTTGCTCTTGGTCACCTGTGCAGTGGGAGAAGTTTACTGGTAGGAAACAGTATCAGGGGAAGGCCGCTAAGGCGTCGTCGGAAGGTTTTACACCACCGACACCCTTGGTAGCCGACCCTTCATCATCGTTTCTCTTCTCCCGGCAAGCTTCCGCATCAGGCTCTCTCTCCTTCGGGAGAGATCTCTCCTTCGTCCTCTTAGCTCACTTCGTCGAGCGGAGATTGGCAAGGGGAGGGGGGGGTTCAAGGCAACTTCTCCTTGGGTGCCTCCTCTCACTTCAAGGGGGAAACTTTTCTCTCGAAGCGAGAGGAGTCTCCCGCCACTAACCTGACTTTTGCTTCTTTAGGTTTAGTGGCCAAGCATCTCCTGGGTAAGCAGGCAACGGATCTGAAAGAAGCTAGGCTCTCCTCGGGGCTCTCTGGTCCTCCATCTCTGCAGGACCTCCTGTCTCACCTGATGAGGTTCCCGGTGGTGATCCATGCCGCTCTAACGCGACCACTACACGGTGATGACGACTGCGTTCGCGAAGATGCCAGTGACTGTCTCCACTCATCCCAGCACACGGTGTCCCTACCACTGGGTTTTGCTGTGGCCCCGCTTACCCACGTTGTGCCTTCCATGATGGTCACCTCGACTGTACCCCATGTGATGGTTCCTGCTGCTCCTGTGATCTCTGCTCTCTGGGTGGCTGTTCTTCCGAGGCTTGTGATGATACCTAACCGTATCATCACATCAAGACAAAATAGATAGCAAATAAAACGCGCCTCGCGCTGGATAACCAAACACCGCCTTGGCGGGAGACAGCTATAGTATCGCCAACCATATTATTAATGCTGTGCGATATACCAATCCCATTTCACATCGTTACCCCCTATAGTGACTCTGAGAGCCTCAATTGCTTTATTATTGGCCTGTTCACATAACCCATTGGCTTCTGGCCTATACGGAATAATAGTTACTTTCCGAATTCCCATAACCTCTGCAAGACACTCTGAACGTCTTATTCACAAATTCTCCTGTTATCTGTAATAAGTACCTCAGGAACCCCATAACGACAAATATACCCATTGAAAAATGCAATTGCAATCTCTTCACCGTCTTATGCTTCAAAGGGGAAATCTCTACAAACCTAGTTAATTCATCCACAATAGCCAACAAATGTCCTTGGCCATAACTAGACTCTCAGAAATTAGACAAAACGTCCATGTGAACCCGTTAGAAAGGTCTACTGTGGGATAGGAAACGAACCCAATTTACAAGAAGTAAACCTTGCTGGCTTGCATGCATTACAAACTGAACATCTCCTCACAAAATTCTCCACTGATGCGAGCATGTTTTTTCCAAGGGAATTTACTCCGTATACTTTGATACATCTTATCAATACCCAAAAGTGGACTAGCAAACCTACAATGAACAATATCCAAAACCGTATGTACTAGGCTCTTTGGGACAACTATCTGTGTTGTATCTCCTTTATCCTCACTACTCCTCAGCTTATACTTAATTTTCCCAACTAACAAATTACCCTCTAACTCTAGACCCGCAAAAGGCAACCCATAACCCTTTCTAAACAATTCCCCTTTAAGAAATGCCTTTGCATCTGCTAAAACTTCATCCTCATCTTGTTTAGCCTCCACAAAACTAATATCCCAGTCTATGCAATCACCAGGTACATAACAAACATGAGAACCCTCCATATCATAAAAGCTCCTACTGAGGGCATTGTGAGAGGTGCTAAAAAGAGATCAGGTGGACATTTACTGCTAGTTTGAGAGAGCAGGCCGCTTATAAAGCAGCGTCCGGACGTCAGTACAAAGACATACATGAAATACAGGTGACCTGAGGTCAATTGGTCTCGATGTGAAACAGGACAAGTAAATACAAATAACATGTCAAAAATAAATTACAAGAATGGACACAATAATGCTCTGACACATGTACAACATAAAAGGGCACAAATTGATAAGTAACAGATACATATTTACATAAATAAAAAAACAAATTAGCCATAAGTTCATGGGAAAGGCACCGTAGAAAATGGTCCACTAGAGAAAACCCGTTGAGTGGGGACTTTACAGCATCAGCTACAACATTGTCTGCCTTCATACTTAAGCTTGGGGTCAAAATCCTTAATTGTCAAAAATCCACCTAGTCCTCTTAGGGGAAACATCCGGCTTATTAAGAGGATCCAACAACGATTTATGATCTGTAAGAACAACTTTGTTGCCCATCAATAACATCTTAAAATGAACCAAACTAGACACCACTGCATATGACTCTATGTCAGTAGTGGGCACAGACCTCTCATTACTAGCGGATGTCTTAAACTTCCTACTGTAAAATTTGATAGGATGCAATTTACCATCAAATTTCTGCTTTAGGCAGGCCCCTATCCCATCATGACTCGCATCTGTCACCAACATGAAAGGTTGCTCGAAATCTGGAAACTTCAGGACTGGGGGACTCATAAAAGCCTCTTTGATTTTCTGAAAGGCTAACTGTTACCCCTCACCCCACACAAACTGCACGTCATCCCGCAACACATCTGTCAAAGGAGACGAAAGTGTGGAAAAACCTTTCACAAAGCTAGGGAAAAATCCTGCCATAACTAAGAAAGTATGCAGCTGTTTCTTAATTTTAGGAGTAGGAAAATCCATGATTGCCCTAACCTTATCCCCATTTACCCTGACACCTTCTTTAGAAATGATATGACCCAAATATACTATCTGCTTCTTGAGGAAATCACATTTGGCTAGTTTGATTTACAAACCTGCAGATCTAAGCCTCCTAAGAACCTCCCTAAGTATGTACCTCTAGATGTTCCTCTATAGAATAAGTGGCAAATAAAGATATCGTCCATATACACAAAATTGGACTTCCCTAATAATCCACGCAAAACTGTATTTACTAATATCGTAAAAGTCATAGGGCTACCTAATACCTTTTAGTCCCATTGTGGCTTTATGCTACTTTTCTTCATTAAACTACATTTGCACAGTAGTACTATAGTAGGAACTACTACAATACTAACTGTGATTTCACTGCCCGAACAACATTGAGGATGGTGAAATCACAGTCAGTGATGCAGTTGTCCTCACCATGATGCAAGAATGTGCAATTCAATCTCTCATTCCTACCTTTTAATCCCTTTGTGGCTTTATGCTGCTGTTCTTTATTAAACTGCATTTGCACAGTACTACTATAGTAGGAACTACTGCAGCACTAACTGTGATTTCACCGCCATCACTGCCCCACCAACTGTCAGGATGGTGAAATCAGAGTCAGCGATGCAGTGGCCCTCACCATAATACCATGAGTTTGCAGTTCAATGTCTCGTTCCTACCTTTTAATTCCTTCGAGGCTCTGTGGTGCTTTTCTTCATTAAACAGCATTTGCGCAGTAGTACTACAGTAGGAACTACTGCAGCACTAACAGTGATTTCACTACCCTCACTGTCCCACCAACAGTGAAGATGGTGAAATCAGAGTCAGCGATGTAGTGGCCCTCACCATGATACCATGAGTTTGCAGTTCAATGTCTCATTCCTACCTTTCAATCCCTTTGAGGCTCTGTGGTGCTTTTCTTCATTAAACTGCATTTGCGCAGTAACTACTGCAGCACTAACTGTGATTTAACTACCCTCACTGTCCCACCAACAGTGAGGATGGTGAAATCACAGTCAGCGATGTAGTGGCCCTCTCCATGATACCATGAGTTTGCAGTTCAGTGTCTCGTTTCTACCTTTTAATCCCTTCGAGGCCCTGTGCTGCTTTTCTTCATTAAACTGCACTTGCACAGTAGTATTACAGTAGGAACTACTGCAGCACTAACTGTGATTTCACTACCATCATTGTCCCACCAACAGTGAGAATAGTGAAATCAGAGTCAGCGATGCACTTGTCCTCACCATGATGCCAAGAATGTGCAATTCAATCTCTCGTTCCTACTTTTTAATCCCTTTGTGGCTCTGTGGTGCTTTTCTTCATTAATCTGCATTTGCACATTAGTACTACTGTAGGAACTACTGCAGCACTAACTGTGATTTCACTACCCTCACTGTCCCACCAACAGTGAGGATGGTGAGATCAAAGTCAGCGATGCAGTGGCCCCCTCCATGATACCATGAGTTTGCAGTTCAATGTCTCGTTCCTACCTTTTAATCCCCTTCGAGCCTCTGTGATGCTTTTCTTCATTAAACTACATTTGCGCATTAATACTACAGTAGGAACTACTGCAGCACTAACTGTGATATCTTTACCCTCACTGTCCCACCAACAGTGAGGATGGTGAGATCAAAGTCAGCGATGCAGTGGCCCCCTCCATGATACCATGAGTTTGCAGTTCAATGTCTCGTTCCTACCTTTTAATCCCTTCGAGCCTCTGTGATGCTTTTCTTCATTAAACTACATTTGCGCATTAATACTACAGTAGGAACTACTGCAGCACTAACTGTGATATCTTTACCCTCACTGTCCCACCAACAGTGAGGATGGTGAGATCAAAGTCAGCGATGCAGTGGCCCCCTCCATGATACCATGAGTTTGCAGTTCAATGTCTCGTTCCTACCTTTTAATCCCTTCGAGGCTCTGTGCTGCTTTTCTTCATTAAACTACATTTGCGCATTAGTACTACAGTAGGGACTACTGCAGCACTAACTGTGATTTCATTACCCTCACTGTCCCACCAACAGTGAGGATGATGAAATCACAGTCAGCGATGCAGTGGCCCTCACCATGATACCATGAGTTTGCAGTTCAATGTCTCGTTCCTACCTTTTAATCCCTTCGAGGCTCTGTGCTGCTTTTCTTCATTAAACTGCATTTGCACAGTAGTATTACAGTAGGAACTACTGCAGCACTAACTGTGATTTCACTAACCTCACTGTCCCACCAAGAGTGAGAATGGTGAACTCAGAGTCAGCGATGCATTTGTCCTCTCCATAATACCAAGAATATGCAATTCAATGTCTCGTTCCTGCCTTTTAATCCCTTTGTGGCTCTGTGCTGCTTTTTTTCATTAATCTGCATTTGCACATTAGTACTACAGTAGGAACTACTGCAGCACTAACTGTGATTTCACTACCCTCACTGTCCCACCAACAGTGAGGATGGTGAGATCAAAGTCAGCGATGCAGTGGCCCTCTCCATGATACCATGAGTTTGCAGTTCAATGTCTCGTTCCTACCTTTTAATCCCTTCGAGCCTCTGTGGTGCTTTTCTTCATTAAACTGCATTTGCGCAGTAGTACTACAGTAGGAACTACTGCAGCACTAACAGTGATTTCACTACCCTCACTGTCCCACCAACAGTGAGGATGATGAAATCACAGTCAGCGATGCAGTGGCCTTCACCATAATACCATGAGTTTGCAGTTCAATGTCTCGTTCCTACCTTTTAATCCCTTCGAGGCTCTGTGGTGATATTTTTCATTAAACTGTATTTGCACAGTAGTACTACAGTAGGAACTACTGCAGCACTAACTGTGATTTCACTACCCTCACTGTCCCACCAACAGTGAGAATGGTGAAATCACAGTCAGCGATGCAGTTGTCCTCACCATGATGCCAAGAATGTGCAATTAAATCTCTCGTTCCTACTTTTTAATCCCTTTGTGGCTCTGTGCTGCTTTTCTTCATTAAACTGCATCCACACTGTTGGTGGAACAGTGAGGGTAGTGAAATCACTGTTAGTGCTGCAGTAGTTCCTACTGTAGTGTAGTCACAAACTAAGTTTAATGAAGAAAGCACCACAGACAAATGAACAGTTTAATGAAGAAAGCAGCTGACTGTGATTTCACCATCCACACTGTTGGTGGAACAGCAGGCAGTGAGAACAAAAGAGCCTCAGTGGATGGTGAAACAGGGAACGAGACATTGAACTGCAAACTCATGGTATCATGGTGAGGGCCACTGCATCGCTGACTGTGACTTCACCATCCTCACTGTTTGTGGGATATTGTGGGTAGTGAAATCACCATTACTGCTGCAGTAGTTCCTACTGTAGTACTAATGCGTACTAATGCGCAAATACAGTTTACCGAAGAAAAGCACCACAGAGCCTCGAAGGGATTAAAAGGTAGGAACGAGACACTGAACTGCAAACTCATGGTATCATGGAGAGGGCCACTGCATCGCTGACTTTGATCTCACCATCCTCACTGTTGGTGGGACAGTGAGGGTAATGAAATCACAGTTAGTACTACAGTAGGAACTACTGCAGCACTAACTGTGATTTCATTACCCTCACTGTTCCACCAACAGTGTGGATGGTGAAATCACAGTCAGCGATGCAGTGGCCCTCACCATGATACCATGAGTTTGCAGTTCAATCTCTCGTTCCTACTTTTTAATCCTTTCAAGGCTCTGTGGTGCTTTTCTTCATTAAACTGCATTTGTGCACTAGTACTACAGTAGGAACTACTGCAGCACTAACTGTGATTTCACTACCCTCACTGTCCCACCAACAGTGAGGATGGTGAATTCACAGTCAGCGATGCAGTGGCCCTCACCATGATACCATGAGTTTGCAGTTCAATGTCTCGTTCCTACCTTTCAATCCCTTCGAGGCTCTGTGGGGCTTTTCTTCATTAAACTGCATTTGCGCATTAGTACTACTGTAGGAACTACTGCAGCACTAACTGTGATTTCACTACCTCACTGTCCCACCAACAGTGAGGATGGTGAAATCACAGTCAGCGATGCAGTGGCCCTCACCATGATATACTATGAGTTTGCAGTTCAATGTCTCGTTCCTACCTTTTAATCCCTTCGAGGCTCTGTGGTGCTTTTCTTCATTAAACTGCATTTGCGCATTAGTACTACTGTAGGAACTACTGCAGCACTAACTGTGATTTCACTACCTCACTGTCCCACCAACAGTGAGGATGGTGATCACAGTCAGCGATGCAGTGGCCCCTCACCATGATACCATGAGTTTGCAGTTCAATGTCTCGTTCCTACCTTTTAATCCCTTCGAGGCTCTGTGGTGCTTTTCTTCATTAAACTGCATTTGCGCATTAGTACTACTGTAGGAACTACTGCAGCACTAACTGTGATTTCACTACCTCACTGTCCCACCAACAGTGAGGATGGTGAATTCACAGTCAGCGATGCAGTGGCCCTCACCATGATACTATGAGTTTGCAGTTCAATGTCTCGTTCCTACCTTTTAATCCCTTCGAGGCTCTGTGCTGCTTTTCTTCATTAAACTGCATTTGCGCATTAGTACTGCAGTAGGAACTACTGCAGCACTAACAGTGATTTCACTACCCTCACTGTTCCACCAACAGTGTGGATGGTGAAATCACAGTCAGCGATGCAGTGGCCCTCACCATGATACCATGAGTTTGCAGTTCAATGTCTCGTTCCTACCTTTTAATCCCTTCGAGGCTCTGTGGTGCTTTTTCTTCATTAAACTGCATCCACGCATTAGCACTACTGTAGGAACTCAGCTGACTGCAGCACTAACTGTGATTTCACTCAACCTCACTGTCCCACCAACTCACAGTCTGCAGTGGCCCTCACCATGATACTGAGTTTGCAGTTCAATGTCTTTCCTACCTTTTAACCCTGAGGCTCTGTGGTGCTTTTCTTCATTAAACTGCATTTGCGCATTAGGATGGTGCACTAACTGTGATTTCACCTCACTGTCCCACCAACAGTGAGGATGGTGAATTCACAGTCAGCGATGCAGTGGCCCTCACCATGATACTATGAGTTTGCAGTTCAATGTCTCGTTCCTACCTTTCAATCCCTTCGAGGCTCTGTGGTGCTTTTCTTCATTAAACTGCATTTGCGCATTAGTACTACTGTAGGAACTACTGCAGCACTAACTGTGATTTCACTACCTCACTGTCCCACCAACAGTGAGGATGGTGAAATCACACGATGCAGTGGCCCTCACCATGATACCATGAGTTTGCAGTTCAATGTCTCGTTCCTACCTTTCAATCCCTTCGAGGCTCTGTGGTGCTTTTCTTCATTAAACTGCATTTGCGCATTAGTACTACTGTAGGAACTACTGCAGCACTAACTGTGATTTCACCTCACTGTCCCACCAACAGTGAGGATGGTGAAATCACAGTCAGCGATGCAGTGGCCCTCACCATGATACTATGAGTTTGCAGTTCAATGTCTCGTTCCTACCTTTCAATCCCTTCGAGGCTCTGTGGTGCTTTTCTTCATTAAACTGCATTTGCGCATTAGTACTACTGTAGGAACTACTGCAGCACTAACTGTGATTTCACTACCTCACTGTCCCACCAACAGTGAGGATGGTGAAATCACAGTCAGCGATGCAGTGGCCCTCACCATGATACTATGAGTTTGCAGTTCAATGTCTCGTTCCTACCTTTCAATCCCTTCGAGGCTCTGTGGTGCTTTTCTTCATTAAACTGCATTTGCGCATTAGTACTACTGTAGGAACTACTGCAGCACTAACTGTGATTTCACTACCCTCACTGTCCTTTTCAGAATCTTGTGATTCTTCAGTATCGTCTGCATCTAATTCCTCATTAGAGTCTTCATCCTCTTCCTCTGATTCATCTACAAGTTTCTGGCGGGTTTTTGCTATTAATTCCGCGATTCCTCGCATCATTGAATCGAGTGTTGTTTCAGTGTCGCTCTCTTCTAATACTTCAGCATCGTCTGCTTGTAATTCCTCATCTGAATCGTCATCCTCCTCCTCTGATTATTCTGATTCGTCTATAAATTTTGGGGAGATTTTTCTCAGTATCTCCCATGTTTCCCCGAGTGTTCGCTCCACTGGATCGAGCTCTTCATCGTTTTGCTCCTGCGGCTGCCGCTGAGGTCTTTCCTTTACCTGTACCTCGAAGTGATCTTTTTCTCTCAATAGCCGTTCCATTTTTTTAATTTTCCTCAAAGCCTCTTCTAGTTTTACTTCCAGACTCTCTATTTCCTTTACTTTCTCCTCAAATTGATCTTTTTGCCTCATTAGTCTTTCCATATCTAGCTTTTGCCACTGAGCCTCTTCTAGTTTTTCTTGGAAACTCTGATTTTCCTTCACTTTTGCCTTAATTCTATATCGATATTCATTTTGCGGTAACGTCCTTTCAATATCTAGAATTCTCGTTTGAGCGTTATATAGTCGTTCTTGCAAACTCCCGATTTCCTTTTCTCTTGCCTCAAGCCGGACTTCGTTTTTCCTCAATCGCCGTTCCATTTTTTTAATTTTCCTCATAGCCTCTTCTAGTTTTACTTCCAGACTCGCTACTTCCTTTACTTTCTCCTCAAATCGATCATCTTTTTGCCTCATTAATCTTTCCATATCTAGCTTTTGCCACTGAGCCTCTTCTAGTTTTTCTTCCAAACTCTGGATTTCCTTTTCTTTTGCCTCAAGCTGGACTTCGTTTTTCCTCAATCGCCGTTCCATTTTTTTAATTTCCCTCATAGCCTTTTCTGGGATTTCTTGCAACCTCGGAATTTCATTTACTTTTGCCGTAAGTAGATCTAGTTGTTGTTTCAAACTCAGAGTCGCCTCTTGAAATCGATTATATGCGGACTCAACCCGTGCTTCATAATGCTTGTGTAGCTCTATTCTGGTATCTACTTCTTTTTTATAAATCGATTCTATTATGATCTTTTCCAAGGTTGCGTTTTCCAGTCTGTCCTGCAAAATGTTATTTTCCTTTTCTAGTTTCTCTTTCCTGGCTAACAATTCTTGAAGATGCCGATCTTTCAGCTGCATCTCTGCCTTATAATGATCATTAAGTTCAGCTACCTTGTGCTTCAGTATGTTTTCCATTTCATGCTTCTCACTTTTACACATTTCTAATTTTTCTCTAAGAAGCCAATTCTCTTCAATCAAGATCAGTTCTCTGGTTGAAATTCGCGTTTGGGAAGATTTTCCCACTAACTTACGTTTATAAAATTTCATCAGTCCTGCTGTGTGAACTTCCTTTTCCTTTGTTGTGAGACGTCCTTGCAAATCAATTACTTCCTTTTTCGGTCCAGTTTGTAAACAATAAAAGGAGACTAGTCCCTCAAATATCCTATTCGTAAACGTATTCACGACTAGGCCAATTGGTGCAAATGCACATTGTACTATGAAGTTTGTAAGCATTTTCTTATACTGTATATTCAAGGGCTTTGAGAGAAGGTTATCTCTGAAAAAGGACGTGTGTTTGGGTGTGTTATGTATGAAGACACCTCTGTGGCTTCAAGCTCCGAATGCCTCTTCAGGATCATTTGGATCAGGAAGGAAGTACTGTATACTCCGAATGCCTCTTGAGGAGCATTTAGATCGGTAAGGAAGTACGCTCCGAATGCGTCTTCAGGAGCATTTTGGTCGGTAAGGAAGTACGCTCCGAACGTCTCTTCAGGAGCGTTTAGGTCGGAAAGGAAGTACGCTCCGAACGTCTCTTCAGGAGCGTTTAGGTCGGTAAGGAAGTACGCTGAACGTCTCTTAAGCTCTATATATGTATATATATATATATATATATATATATATATATATATATATATATATATATATATATATATATATATATATATATATATATATATATATATATAATTTATATATATATATGTATGTGTGCGAATAAATAAATGAAGGTATTTTACATTTATATATATATATATATATATATATATATATATATATATATATATATATATATATATATATATTTATTTATTTATATATATATATATATATATATATAATATATAGAATTATATATATATTATTTATTTATATATATATATATATATATATATATATATATATATATATATATATACTGTATATATATATGATATATATAATTGTATTGAGTAAAAAGCCACAATAATGTTAATGATACTGTATTTTTTCCAAATGCAAAAAAGGATAAAAACAGGGGGCTGTGAGAGGGTGCAAAAGAGAGAGCAGGTAGACAGTGACTGCTAGTTTATTAATGTTGTTTTAGATTTAGCTGGCCTTGTGCCAGCACGGGCTCTTGCTTCTAGAGCAGCCCGTAATAGTTTATTAAGGGAGCAGGCCGCTTATAAAGCGGCGTTAGGACGTCAGTACAAAGACGTACAATGACATACAGGTGACCCGAGGTCAATTGTTCTCAGTGTGAAACAGGACGGGTAGATACAGATAATGTGACAAATAAAATTAACAGAGCAGATACAATAATGCTCTGACACATGTACAATACAAATGGGCACAAATGAGGAAGTAATAAGTGCACGTTTACATAAATAAAACATGGCCAGGTCTCCCGACCTAAGGTCATGGTAGAAGGCACAGTAGAAAACAGGAGGTTCACTAGAGAAAACCCGTTGAGCGGGGACTTAACAATACTCCCCCCCCACCAAGACGTAGGTAACGTCTGATTAAAGCAAGTATCTGCTGGGGCGCTGGAGAGTGTCGCGGCTCCGCAATGTCAGCTGGGGGTGTGGTGCGTGCGGGAGCGGTTGGCTGTGGCGCTGCCTGAGTCCGGGGCCTTACGGGGGCGGCCATGCGACTGTCTTGTGGGCTGCGGGGGCCACGTCTCCTGCGGAGGGCGCTGAGGGGTGTCGCCGACGTCCTCCTCGAGGGCGCGGGTGGCTCTCTCAGAGATCGGCAGGAAGCAGGTCTCGACAAGAGAGGCCTTCAGCTTTTGGTAGGCGGCAGGACTTGCAGCAGACACCCCCAGGGCGATCTTCTTGTAAACCTCCTCTGGAAGGGCGGTGATTACGATGTCCGCCTGCAGCACTTCATCGGTGAGTCCTGCTAAGCTGAACTGCCCCTCGACCCTGTAGAGCCATGATGACAGGTTGTTGTGTGTGAACGGTGACAGCTTTATGGTGAGGGCGGACCTTGGTTGGTCCGTCAGGAAGGGCAGCGCATGCGGAGCGGGTACCGGCGTGGAGGAGCGCGCGAGCCTCGGCATGGGGGAGGCGCAAGTGGGTTTTGTGCGAGGGAGATATTGGACTCCGCTGAGTTCGCGGTTATTTGTATGTGGCAGGGAATGTCTGCGTCCATGCTCGCTTCTGCACTCTCACTCGGAGTGTGAGTTACACTCGCGTCAATACACGCTTGGGAGCGTGCTGTGTGGGTCTGCTAATGACACCGGTGATCTGCCGACGAGGGTTGGTACACCTGAACACTTTGTTAAAGCGCCGTAGTTAGTCCGTTAGGGGCGTGGGGTAGTTCATCGGGACAAGACTAAGTCGCCGTTTGGGTCCGTTAATGGCTCCGGGAACCACTCCTGGGTCACCATTGTGAGAGGCTGCGAGAGAACAGGTAGACAGTGACTGCTAGTTTATTAAGGGAGCAGGCCGCTTATAAAGCGGCGTGCGGATGTCAGTACAAAGACGTACAATGACATGCAGGTGACCCGAGGTCAATTGTTCTCAATGTGAAACAAGACAGGTAAATACAGATAACGTGACAAATAAAATGAACAGATTAGACACAATAATGCTCTGACACATGTACAATACAAACGGGCATAAATGAGTAAGTAATAAATGCACATTTACATAAATAAGGTCACAGTAGAAAACAGGAGATTCACTAGAGAAAACCCGTTGAGCGGGGACTTTACAGGGCTTTCGACCGCTTGCGCAATGGTCCTATTCAGCCAACTGAATAGAAATACTTGTTTTTCTCGAAAAGACAAATTGAAAATTGAAGTCGTTAATTTTATTCTCCTTGTGGGGAATGTACGAAGAAGGACATGTAGAGCATCTTGTCACTTTTTTGAATTTTAATTAAACCTGGATCCAAGTTCTTGACAGCATTCAGTCATATCAGGTTACATGCATTGTGAGTATCGCATGCACTGTTCTTGTCCCCGTTGTTAAGGTGTTTTTCAGATTGTTTATGATAGGTTTTAGTGATTTTGAAGTCTTAAAAATTATTTTTTTCTAAGGAGAGAGGGTTGTCCTTTGAAACTTTGTATTGTGTCCTAATTGTAATAACACATTGCCCTCCTTAAAAGTGACCAGTAGACTTGTGTTATTTATTTTGGTGGTGTTTCGTTCACTAGATATCTTACTAATTTATTTTGCATATCTGGTATATATTTATCGTGAATCTTACACCTTTTTTTTTATTTAGGTTGGGGTCGGGGAAAGCAAAATTTATGCCTTTAGTTATTCCTGTCCTTGTTCAGTGAGATTGCTCTCTCAGTAATGAAGTGCCAATACATTGGACTGTTTTAATTCCATGAGATTTTAGGGAAGACATTTGTGTTTACCCTTTGTAACTCTTAGAATAGTAGTACCATACATTACCCCCTCGTACTATGTGTCGTCTTGGTGGTCTGACAGCCAAGTATGGCTCCAAGGTGTTAAAGTACATTAGATTTAATGGAAGAAGGTGTTTACCCTTCTTCGCAACTCTTAAAACAAGAGTATCCTACGTGGCTCCAGTACTAAGTGTCTTCTTGATGGTCTGACAACCCAGTATGGCTTTGAGGTTATGCAAATATTCAAGGAAGCTAGCTTTTTTAAGTTCATGGCGGTACCTTTTCTTGCAGTGCTGATGACCCCCAGAGCAAAAATGATTGGTAGTCTCTTAAACCAAATACTAGATAGCAAAGCTAGAAACAGTGAAGTTATGCCAGTCTTGCTTAAACTGACTTCTTGAGTAATGTTTTGATTTTCTGTTGGGGACAATAACAGACTCGTGCGTCAGGTGGAACGTTAGTATCCTTATTGGGTGAGGGAAATAATAAATGTCAAAAGTCTAGAAGAATATGAAAAATTACAGAAGTTGAAGACCATGTTAATGACAGATATTATATTTGAAGGAGTGATAATTTTTTACTGCAAGTTGCCTAGAATTGGAAGAATAATGAAACAAGAATTTAATCCAGTGTCCTTGACATACACCAAGGTTTAAATTGAATTCTCAGCTCCTTAAAAACCCTTAAGGTTAGTCAGAAACGAAGAAAAAAATAAGGTGAATTACCTTTTTAGATTTTCTTATGGCAAGTGGGATTTTGATGGTTAACCACCACTGCCCATACGAGGAAGGTGCAGCCAGCCAAGCCTCCATTAGGAGGGCAAGAGGATAACTTCTTATCGTTAGATTCAGTGGTTGCTGTACTTTTATGTGAATGAATTGTTAGGTGAAAATCGGTGTGCGGTGGGATATAGTTAATTCAGATGACACTCCAGTGTTACTATTCCTCTACAAAAGTATAAAATGGGAATTCATACAGTGATAGTGTAAGCTGGGTGTCTACTGGTTTATTGGTGGTTCCTTACTGAGATGAATGTACAGTTGTTGTTTTAGATTTAGCTGGTCTTGTGCCAGCATGGGCTCTTGCTCCTAGAGCAGCCCTTAAGAAATGAATGTACATGTTGTTTTAGATTTAGCTGGCCTTGTGCCAGCACGGGCTCTTGCTCCAAGAGCAGCCCGTAAATGAATGTACAGATTACATGTTGTTTTAGATTTAGCTGGCCTTGTGCCAGCATGGGCTCTTGCTATTAGAGCAGCCCGTAACTCTATGTTGATGATGAGTCTGTGAGATGGGTAGGTTGGATGAAAACTTTATTATGATGCATGACAGTGATTTTGGTGGAGGTGATTTTTGAAATGAAAAGATTTAACAGGCAAGGTTGCAACTTCTTTGAACCCTAAGGTACCCATCAGATGAGGATAAAAGTATGATAGCAGTGAGTGTTGGCTAGTGGGAGAGGCCAACAGATGGAAAAAAGAAGAATTGAGTAGTAGGCACAGGTAGATATTATGCTAGCTCGTGGTGATCTAAAGCCATATTCCTTGTCCAGTCCTAATTCTTGTGTCTGTATGTGTTTTGTGTATTTGTTGGGTGTTGATTGTGGTGGATGGAAGGTGGTTTTGATAGAGGAGGGAGTGATTTCTGAAAGAGTCAGCAGCTAGAGATGGATGGAATGGCTTTTGATTTGTTGTCTGGGTCGGGTCTGTTGTGTCTGATTTAAGAATTGGGAAGGAGAGTGTGTGGTTAAAGGTATGGATTCTTTAGGGTTACCGTGGTGGTGGGTAGGAGCATAGGAAGCCTGCAAATTCATGGATGTTTGTCAGTATGTGCTTTGTTATTTGGGTAGCTGTTCTTTCATTTCCTTCATAACTTGTTCTTAACTGTTCTGTTTCTGTACAGTCAAGAAGGTAGTGTTCCAGGGGTTCTTCTGGGATTGTTTCACAGTACTTGCATGGTTGGGGGTTATCTACTATTCTTTGCCACATGCACAGGTATCCTAGCCTTAGCCGATGGATTATGACTGCTAGGGCCCGTGACATGTCTTTGGTTATATTGTGTGGTTTTAGGTTTACGGTGTCCATGTACCATTTGGTGGTTTTTGAGCCACCGAAAACAGCTCTTCTGACTTTGCTTTCCTCCTGTAGTTGGCAGTGTGCTGCTGCCTTGTTTTTCAGTTGTGTGAGCGAGGGGGTGATTTTGATACTAATAAGGGTGTGTAGCAACCCACTTTTTGCTAAAGAATCTGCTTCTTCATTTCCTTGGATTCCCACATGGCTCGGAATCCAGTTTAGTGTTATTTCTCTGTTCCTGTTTTGATGGAGGCTTGCAATTGCCCATATGCTTGATAGAAGTCTGATGTTTTCTTTTACTTTTCCTTTTGTTATAGACTGTATTGCTCCTTTTGAGTCAGTATGAATTGTTGTATTTCCCTGCCTATGCTGAGTCTTTTCTAGAGCTTTTGCAATGGCAATTAGTTCAGTTTGTAGAGTGGAGGCATTGTCAGAGAGCCTCCAGCATCCTTTGAGGGTAGTTGAGTGGACCCCAGCTGCTGCTGCCGGGATGCTGAGATCTACTGATCCATCCATAAAATATTCATTTGTGGCTGCAGTTTTCCTGATTGCCTCTTGGGCTGCTAGCCTTAGCTGTTGAGCAGTGCATGCTTCTTTGCTTGCAGGGAGGACTGTAAAGTTTATCTTGAATAGTTCAGGCTCCCAGGGTGCTTGTTCTTTGTAGCCTACTCTGCAATTGGCGTGTCTTCCTTGATTGTGGAAGCTTGATTTTGCATTTCTACTCTCCTTAAAGCTGCTAGGAGGTCGCCAGCATATGTCTTGGGGGAGTCTAGTTCCTCGTGAAGCTCAATGTTTTTCTTGATTTCTCTCTTGAGTGGGCAGTTCCTGCTACCTTTCAAGGTTTTTAGCAGTATGGATATGTTTCTCTGATCTATTCTGTGTGTTAAAGATTGTAAGTTTGTTTTGTTTCTCAAGACACACAAGTTAGTCCACATGGGTGCACCTGTGATGAGTCTTAAGGCATTGTTCTGGATTACCTCGAAGCTTTTTTGTTCTGTGTTTGTGAGGCGAGTAAGGACAGGTGCTGCGTACTCCACAGTTGACCTTATTGTCTGTATGTAGAAGGTTCTGAGAGCATGGTATACTGCTCCTTGTTTTAGAGAGGTGATTCTTCTCATGGCATTGTGCCTGCACTTGATTTTTTGCTTAAGTATTTCTATTTCTTTGCATGGAGAGAGTTGTTTGTTGATATTTACTCCTAGGTACACAAAGTTTTCTACCCATTCAATGGGTTCACCCATGAGTTGTATTTCATTTGGGTTTAGGTTATGTTTAATTGCCATTGCTTTGGTTTTTGCTGTATTGATTTTTAGACCAAGATCTGTACAGCTATTTTCAATTTGTGTTATTGCATTTTGCATATTTTGGTAGGATCTGTACCTGTGTGTGCTCACTAAGCACACATCGTCTGCATATATGAAAATTTCTACTCCCTCTGGCAGGGTGATTGTGGCTACATTTTCCATTAGTACATTGAAGAGGAAGGGGCTGAGTATTCCTCCCTGTGGTGTTCCATTTTCTAAGTTGAGAAAATCTGAACTTGCTGTTGGAAGGTGACTCTGGCTTGTCTGTTTTGCATGTATCCTTTGATCCATGCTAACAGGTTACCCTTAACTCTTTTGTCCACCAAGATAGCAAGGATGACAGCTGCGCTGGCTAGTTTGTAGGCTTTTTCTAAATCGAGAAAAACTACAATTGACTTTCTGTTGTTTATTGTTGCCATTACATCTGCTAGGCATTCTTGTGTGCCTATTCCTTCTTTGTAACCATATAGTCGATGATGTAGTGGTCCTGTTTTCCATACGAGTCTGTTTAGTACTATTCTCTCTGCAGTCTTTTCTGTGCAGCTGATGAGAGAGATGGGCCTGTAGGAGTTTGGTTCCTTGGGTTTGGGAATTGGTTGTGTGTTTTGTTGATTCCATTGTGTGGGTCTGACTTGCTCAGTGTATGTTCTGTTGATTATGTGCAGATGTACTTCCTTGGCTGCTGTGCCCATATTTTTCAGCATGCTGTATGTGATCATGTCTGATCCAGGAGCTGTGTTCTTTCCTTTTTGGAGGGCTTTGTTAAGCTCATTCATTGTGAATGGGGTGTCAGTGTCATCAGGCTCATTGCACGCCGTGTTGATAACTAGCCATCTCCCTGGATCTAATGTCACCTGCCTTTCCCTTGTGGCAGGTGGCAGATGTGCCGTTTTGGTCCTGTCAGCAAAATGTTGCGCAAGTCTGTTCGCCTCTGCCTGTGGATTGGGATGATGTGCTTGTGGTGGTCTGGTCTTTCCTGATACTTTGTTGAACCACCACCATATTTTCGCTATTGGGGTTAGACGGGTCGTCTGTGAGCACCACATCAGCCAGGTTTCCTGCTTTACTTCTCTGGCTGTTTGGGTTGCATGATTCATTACATCCCTTAAGGCAGCATGTAGTTCATCTGTGGGTTGCTTCCTGAAGAGCTTCCTTGTTCTGTTAACTCTCGAATTAATTTCTTTTATTCTTGAGTTGTAGTACCAGCTGTCTTTGTGGGGGGTTTTGTTTGTACCAAAGGTTCTCTTTGGCATGGAAGCATTTGCTGCACTGTGTAGGCTCTTTTCAAAGTCCTCTTGCAGTTGGTTCATGTTTTGGGCCGGGTCTCGTATGTACTGTGTTGCCCAACTGGTCATATGGTTTTCAAACACTAACCAGTTGGCCAAGTCTGGTCTCCAACCTGCTGGAGCAGGTGGTGGTGGAGGTATTTTTGTTATCTTTATGTTAGTTTCTGTTGCATAGTGATCACTGGCCAATTTTAGGTGCAATTTCCATGTGCAGTTTTCCTGTAGATTTTTGGATATGAAGCTTAAGTCTAGCCTTCCGCCTTGGAGGTGTGTTGCTTCGTTGATATCATTTAGCAGCTTCACTTCAGGAAATTCTTCCATTAGCAGATTTATGTGTCTGCCTGCTGCATTTGTATGTTGCTGTGAATGTAGGCACGGGTGATGGGCATTAAAATCTCCCGCAAAGAAGGTGTTTTCGCTTGTGGCTGCACTGAAAAGGTTTTCTCCTTCAAAGGTTTTGTTATGGCCTTTGTATATGTTGTGCACAATTAGGGAGGTATTTGCTAGTCTTATAAGGACACTTAGCGTTTCTATCCCTTGACCACAGTCTTGTTTGTTCAGAGGGAACTGTTGCTTTAATAAGCGTGATTAGCCCTCTGTTTTCATTTGTGTGAGGGGTTTTGTACACTGTATATCCCTGGAATGTGAATTTGGCGGTTTCTCTTACTAGAGTTTCTTGTAGGAGGATGACATCATGCCCTTCTGATAGCACTTGTGATTGCAGGAGGGCATATTTTGTGTTGGCACTGTTTATGTTCCTTTGAAGGATTTTGAGATTGTTCTGTAGTGTGTTCCTGCAGTTTTTGTTGTCTCTATTATTTGTATTGTGTTCAGGCATTTTGGTTTATAACAGGGCTGCAACTGTGTTCCTCAGTGTTGCTGTGTAGTCCACTCCTGGGAAGAGTTGTGCTATAACTCTGGCTACCTCTCGTCTAAATTCCTCACAGGTGATGGAGACTGCATTTCTTTTGGAGGGGGACTCTGGGGTGCTGGTGCATGTGCTGTGGGTAGGATGTGAGGATGAAGGTGCGATGGTAGGGCCGGGTGGGAGGGTAAGTAGGGGTGTTTTTCTGGATGGGGTGTTGATGGTGGAGAAAGGAGTAGGATTTGGAAGTAGGGGTGTTTTTGTGACTGGGGTGTTGTAGGTGGAGAAAGGAGTGGGATTTGTGGATGGAGTCTTGTGTATCAACGCGTGCGTCTTGGTGTCTGTGTTCTTTGAGTCTGGGGTCTCGTTTGTTTATGGGGGTGGTGGTGGTAGAGTTTTATGTTGTTGTCTGTGTTGCTTAGGCTGGTGTGTGGGTGCAGTTTGTTGTTGGGGTTGTTGCATCTGTTGTGTAGGATTGTGTGTGTGCTGCTGTGGAGGTCTTGTAGGAGAGGCTTGCTGGTGGGGTTGTTGGTGAAGTAGTTGTTGCTGGTGTGGTTGTCTGAGAGGTAGTTGTTGCTGGTGTTGTTGTCGGAGGGGTAGTAGTTGTTGCTGGTGTGGTTGTTGGTGGGGTAGTTGTTGCTGGTGTTGTTGAGCCTGGGACAGATTACAGAATCTTCGAAGATGTTATCGACATGTGCGAGCGGTAAAGTAGCATCTACACACATACAGTTTGATACAGAAGATTCGGTGGAACATTATGAGTACATGATTAGAATGCTTGCATGGCAGTGCAAGTAATGGTGATTGTACATAAATCGAGACAACAATGGTTTGGGAGAAACAGACGGAAATATTGTTTGGTTGAAATCGCGTTCCGTGAGAGAAAGAAAACGAGATGCTCTTGTTTTGTCTTGTCCACGCCGATGGATGACGATTGACGAACACACACGTGTTTGGAAGAGACGGCGACGGGCTCTTACAATAGCAATGGTCTCAGATCAGGGGTAATTCTACAGACACGTTCCTCTGGACTCCATGTTTAGCCCCAGCCCCTTTGAAATGAACGTAAAAACACAAAGGAAAGGTGGCAAATTTCTCAGACTATCTCACCTGTGCTGCATTGTATACACCCTTTTCTACATTTTTCAGTAAAAAAAAGTGTTATTAATAAACAATATCTCCGTGCAGAGATGATATAGAATTACTAAACAATTTTACACCCAAAAAAATTCATGAAGTTGCTACAAGGTGGAGGACCCAGGCATCCCCTTGTGTACAGTAGAAATTGAATGATTGGTTCTCTGAGATCATTCACACTTTTTGGTGTTGTTTTCATAAGTTAGTTGGAGCAGCATTTTTGTATGTAATAGCTTCTTTATATTTCTATCTACAGCTTTGTTTAAGAACAGACCCTGAGTTAGCCCCTTGTATGAACCTTAAAATGTGACTTGGTATCATTTCTCATAAAACAGCTATAACAAACAAAAAAAAAAAAAAAGTCTCTCAAAGCATGATATAAAGAATACTTTTTCTTGTGTCCAAAAGATTACTGACACTTTAATTCTAATCGTGTTAGTAGGTATAGGCATGGTTAGATTTCAGGACATTTTGAAGGGGTCTTTCCCCACAGGCAGTCAAGACGTTTCTTGATGGGGCCTTGGCCCTTAAATGGTGAGACAAGCACAGTTGGAGTTTTTGTAACTGTACCTGGGGGACTCCATGTTCATTGCACATGACACAGGCTGCTTATGCCTCCATAGCCATAGACAAGGCTTATTTCACAAGTGTCTTAGAATCATTTAGTAGCTCATATTTTATTGTTATGCACGCTGTGTATTTGCTATTTATGCTGTCTTCTTGTGGGCTTTATTGTAGCGCATTGCCATGTGTCCTAGTCTGCTACGATTTGTCGCAAACTTTGGCAACAGTATTTTACATGCCAAGGGTGTTCAGCGTACATTTAACGCTCCCATTATCCAGTTATGGAACTGGCTTAAATGCCCAAGCTTTCCTGATGTGGCGGAATTCAAACCCACAAACAAACAACACTCACCCTGGTGGCGGAATTCAAACCCACAAACAAACAACACTCACCCTGATCTTCGGTTGCTGGAGATGGAGAAAAGGTCCACGGTCGCCAATCACAGCACACAAAACCACAAAACAAAACTGAGAACAGACCCTCCACCAACAACGAACAAAAAGGAAGACACACCGACAGACAGACAGACAGCGCCGTAAACGAACTCCAACAACCGAACCACTCACAACGACAATTACACTCTCTCTCTCTCTCTCTCTCTCTCTCTCTCTCTCTCTCTCTCTCTCTCACACACACACACACACACACACAAAACGTTGGGAAATGCTAAATACAAACAAATTTATTCATCCCTCTATACTGACTGAGTTACAACATACTCGGTATGCTTGTACATATTACAGACCCTTACACACACATCTAAATTTGCAGTTACACAGGGCAAACAAAGTTCTGAACAGCTTCCAAAACCATCTTTGAATGATTTATACAAATTTGCTTGATAAGGAAAAATTGTAGATTAAGAGGTGAGCCAAAATCTTTATATTCTCCCTTGTTTATATTGACGGTTAATCCAGTTTACGTTATTTTTAGTTTTGAAAATGACAAAGTTTTTCTCTTCCATTTCAGCTTTGCAACTTCCCTTGACTATGAGAGTTTATAGGCGTATAGGGGTACTCGCTATTGCCAGTGTCTGCCTGCCAAAGTCAACTCGTCTACACACACATCAGAAGAAAATTTTTAAAAAATACCAGAATCTACGACCATTACAGAGAGAGTGAGTATCAGTAGAATTTTTTCTTCCTGTCACTTTCCTTTGAAGCCATGCACAATTTATTTTTATACAATATTATGGATATCTAGATGTGCAAAATAATAGTTTTACGGTAATCTTACCTGCACACAAATCCTTTTAACCTCTGTATTTTTTAAGTGAATTGAAACAAAGCTTTTCAACTTCCTTAGATATTTTGTAAATGAACTGAAACCAATCTTGTCAACTTCCTTCAACACACTTTAAATGCATTGGAACCAATCTTGTCAACTACCTTCAATATATTTTCTTCTATATATATTGTAAATGAACTGGAACCAATCTTGTCAACTTCAATTTATTTTAAATGAATTGGAACAAATTTTGCCAACCTTCTTAACTGTGAACATTACTGGCTTATAGCATCAGAATCCTACAGCTGTAGTTTGTCAATTTTGGGGGGATATTTAATGAACCAAAGACTGAGTGACATAGCTCCAATATGCTCCTACAGTGCACAGGACTGTAAAGGCTATGCCCCTATGCACTGTAGGCATTACTTATCTTTGCCGCGTCCCTTCCATGGCCCCAAGCTGCTATAACCACTTGCATTCCTTTTACTGCACCTCCATTCATATTCTCTTTCTTTCATCTTACTTTCCTGACAATTGTTGCATAGTGCTTCAACTGCAAAAGGTTTTCCTCCTCCTGTTATGCCGTTCAAAACATTCTGTTCCTCTTAATCTCCTTTTCAGCCCTGAATGACCTCATAGTGACCTCATAGTGACCTCATAATGGCCTCATCATAAGTCTCAGTGCTTGCTTGGCCTTTGGCTTCAATTTTATATATTCCCTTCCATTCTATCCAAGATGCAGCAGTTTAAGTATGAATGTGGCAATTGAGGGAGATGTCCCAGTGTTCAAATAAATGAATGCTGTATTTTCATCTGTTTGTCATTTGTTCTTTCCATTTTCTCTTATTTTTATCTGTTTGACATTTGTTCTTCCATTTTTTCTTTCATCACTGACCATTGTGCTTTGCAAATTTATGGGATAAATACAAAATTATTGTAGTTCTAAGTCCATGCGTTGTATGTTTGTAGTAATTTTGAATATTGTTCGTGCAGGAACTTCCTTGGAAGAAGCCCTGTTTTAAGTCCACCCTTGAAGTCCTGTGGAAGTCCCCCCTTGCGAGGACGTGAAGAAGCCAGGGACTCTGGGAACGTGAGAAACTTGCAGATGCATGAGCAGTAAGTTCCATTTATGGTTTTATACTGTATTGAAGATTTGTACAGACACCACCCTACTTACAAACGAGTTACGTTCCGAACAGCCGTTTGTATGTTCATAATTTTTAATTATTTGTAAGTTGGTTATTGTAGTCTTCACACCTATTTAAGTACAGTATGATATAAAGTCAATACACTACTGTACGTTTATTCATCCCAAAAAAGAATTCACTGTACATATGATACTGCATTTACTGCATTTTATAGACTAGGCATACAAAATTTGAACTTATGGGTGGCAAAGGGGAGCGCTCTGAACGCAGTTTTAATCTGCGATCTCATTTGTTTGTATCTCTGAATGTTTGTAAGTAGGGTGGTGTCTGTACATCGTGTATTAACCTCAAGTATCAAGGTAATGGCTGATAAATACATACGCTGGATTCTCCAAAGACAGTTGTGTTGTGGAAGTCTCTCAACTTTTGCTTATCAGTGCTGGTATTCAGTTGCAAAAGAGGATAACAGCACCTGCCTCTTCATAGTAGCATTTTATCGTAAACTTTGCAGTATCAACCAGTATCCATGGCAAAGCTTGGAGGAAGTTTGTTCCATAGCTCTGAAGTGTAAGGAATAAAAGATTCTGGTTGAAGGCATCTTGACTTCAAGGGACCTAAGTAGAGCACTGGGGCTGATGTTCTTTCAAACGAGTGATTTATACTTATTCCAAAGTTAGAGGGAAGCTGTACGGAACAACCTTTTTCAACAGCAAACCCTTGTGTCCAACAAAATAAGAGTTGTAATAGTAATAATTATTGGTTATCTTATCACCTAGTTATCATGGCTCTTTGATAGCGTTGTTCCTTATTCTCTTGACAGTTATATCTTTATTCTTTAGCCCCCCTCTTACTTTTATTCTTCTTTTGCATGGCTGTGTATGCAATCCATCCATTTTGTTGTGTGATGCAGACTTTGTGTGCTACTGTCACACATTACTTTAGTGTGGATTTTTTCTGTAGTTTGCCTGGATTTTACGAATAGTTTTTTCATCACATTTTCCCTCTTCAGATTCACCAGCTCAGCTAGCCACTTTCCATTTAGGTTAGCACCAATGCTGAGTCCTTCCACTAGGCTTAACTGCTGGCCAGCCCCTATGAGAGTTACATGAATTAGCTGTGTGTTCTTGTTAGGGCATTTTATAACACAACGTTCGGTAGGCTGCTGCTACAAACGGTCATTTTCTAGCATCAGGTTTAATACTACATACTTAGTTCGCTGGGAGTTTTGTCTTAGCTACAACTAAAATGTGGAATAGTTTACCGAGTGCAGTTGTGGAATCTTCTGATCTCCAAATATTTCAGTGAGAAGCAAATTCAGTTGTGCTCTTTGCTGCTTACTACTCCTGAATTTCAGGTGTATCGATTTGGTTTTCTGTACTCACATATTTATTCATTTAACACTCTCTCTCTCTCTCTCTCTCTCTCTCTCTCTCTCTCTCTCTCTCTCAGGCTGATTTCCCTTTGTAACTCACTTGGGACATTGTCAAGAAGGGTGTTCAGGTGAAGATTTAAAGAATGAGATAAGGGGTTTAATCCACATAATTGCTTCTGGTTCTCCCCACAGCTGGGAATCCCCAGTGGTGTTTCTTGCACGGCTTAACTTGAGCAGTACCAATGATGTTTTGCAGGATCCCTTCCTAGGCCTAGCAGCTTTCTCTTTTAACTGTTTAACTTCTTAGGCTGTATTTACATTCAATTTTCCCTCCTCGTTAATGAAAACAATCACTTTGGACAACCTTATGAGAGGCAAAATAGGACTGATGACTGTCAAGTGCATTTGATGACGAGAATCTTAGCGAAAGCTTTCTTTCTTTGCCTGTGCATCCCCCTTTAGGCTGTATGTTCACTCAGCCTGATAAGTTGACTGCCCATCATTGTTTCAGTATACCACCTATACATCTCCCCGTAGGGGGTAGTGCCGTCAGTGCACCTCATGGGTTGCACTGTAGGCATTACTAAAGGTTCTTTGTAGCGTCCCTTCAGCCCCTAGCTGAAACCTCTTCCATTCCTTTTACTATACTTCCTGTTCATATTCTCTTTCTTCCATCTTACTTTCCACCCTCTTCTAACAATTTATCCACAGTACAACTACGAGGTTTTCTTCCTGTTACACCGTTAAAATCTTTTTACTCTCATTTTCCCTTACAGTGCTGAGTGACCTCACAGATCCCAGTGCTTGTCCTTTGGCCTAAATTGTATACTCTGTCTCCAATTTCTTGGTACTCTGACACTAATTCTTTTTCCCCTTCCTCCAGTGTGAACAAGAAAGCATAAAGATTTACTCTCTTGTATCACCTCCTAGCTCACTTCCTTTGCTTTAACATTTTATTGCAACTAACATTATTGTGTCTGGCTTGTTAAATTGACCAGATACAGTAATATACCTTTGTATATAACTTTCTACAAGTTACAATAGATTTGTACTTTGTCGTAAGCTATCCCAGGTTTAAAAAAAAACTCTGTGTATTATGACATGCTGCCTTATGCATCATATTAATAGTTTGAATGAATTTGAGGGCGGAGTTTCCTGCTTTTGTCCAGAGTTTTGTAAGATACATACATGTCAGGGAACATTGTTTTCCTTTTCTTTATTTGATAACCAAAGAGGTCTTGTATAGGATGGCATCTGCTATTCTTTGATTTGATCTGATCTTGTCGTTCCGAGATTTTATTTGTTTTCATTGCTGTTGCGCAGTGGATCAGATTTTTATCGTTGTCATGCCGTTGGTGTATTTGCTATTTAAGCTACTGTCTTCAGAGCTCTATTGTATCCCATTGTTAGTCTCCCCTGTCTGCTAACCCTTTAGGGGTTATTGCCCATTACTTCAGGTTCTTTGCAGCGTTCTTTCAGCCCCTAGCTGCAACCTATGTCAGTCCTTGTAATGTAACTCCATTCATATTATTTATCTTCCATCTTACTTTCCACCCTCCCTTAGCAACTGTTTCATTGTGCAACAATGAGGTTTTCCTCCTGTTACACCTTTTAAAACCTTGTTA
Organism: Macrobrachium rosenbergii; assembly: GCF_040412425.1. Lineage (NCBI taxonomy): Eukaryota > Metazoa > Arthropoda > Malacostraca > Decapoda > Palaemonidae > Macrobrachium > Macrobrachium rosenbergii. The sequence goes on along the minus strand of NC_089783.1, from coordinate 21,652,163 downwards.
CTCTCAATTTCCCTTTCAGCGCTGAATGACCTTGTAGGTCTCAGCACTCGGCCTTTCGCCTAAATTTTATATTCCAATTTATTCCTAATTTGCAAAGATTAGATGAAAACTTCAGTAACTGTGCCTGGATTTTACAAGCCAGTGGTGTTCAGTGAACTGTCAACTCGTCTGTTATCCAGTTTTACAATTCAAACTATTTTTTAATTTTTTTTTTATCTTTGTTGTTACTTCATAATTCAACACCTTTACATCAATTTTTCCTGGACCTTCTTACATGACTATGGGCCTATCTAGTGATTTCTGATAAGTATAAGTTTTATTTATATCATTTGCAACGTTTCCAGTAAGTTAAGTTATTAAATAATTATTTTATACCCTTTTTCCGTATCGTTTTCGTTATCAATAAATAAGTTTCCATTTATCAAAAGATGCATGGTCATTGTATATCATACCTTTCAATGTTCTGTAGTATTGGTAGTAGCTGCCCAGACCTTTCATAACTGATTGAGTGGAATTTTTTGTGTCGTCACTGCCTGTTTTCTCATTTAGCATGACTGTCAACTTCCTTCTCCTTTTCCAGATGCAATTTTTTGCTTCGTATAAGGGAGAACCTTCTGGCCAGTCCCTTGTAAAGGATAGACATTTAAATGGACTGACAAACAACTGTGGATGTCTTCATTTTTATAATTTTTGAGTAAGTAAGGACTTGCGTGTAACTGTACCTTTTGTAAGTGGAAAATTTAAGTGTGAATCAACTATGGTATTAAATGAGGGTGCAGACTAACCTTTCGAAGCTGTGGCCATTATGATTTCACCAATATAGCTGTAGTTGTTAGTGTTTCCCCTCTGGTCTAGGAATTTAGCCGTGTCCTTCCTTTAAGATATCCTTGTACTCCACAGAGGACACAGAATCCTTCCCAAGATCCCAAACACATGGTTCCCGTAGGAGGATAGTGCTGTCAGTGCATCCCACGCAGTGCACTGTAGTCCTTACTTAAGGTTCTTTTCAGCATCCCTTCAGCCTCTGGCTACGACCCCTTTCATTCCTTTTACTGTTCCTTCGTTCATATTCTCTTTCCTCTGTCTTACTTTCCACCCTCTCCTAACAATTGATTCATGGTGCAACTGCTTTGAGGTTTTCCTCCTGTTACACCTTTCAAACATTTTTACAGTCAATTTCCGTTTCAGTGCTGGATGCCCTCATAGGTCCCAGTGCTTGCCCTTTGGCCTACATGATGTATTCTGTTCTGTTTTATTCAAACAAGTGGTGTTTTCATTTCTTACTTCGGTACACACCAGACTCATAGTGCAATTTGAACCTTTTCTCAGCTGCCTCAGAACCTTTTCCAATACTTTCGTAGTGTTTTCTTGTATTGTTATTTCTCTCTATATATCCTTTGTCTTTTTCTCACAAGGTCATGTCAGCTTGCAAATTTTTAAGCGTTATTCATGTAGTCATATATCGGTTGATCTCTTTGTAGACAGAAGTTTGACAGTATGTACCTTGAATTTATTTTCATAGTTAATTTTGAAAAAGAAAATTGCACTGTTGAGACGACAGACATACATTGCATTGTACACTGAAGCATGTTCTTTGCTTTCCAGATAGATCTGAGAAAAAGAAACCAGCGTCTGCACAAACAGGAAGCAACCACTCATAGAAAGGAAAGGAACATTTCCGTATCAAAGGAACATAAGAACCCCCCTTTTCTTTAAAGGGTGGCCATTTTGACCAGGAGCGGTGTCAAATTTTCTGCTTTCATTAAAACTGTAGTTTGAGAATATCAGTTCTTGTAGAGACCGAGAAATATGTTAATATATTAACTGTATTATGTTTTTGCCTCATATTGATGAGTATATTTTCTTTTCATGTAATAATAAGTCGTGTTTCATTTCATATATAGGATTTATGTAGCGTGTACAGTTTTGCCATAATTTTTATTTAATGGATGAATATTAATAATTTATGTTTATTCTGTAATATTGCTAAGTAAGCTGATGCTTTGTAATTATCTGCACGTGCAACAGTGACATAGAATGTGCATAATGTTTTTTCACCTAATATTGTTAACGTGAATCTTTGACTTGAGCAGATGGTAGAAATAATGGTAAGAATTCCCTCCTTGCCTGTTGGAATGGTAAAGGTGAAAAATAAGGACTGTAAATTTTACATAGGGAGACACTTCATGTATCTGACAGTAAAGTTGTTAGCGACAGCTGAGACATTGCCGGACTAGAGTGAGTCCTCATTTCGCCTGACTGTTTCATACTCTTACAAACTCTCGTACGAGAGGTCTTTTTATTAATGCCCTTGAAGGATTGTATATCCGTAAATGTTTTCTGTCTCAACACAAGTGAGGTTAGTTGCTCAATTTAGATTTGAGTACCTCCCAAAAATAGGTCCCTCTTTTGAGTTTACTTTAGATGCCAGACAGACAATTCCTTCTATCAGAAAAATTTTGTATGATCAGACACCTCCTTGACTTGACCCAGGTGAAATTGTCGAGAATGAGTGTGTTGTTGTAGGCATTACTTAAGGTTCTTTGCAGCATCCTTTCCATGACCTCTAGCTGTTGCAACCCCTTCCATTCAGTTTTACTATACCTCCATTCATATTATCTCTCTTCCATCTTACTTTCCTCAACCCTCCCCTAACAGTTGTTTCATGGGCTTCAACTGCAAAAGGTTTTGCTCCTGTTACACCTTTCAAACCTCTCTCTCCTTATTAATTTCCCTTTCAGCACTGAATGACCTGATAGTCTCAGCACTTGGCCTTTGGCCTCGGTCTTATATGTTCCATTCTAGTTCCATTTCTTTTCTGTTCCTTTTCAAACTTCAGTTATATTCTGTAACATTGATTAACATAGAAAACTTTCCATTGTGTAAATGTCTTCCTTTTCATTATATATCTTTCATAGCAAGGTACTGCATTACATGTTTTTGACTTCTGTTTTTGATATTGTGTTTCGTTTGTCATGCAAAGTACTCATCAGGCCCTTGAGACAATAAGCCAGGCCAGAAGTTAATGGCTTCCCCCTACTTTCCATCATTAATCTGTCACTGTTGGTTCTCATTTACCAAATCACGCGGTGTTCTTTAGGGTTCTGTTCAGTCACCCACTCTTTTCCTTCTCTTTGTTGGTCCCACTTGCAACAACCTCTTTCATTTTCTCTTGCTGATGTTCTAGTCTTTCATGTTTCATCTCCTTTTACTTTATAGTCCTTGTTCTTACGAGCCCGTTAATTAGGAAATGATCCTTTGTTTAGACGTTTCCCAGTTGCACTATCTTACGAGGCCTTGAAAAAGGAAACAGTTCCACAGTGTATGCTGGCACAGAATTCAAGGCATCATTCCGTCTTTTCTTTAGAGTTGGTTATGCTATTTTGATGTCCTTTCCAGTATTGTGATGTGCATTCATTTGTTTCCTTTCATGCGTTTCTTCATTGTTAATTTTGCCTTTGCACTTTGTTAATTTATCCTTCATTTGTTTTATCATGCGTTTCTTCCTTTTTCTTTGAGGTGCAGTGTTGGCTGATATGTAGGTCCTTTTGGTTAGGTTACCACTGTATTACAGTGACATCACAACTTATTAGACTTCTGTACTTATCATCAGCATTGTTCCGATTATTTTTTGCTATATTACCATTTTGGACGTGTTACACTTTTAGATAAATCTCCTAAATTTAATGTTACTGTTAATGTAAATTACAGGTTTGTCTGGGTTAGGAACTGTTTGGAATTGGTGTTAACTGTAACTATCTAGAAAATATTGAAGTGCAGGCTGTGATACTGGGTCTTTATTACTGACAGTCTTTGTTACTGTTGAGATATCTAGAAAATATTCAAGTGCAGGCTGTAATGTAGGGTTTTGGTTACTTAATGGACTTTGTTACTGATCAAGTCTAGAAAATATTCAAGTGCAGGCTGTAATGTAGGGTCTTGGTTACTTAATGGACTTTGTTACTGATCAGAAGTCCAGAAAATATTCAAGTGCAGGCTGCAATGTAGGGTCTTGGTTACTTAATTGACTTTGTTACTGATCAGAAGTCTAGAAAATATTCAAGTGCAGGCTGCAATGTAGGGTCTTGGTTAGTTAATTGACTTTGTTACTGATCAGAAGTCCAGAAAATATTCAAGTGCAGACTGTGATGTAGGGTCTTGGTTACTTAATGGACTTTGTTACTGATCAGAAGTCCAGAAAATATTCAAGTGCAGACTGTGATGTAGGGTCTTGGTTACTTAATGGACTTTGTTACTGATCAGAAGTCAAGAAAATATTCAAGTGCAGTCTGTAATGTAGGGTCTTGGTTACTTAATGGACTTCGTTACTGATCAGAAGTCTAGAAAATATTCTAGTGCAGGCTGCAATGTAGGGTCTTGGTTACTTAATGGACTTTGTTACTGATCAGAAGTGTAGAAAATATTCAAGTGCAGGCTGCAATGTAGGGTCTTGGTTACTTAATGGACTTTGTTACTGATCAGAAGTGTAGAAAATATTCAAGTGCAGGCTGCAATGTAGGGTCTTGGTTACTTAATGGACTTTGTTACTGATCAGAAGTGTAGAAAATATTCAAGTGCAGGCTGCAATGTAGGGTCTTGGTTACTTAATGGACTTTGTTACTGATCAGAAGTCCAGAAAATATTCAAGTGCAGGCTGTAAATGTAGGGTCTTGTTACTTAATGGACTTTGTTACTGATCAGAAGTGTAGAAAATATTCAAGTGCAGGCTGCAATGTAGGGTCTTGTACTTATGTAGGGTCTTGGTTACTTAATGGACTTTGTTACTGATCAGAAGTGTAGAAAATATTCAAGTGCAGGCTGCAATGTAGGGTCTTGGTTACTCTTTGGACTTTGTTACTTTGTTACTGATCAGAAGTGTAGAAAATATTCAAGTGCAGGCTGCAATGTAGGGTCTTGGTTACTTAATGGACTTTGTTACTGATCAGAAGTCCAGAAAATATTCAAGTGCAGGCTGCAATGTAGGGTCTTGGTTACTTAATGGACTTTGTTACTGATCAGAAGTGTAGAAAATATTCAAGTGCAGGCTGCAATGTAGGGTCTAGTTACTTAATGGACTTTGTTACTGAAAGGCTGCAATGTAGGGTCTTGGTTACATTAATGGACTTTGTTACTGATCAGAAGTCCAGAAAATATTCAAGTGCAGGCTGCAATGTAGGGTCTTGGTTAGTTAATTGACTTTGTTACTGATCAGAAGTGTAGAAAATATTCAAGTGCAGACTGTGATGTAGGGTCTTGGTTACTTAATGGACTTTGTTACTGATCAGAAGTCCAGAAAATATTCAAGTGCAGGCTGCAATGTAGGGTCTTGGTTACTTAATGGACTTTGTTACTGATCAGAAGTCTAGAAAATATTCAAGTGCAGGCTGTAATGTAGGGTCTTGGTTACTTAATGGACTTTGTTACTGATCAGAAGAGTAGAAAATATTCAAGTGCAGGCTGCAATGTAGGGTCTTGGTTACATAATGGACTTTGTTACTGATCAGAAGTGTAGAAAATATTCAAGTGCAGGCTGCAATGTAGGGTCTTGGTTACTTAATGGACTTTGTTACTGATCAGAAATCCAGAAAATATTCAAGTGCAGGCTGCAATGTAGGGTCTTGGTTACTTAATGGACTTTGTTACTGATCAGAAGTCTAGAAAATATTCAAGTGCAGGCTGCAATGTAGGGTCTTGGTTACTTAATGGACTTTGTTACTGATCAGAAGTCCAGAAAATATTCAAGTGCAGGCTGCAATGTAGGGTCTTGGTTACTTAATGGACTTTGTTACTGATCAGAAGTCTAGAAAATATTCAAGTGCAGGCTGCAATGTAGGGTCTTGGTTACTTAATGGACTTTGTTACTGATCAGAAGTCCAGAAAATATTCAAGTGCAGGCTGCAATGTAGGGTCTTGGTTACTTAATGGACTTTGTTACTGATCAGAAGTGTAGAAAATATTCAAGTGCAGGCTGCAATGTAGGGTCTTGGTTACTTAATGGACTTTGTTAGTGAAAAATATTGTGCAGGCAGTCTTAATTTACTTAATGGAGTTACCAGAAAATATTCAAGTGCAGGCTGCAATGTAGGGTCTTGGTTACTTAATGGACTTTGTTACTGATCAGAAAGTAGAAAATATTCAAGTGCAGGCTGCAATGTAGGGTCTTGGTTACTTAATGGACTTTGTTACTGATCAGAAGTGTAGAAAATATTCAAGTGCAGGCTGCAATGTAGGGTCTTGGTTACTTAATGGACTTTGTTACTGATCAGAAGTCCAGAAAATATTCAAGTGCAGGCTGCAATGTAGGGTCTTGGTTACTTAATGGACTTTGTTACTGATCAGAAGTCTAGAAAATATTCAAGTGCAGGCTGCAATGTAGGGTCTTGGTTACTTAATGGACTTTGTTACTGATCAGAAGTCCAGAAAATATTCAAGTGCAGGCTGCAATGTAGGGTCTTGGTTACTTAATGGACTTTGTTACTGATCAGAAGTCCAGAAAATATTCAAGTGCAGGCTGCAATGTAGGGTCTTGGTTACTTAATGGACTTTGTTACTGATCAGAAGTCCAGAAAATATTCAAGTGCAGGCTGCAGGCTGCAATGTCAGGTCTGCGCAGGCTGTAATTAGGTTACTTAATGGACTTTGTTACTGATCAGAAGTCCAGAAAATATTCAAGTGCAGGCTGCAATGTAGGGTCTTGGTTACTTAATGGACTTTGTTACTGATCAGAAGTGTAGAAAATATTCAAGTGCAGGCTGCAATGTAGGGTCTTGGTTACTTAATGGACTTTGTTACTGATCAGAAGTCTAGAAAATATTCAAGTGCAGGCTGCAATGTAGGGTCTTGGTTACTTAAGGGTCTTGGTTACTTAATGGACTTACTTGTTACTGATCAGAAAGTAGAAAATATTCAAGTGCAGGCTGCAATGTAGGGTCTTGGTTACTTAATGGACTTTGTTACTGATCAGAAGTCCAGAAAATATTCAAGTGCAGTCTGCAATGTAGGGTCTTGGTTACTTAATGGACTTTGTTACTGATCAGAAGTCCAGAAAATATTCAAGTGCAGGCTGTCTTGGTTATAATGGACTTTGTTACTGATCAGAAGTCTGCAGGCTGCAATGTAGGGTCTTGGTTACTTAATGGACTTTGTTACTGATCAGAAGTCAAAATATTCAAGTGCAGGCAGTTACTTAATGGACTTTGTTATGATCAGAAGTCCAGAAAATAAGTGCAGGCTGCAATGTAGGGTCTTGGTTACTTAATGGACTTTGTTACTGATCAGAAGTGTAGAAAATATTCAAGTGCAGGCTGCAATGTAGGGTCTTGGTTACTTAATGGACTTTGTTACTGATCAGAAGTCCAGAAAATATTCAAGTGCAGGCTGCAATGTAGGGTCTTGGTTACTTAATGGACTTTGTTACTGATCAGAAGTCCAGAAAATATTCAAGTGCAGGCTGCAATGTAGGGTCTTGGTTACTTAATGGACTTTGTTACTGATCAGAAGTCCAGAAAATATTCAAGTGCAGGCTGCAATGTAGGGTCTTGGTTACTTAATGGACTTTGTTACTGATCAGAAGTGAAAATATTCAAGTGCAGGCTGCAATGTAGGGTCTTGGTTACTTAATGGACTTTTATACTGATCAGAAGTCAGAAAATATTTGCAGGCTGCAATGTAGGGTCAGTTACTTAATGGACTTTGTTACTGATCAGAAGTCCAGAAAATATTCAAGTGCAGGCTGCAATTAAGTGGTCTTAGTTACTTAATGGACTTTGTTACTGATCAGAAGTCCAGAAAATATTCAGTGCAGGCTGCAATGTAGGGTCTTGGTTACTTAATGGGACTTTGTTAGGCTGCAATCAGAAGTCCAGAAAATATTCAAGTGCAGGCTGCAATGTAGGGGTCTTGGTTACTTAATGGACTTTGTTACTGATCAGAAGTCCAGAAAATATTTGCAGGCTGTAATGTGGGTCTTGGTTACTTAATGGACTTTGTTACTGATCAGAAGTCCAGAAAATATTCAAGTGCAGGCTGCAATGTAGGGTCTTGGTTACTTAATGGACTTTGTTACTGATCAGAAGTCCAGAAAATATTCAAGTGCAGTCTGCAATGTAGGGTCTTGGTTACTTAATGGACTTTGTTACTGATCAGAAGTCCAGAAAATATTCAGAGTGCAGGCTGCAATGTAGGGTCTTGGTTACTTAATGGACTTTGTTACTGATCAGAAGTCAGAAAATATTCAAGTGCAGGCTGCAATGTAGGGTCTTGGTTACTTAATGGACTTTGTTACTGATCAGAAGTGTAGAAAATATTCAAGTGCAGGCTGCAATGTAGGTCTTGGTTACTTAATGGACTTTGTTACTGATCAGAAGTGTCCAGAAAATATTCAAGTGCAGGCTGCAATGTAGGGTCTTGGTTACTTAATGGACTTTGTTACTGATCAGAAGTCCAGAAAATATTCAAGTGCAGGCTGCAATGTAGGTCTTGGTTACTTAATGGACTTTGTTACTGATCAGAAGTCCAGAAAATATTCAAGTGCAGGCTGTAATGTAGGGTCTTGGTTACTTAATGGACTTTGTTACTGATCAGAAGTCCAGAAAATATTCAAGGGTGCACTGATCAGAAGAGTAGAAAATATTCAAGTGGCTGCAATGTGGTCTTGGTTGCTTAATGGAATGTAGGGTCTTGGTTACTTAATGGACTTTGTTACTGATCAGAAGTCTAGAAAATATTCAAGTGCAGGCTGCAATGTAGGGTCTTGGTTACTTAATGGACTTTGTTACTGATCAGAAGTCCAGAAAATATTGCAGGCTGCAATGTAGGGTCTTTTTGCATGGACTTTGTTACTGATCAGAAATCCAGAAAATATTCAAGTGCAGGCTGCAATTGTTACTTAATGGACTTTGTTAGGCTGATCTTAATGGAACTGATCAGAAGTCAGAAAATATTCAAGTGCAGGCTGCAATGTAGGGTCTTGTTACTTAATGGACTTTGTTACTGATCAGAAGTCCAGAAAATATTCAAGTGCAGGCTGCAATGTAGGGTCTTGGTTACTTAATGGACTTTGTTACTGATCAGAAGTCTAGAAAATATTCAAGTGCAGGCTGCAATGTAGGGTCTTGGTTACTTAATGGACTTTGTTACTGATCAGAAGTCCAGAAAATATTCAAGTGCAGGCTGCAACATAATGGACTTTGTTACTGATCAGAAGTGTAGGTGCAGGCTGTAATGTGGTCTTGGTTACTTAATGGACTTTGTTACTGATCAGAAGTGCAGGCCAGAAAACTTTGTTATTCAAGTGCAGGCTGCTGCATGTAGGGTCTTGGTTACTTAATGGACTTTGTTACTGATCAGAAGTCCAGAAAATATTCAAGTGCAGGCTGCAATGTAGGGTCTTGGTTACTTAATGGACTTTGTTACTGATCAGAAGTCATGGAAGTAGAAAATATTCAAGTGCAGGCTGCAATGTAGGGTCTTGGTTACTTAATGGACTTTGTTACTGATCAGAAGTCCAGAAAATATTCAAGTGCAGGCTGCAATGTAGGGTCTTGGTTACTTAATGGACTTTGTTACTGATCAGAAGTCCAGAAAATATTCAAGTGCAGGCTGCAATGTAGGGTCTTGGTTACTTAATGGACTTTGTTACTGATCAGAAGTCCAGAAAATATTCAAGTGCAGGCTGCAATGTAGGGTCTTGGTTACTTAATGGACTTTGTTACTGATCAGAAGTCCAGAAAATATTCAAGTGCAGGCTGCAATGTAGGGTCTTGGTTACTTAATGGACTTTGTTACTGATCAGAAGTCCAGAAAATATTCAAGTGCAGGCTGTAATGTAGGGTCTTGGTTACTTAATGGACTTTGTTACTGATCAGAAGTCCAGAAAATCAGAAGTCCTGCAAGAAAATACTTTGTTTCAAAAATATTCAGGCTGCAATGTAGGGTCTTGGTTACTTAATGGACTTTGTTACTGATCAGAAGTCCAGAAAATATTCAAGTGCAGGCTGTAATGTAGGGTCTTGGTTACTTAATGGACTTTGTTACTGATCAGAAGTCTAGAAAATATTCAAGTGCAGGCTGCAATGTAGGGTCTTGACTTTGTTACTGATTAATGGACAATGTAGGGTCTTGTTACTTAATGGATCAGAAGTCCAGAAAATATTCAAGTGCAGGCTGTAATGTAGGGTCTTGGTTACTTAATGGACTTTGTTACTGATCAGAAGTCCAGAAAATATTCAAGTGCAGGCTGCAATGTAGGGTCTTGGTTACTTAATGGACTTTGTTACTGATCAGAAGTCCAGAAGAAAATATTCAAGTGCAGGCTGCAATGTAGGGTCTTGGTTACTTAATGGACTTTGTTACTGATCAGAAAAAATATTCAAGTGCAGGCTGATCAATGTAGGGTCTTGGTTACTTAATGGACTTTGTTACTGATCAGAAGTCTAGAAAATATTCAAGTGCAGGCTGCAATGTAGGGTCTTGGTTACTTAATGGACTTTGTTACTGATCAGAAGTCCAGAAAATGAGTCAGGCTGCAATGTAGTTACTTAATGGACTTTGTTACTTCAGAAGTCCAGAAAATATTCAAGTGCAGGCTGCAATGTAGGGTCTTGTTACTTAATGGACTTTGTTACTGATCAGAAGTCCAGAAAATATTCAAGTGCAGGCTGCAATGTAGGGTCTTGGTTACTTAATGGACTTTGTTACTGATCAGAAGAGAAAATATTCAAGTGCAAATGTAGGGTCTTGGTTACTTAATGGACTTTGTTACTGATCAGAAGTCCAGAAAATATTCAAGTGCAGGCAATGTAGGGTCTTGGTTACTTAATGGACTTTGTTATGCAGGCTCAAGTGACTTTGCTGATCAGTTACTTAATGGACTTTGTTACTGATCAGAAGTCCAGAAAATATTCAAGTGCAGGCTGCAATGTAGGGTCTTGGTTACTTAATGGACTTTGTTACTGATCAGAAGTCAGAAAATATTCAAGTGCAGGCTGCAATGTAGGGTCTTGGTTACTTAATGGACTTTGTTACTGATCAGAAGTCAGAAAATATTCAAGTGCAGGCTGCAAAGGGTCTTGGTTACTTAATGGACTTTGTTATCTGATCAAGTGCAGGCTGCAAAGGGTCTTAGAAAATATTCAGAAAATATTCAAGTGCAGGCTGTAATGTAGGGTCTTGGTTACTTAATGGACTTTGTTACTGATCAGAAGTCTAGAAAATATTCAAGTGCAGGCTGCAATGTAGGGTCTTGGTTAATGGACTTTGTTACTGATCAGAAGTCCAGAAAATATTCAAGTGCAGGCTGCAATGTAGGGTCTTGGTTACTTAATGGACTTTGTTACTGATCAGAAGTCTAGAAAATATTCAAGTGCAGGCTGCAATGTAGGGTCTTGGTTACTTAATGGACTTTGTTACTGATCAGAAGTCCAGAAAATATTCAAGTGCAGGCTGCAATGTAGGGTCTTGGTTACTTAATGGACTTTTGTTACTGATCAGAAGTCCAGAAAATATTCAAGTGCAGGCTGCAATGTAGGGTCTTGGTTACTTAATGGACTTTGTTACTGATCAGAAGTCCAGAAAATATTCAAGTGCAGGCTGCAATGTAGGGTCTTGGTTACTTAATGGACTTTGTTACTGATCAGAAGTCCAGAAAATATTCAAGTGTGCAGGCTGCAATGTAGGGTCTTGGTTACTTAATGGACTTTGTTACTGATCAGAAGTCCAGAAAATATTCAAGTGCAGGCTGCAATGTAGGGTCTTGGTTACTTAATGGACTTTGTTACTGATCAGAAGTCTAGAAAATATTCAAGTGCAGGCTGCAATGTAGGGTCTTGGTTACTTAATGGACTTTGTTACTGATCAGAAGTCCAGAAAATATTCAAGTGCAGGCTGCAATGTAGGGTCTTGGTTACTTAATGGACTTTGTTACTGATCAGAAGTGTAGAAAATATTCAAGTGCAGGCTGCAATGTAGGGTCTTGGTTACTTTAATGGACTTTGTTAGGCTGCAATCAGAAGTCCAGAAAATATTCAAGTGCAGGCTGTAATGTAGGGTCTTGGTTACTTAATGGACTTTGTTACTGATCAGAAGTCCAGAAAATATTCAAGTGCAGGCTGCAATGTAGGGTCTTGGTTACTTAATGGACTTTGTTACTGATCAGAAGTCAGAAAATATTCAAGTGCAGGCTGCAATGTAGGGTCTTGGTTACTTAATGGACTTTGTTACTGATCAGAAGTCCAGAAAATATTCAAGTGCAGGCTGCAATGTGGGGTCTTGGCCAATGGACTTTGTTACTTAATGGACTTTGTTACTGATCAGAAGTCAAGTGCAGAAAATATTCAAGTGCAGGCTGTAATGTAGGGTCTTGGTTACTTAATGGACTTTGTTACTGATCAGAAGTCCAGAAAATATTCAGTGCAGGCTGCAATGTAGGGTCTGTTACTTAAACTTTGTTATTGATCAGAAGTCTTGTAATGTAGGGTCTTGGTTACCAATGGACTTTGTTACTGATCAGAAGTCCAGAAAATATTCAAGTGCAGGCTGCAATGTAGGGTCTTGGTTACTTAATGGACTTTGTTACTGATCAAGTGCAGGCTGCAATGAAAATATTCAAGTGCAGGCTGCAATGTATGTAGGGTCTTGGTTACTTAATGGACTTTGTTACTGATCAGAAGTCCAGAAAATATTCAAGTGCAGGCTGTAATGTAGGGTCTTGGCAATGGACTTTGTTACTGATAGGGTCTTGGTCTTCAGAGAGTAGGGTCTTTGTAATGGACTTTTGTTACTGATCAGAAGTCTAGAAAATATTCAAGTGCAGGCTGCAATGTAGGGTCTTAGTTACTTAATGGACTTTGTTACTGATCAGAAGTCCAGAAAATATTCAAGTGCAGGCTGCAATGCAGGGTCTTGGTTACTTAATGGACTTTGTTGCTGAGTCAGAAGTCCAGAAAAATATTCAAGTGCAGATCTGTAATGTAGGTCTTGGTTAATTTAATGGACTTTGCTGATCAGAAGTCCAGAAAATATTCAAGTGCAGGCTGCAATGTAGGGTCTTGGTTACTTAATGGACTTTGTTACTGATCAGAAGTCCAGAAAATATTCAAGTGCAGGCTGCAATGTAGGGTCTTGGTTACTTAATGGACTTTGTTGCTGATCAGAAGTCCAGAAAATATTCAAGTGCAGGCTGCAATGTAGGGTCTTGGTTACTTAATGGACTTTGTTACTGATCAGAAGTCCAGAAAATATTCAAGTGCAGGCTGCAATGTAGGGTCTTGGTTACTTAATGGACTTTGTTACTGATCAAGGCCAGAAAATATTCAAGTGCAGGCTGTGATGTAGGGTCTTGGTTACTTAATGGACTTTGTTACTGATCAGAAGTCCAGAAAATATTCAAGTGCAGGCTGCAATGTAGGGTCTTGGTTACTTAATGGACTTTGTTACTGATCAGAAGTCCAGAAAATATTCAAGTGCAGTCTGTAATGTAGGGTCTTGGTTACTTAATGGACTTTGTTACTGATCAGAAGTCTAGAAAATATTCAAGTGCAGGCTGCAATGTTTATATGGGTCTGATCAGAAGTCTAGAAAATATTTACAGTCTTAATGGACTTAATTTTGTTACTGATCAGAAGTGTAGAAAATATTCAAGTGCAGGCTGCAATGTAGGGTCTTGGTTACTTAATGGGACTTTGAAAATAATTACTGATCATGGACTTTGTTAGTGAAGTCCAGAAAATATTCAAGTGCAGGCTGTAATGTAGGGTCTTGGTTACTTAATGGACTTTGTTACTGATCAGAAGTCCAGAAAATATTCAAGTGCAGGCTGCAATGTAGGGTCTTAGTTACTTAATGGACTTTGTTACTGATCAGAAGTCCAGAAAATATTCAAGTGCAGGCTGTGATGTAGGGTCTATAATGGACTTTGTTACTGATCAGAAGTCCAGAAAATATTCTGCAGTCTACAATGTAGGGTCTTAGTTACTTAATGGACTTTGTTACTGATCAAAGTCCAGAAAATATTCAAGTGCAGGCTGTGATGTAGGGTCTTAACTTAATGGACTTTGTTAGTGATCAGAAGTCAGAAAATATTCAAGTGCTGTAATGTAGGGTCTTGTTACTTAATGGACTTTGTGATCAGAAGTCTAGAAAATATTCAAGTGCTGCAATGTAAGGTCTTGGTTACTTAATGGACTTTGTTGCTGATCAGAAGTCCAGAAAATATTCAAGTGCAGGCTGTCTTGGTTACTTAATGACTTTGTTGTTATGATCAGGGTGCAGGCTAGGGTCTTGTTACTTAATGGACTTTGTTACTGATCAGAAGTCTAGAAAATATTCAAGTGCAGGCTGTGATGTAGGGTCTTGGTTACTTAATGGACTTTGTTACTGATCAGAAGTGTAGAAAATATTCAAATGCAGGCTGCAATGCAGAGGTGGTCTTGATTTACTTAATGGACTTTGCTGATCAAGTCAGAAAAATATTCAAGTGCAGGCTGCAATGTAGGTCTTGGTTACTTAATGGACTTTGTTACTGATCAGAAGTCCAGAAAATATTCAAGACTTGCGAGGCTGTAATGTACATAATGGACTTTGATACTGGATCAGAAGTCTGAAAATATTCAAGTGCAGCTGCAATGTAGGGTCCACTTAATGGACTTTGTTACTGATCAGAAGTCCAGAAAATATTCAAGTGCAGGCTGTAATGTAGGGTCTTGGTTACTTAATGGACTTTGTTACTGATCAGAAGTCAGAAAATATTCAAGTGCAGTCTGTAATGTGTAGGGTCTTGGTTACTTAATGGACTTTGTTACTGATCAGAAGTCAGAAAATATTCAAGTGCAGGCTGTAATGTAGGGTCTTGGTTACTTAATGGACTTTGTTACTGATCAGAAGTCCAGAAAATATTCAAGTGCAGGCTGTGATGTAGGGTCTTGGTTACTTAAATGGACTTTGTTACTGATCAGAAGTCCAGAAAATATTCAAGTGCAGTCTGTGATGTAGGGTCTTGGTTACTTAATGGACTTTGTTGCTGATCAGAAGTCCAGAAAATATTCAAGTGCAGGCTGCAATGTAGGGTCTTTGGTTACTTAATGGACTTTGTTACTGATCAGAAGTCTAGAAAATATGCGGGCTCAGAATCTTGGTTATAATGGACTTTATTACTGATCAATGAAAATATTAGTGCGGTCTTTAATGTAGGGTCTTTGTTATAATGGACTTTGTTACTGATCAGAAGTGTGAAAATATTCAAGTGCAGGGCTGTAATGTAGCCGGGGTCTTGGTTGCCAATGGACTTGTTACTTTGATCAGAAGTCCAGAAAATATTCAAGTGCAGGCTGCAATGTAGGGGTCTTGGTTACTTAATGGACTTTGTTGCTGATCAAGTCAGAAAATATTCAAGTGCAGGCTGTAATGTAGGGTCTTGAATTTTAATGGACTTTGTTACTGATCAGAAGTCAGAAAATATTCAAGTGCAGGCTGCAATGTAGAGGTCTTGGTTACTTAATGGACTTTGTTACTGATCAGAAGTCAGAAAAAATGATTCAAGTGCAGGCTGTGATGTGGGTCTTGGTTACTTAATGGACTTTGTTGCTGATGGAAGTCAGAAAATATTCAAGTGCAGGCTGCAATGTAGGGTCTTGGTTACTTAATGGACTTTGTTGCTGATCAGAAGTGTAGAAAATATTCAAGTGCAGATCTGGCAATGTAGGGTCTTGGTTACTTAATGGACTTCGTTACTGATCAGAAGTCTGAAAATATTCTAGTGCAGGCTGCAATGTAGGGGTCTTGGTTATGTGGACTTTGTTACTGAGTCAGAAGTCTAAGAAAATATTTGCAGGCTGCAAGTGCTTATTGTAATGGACTTTGGCTGCAATGAAAACATTAAGTGCAGGGTAATCTTAGAGGTCTTGTTGTAATGGACTTTGTTGCTGATCTGATCAGCTGTAATGTGTCTTAGAAATGGACTGTTACTTCAAGTGAAAACCATTCAAGAGCTGCAATGTAGGGTCTTGTTTACTTAATGGACTTTTGTTACTGATCAAGTCAGAAAAATATTTAAGTGCAGGCTGTGATGTAGGGTCTTGTGAACTTTGTTACTGATAGGTCGAAAAATATTTAATGTTTACTTAATGGACTTTGTTACTGAGTCTAGAAATATTCCAAGTGCAGGCTGTAATGTAGGGTCTTGGTTACTTAATGGACTTTGTTAAGAGTCCAGAAAATATTCAAAGTGCAGGCTGTAATGTGGGGTCTTGGTTACTTAATGGACTTTGTTACTGATCAGAAGTCTAGAAAATATTCAAGTGCAGGCTGCAATGTAGGAACGGTCTTTGACTTTGTTACTGATTAATGTGACTGTGTAGGGTCTTGGTTGCTGACTTTGTTCTGATCAAGTCCAGAAAATATTCAAGTGCAGGCTGTAATGTAGGGTCTTGGTTACTTAATGGACTTTGTTACTGATCAGAAGTCCAAGAAAATATTCAAGTGCGAGGCTGCAATGTAGGGTCTTGATTACATAATGGTTTGTTGTTACTGATCAAGTGTAGAAAATATTCAGAAGTGCAGGCTGCAATGTGGTCTTGATTGCTTAATGGACTTTGTTGCTGATCAGAAATCCAGAAAATATTCAGAAGTGCAGGCTGCAATGTAGGGTCTTGGTTACTTAATGGACTTTTGTTACTGATCAGAAGTCCGAGAAAATATTCAAGTGCAGGCTGTAATGTAGGGTCTTGGTTACTTAATGGACTTTGTTACTGATCAGAAGTCTAGTCAGGCAGAAAATATTCAAGTGCAGTCTGCAATGTAGGGTCTTGGTTACTTAATGGACTTTGTTACTGATCAGAAGTCCAGAAAATATTCAAGTGCAGGCTGTGATGTAGGGTCTTGGTTACTTAATGGACTTTGTTACTGATCAGAAGTCCAGAAAATATTCAAGTGCAGGCTGCAATGTAGGGTCTTGGTTACTTAATGGACTTTGTTACTGATCAGAAGTCAGAGTCTGTAATGTAGGGTCTTGGTCCTGATCAAAGTCAGAAAATATTTAGTGCAGGCTGTAATGTAGGGGTCTTGGTTACTTAATGGACTTTGTTACTGATCAAGTCCAGAAAATATTCAAGGCAGGCTGCAATGTAGGGTCTTGGTTACTTAATGGACTTTGTTACTGATCAGAAGTCCAGAAAATATTCAAGTGCAGGCTGTAACTTATAGTCTTTGTTACTTAGTGGACTTTGTTGCTTATCAGAAGTCCAGAAAAATATTCCAAGTGCAGGCTGCAATGTACGAGGGTCTTGGTTACTTAATGGACTTTGTTACTGATCAGAAGTGTAGAAAATATTCAAGTGCGCAGGCTGTAATGGGGTCTTGGTTACTTAATGGACTTTGTTACTGATCAGAAGTCCAGAAAAATATTAGTGCAGTCAATTGGTCTTGGTTACTTAATGGACTTTGTTACTGATCAGAAGTCCAGAAAATATTCAAGTGCAGGCTGTAATGTAGGGTCTTGGTTACTTAATGGACTTGTTACTGATCAGAAGTCCAGAAAATATTCAAGTGCAGGCTGCAATGTAGGGGTCTTGGTTACTTAATGGACTTTGTTACTGATCAGAAGTCCAGAAAATATTTGCAGGCTGTAATGTAGGGTCTTGGTTACTTAATGGACTTTGTTACTGATCAGAAGTCCAAAATAATATTCAAGTGTTACTTAATGGTCTGATCAATGTGGTGCAGGCTGCAATTGGTTACTTAATGGATCAGAAGTCAGGAAATATTTGCAGGCTGTTAGGGTCTGTTATAATCAGAAGTCAGAAAATATTCAAGTCTTGCTTAAGACTTTGTTACTGATGTAGGCTGGGGTCTTGGTTACTTAATGGACTTTGTTACTGATCAGAGAAGTCTAGAAAATATTCAAGTGCAGGTCTTGGTTACTTAATGGACTTTGTTACTGATCAGGTCTTGGCTTATGTAGGGGTCTTGGTTGCATTTAATGGACTTTGTTACTGATCAGAAGTCAGAAAATATTCAAGTGCAGGCTGCAATGTAGAGGTCTTGTTACTAAATGGACTTTGTTACTGATCAGAAGTCTGAAAATATTCAAGTGCAGGCTGCAATGTAGGGTCTTGGTTACTTGTGGACTTTGTTGCTGATCAGAAGTCCAGAAAATATTCAAAGTGCAGGCTGCAATGTAGGGTCTTGGTTGGACTTTGTTACTGATCAGAAGTCAGAAAATATTCAAGTGCAGGCTACAATGTAGGTCTTAGTTACTTAATGGACTTTGTTACTGATCAGAAGTCCAGAAAATATTCAAAGGCTGTGAAGGGTCTTGGTTACTTAATGGACTTTGTTACTGTCAGAAGTGTAGAAAATATTCAGTGCAGGCTGAGGCTGCATGGACTTTGTTGTCAGGGTCTTGTGATTACTGGTTACTTAATGGACTTTGTTACTGATCAGAAGTCAGAAAATATTCAAGTGCAGGCTGCAATGTAGGGTCTTGGTTACTTAATGGACTTTGTTACTGATCAGAAGTCAGAAAATATTCAAGTGCAGGCTGTAATGTAGGGTCTTAGTTACTTAATGGACTTTGTTACTGATCAGAAGTCAGAAAATATTCTGTGAAGTGCTTAATGGGCTGCAATGAAAACTCTTTTAAGCAGATCAATTGGTCTTACATAATGGACTTTGTTACTGATCAAGTGTCAGAAAATATTCAAGTGCAGTCAGTTGCTTAATGGACTTTGTTGCTGATCAGAAGTCTAGAAAATATGCAGCTGCAAAGTGCAGGCTGCAATGGAGGGTCTTGGTTACTTAATGGACTTTGTTACTGATCAGAAGTCTAGAAAATATTCAAGTGCAGGCTGCAATGTAGGGTCTTGGTCTTGAATTTAATGGACTTTGTTACTGATCAAGTCCAGAAAATATTCAAGAAGTGCAGGCTGTGATGTAGGGTCTTGGTTACTTAATGGACTTTGTTACTGATCAGAAGTCTGAAAATATTCAAGTGCAGGCTGTAATGTAGGGTCTTGGGTGGACTTTTGTTGCTTCAGTCAAGTCCAGAAAATATTCAGTGCATAGGGACTTTGGTTTGTTGCTGATCAGAAGTCAGAAAATATTCAAGTGCAGGCTGCAATGTAGGGTCTTGGTTACTTAATGGACTTTGTTAGTCTGAGGGTCTTTGTTCAGAAGTCAGAAAATATTCAGTGCAGGGCTGCAATGTGTAGGGTCTTGGTTACTTAAATGGACTTTGTTACTGATCAAGTCCAGAAAATATTCAAGTTAAGGGCTGCAATGCAGGGTCTTGGTTACTTAATGGACTTTGTTACTGATCAGAAGTCCAGAAAATATTCAAGTGCAGGCTGCAATGTAGGGTCTTGGTTACATAATGGACTTTGTTACTGATCAGAAGTCTAGAAAATATTCAAGTGCAGGCTGCAATGTAGGGTCTGTGATTGGTTACTTAATGGACTTTGTTACTGATCAGAAGTCCAGGAAAATATTCATGGACTTTGTGCAGGCTGCAATGTGCAATGTGGGGTCTTGTTACTTAATGGACTTTGTTACTGATCAGAAGTCTGAAATATATTCAAGTGCGAGGCTGCAACAGGGTCTTGGTTACTTAATGGACAGAAAATATTCAAGTTAAGTCTTGGTTGCCAATGGACTGTTACTGATCAGAAGTCAGAAAATATTCAAGTGCAGGCTGTAATGTAGGGTCTTGGTTACTTAATGGACTTTGTTACTGATCAGAAGTCAGAAAAATATTCAAGTGCAGGCTGTAATGTAGGGTCTTAGTTTCTTAATGGACTTTGTTACTGATCAAGAAGTCGAAAATATTCAAGTGCAGGCTGCAATGTAGGGTCTTGGTTGCCAATGGACTTTGTTACTGATCAGAAGTCCAGAAAATATTCAAGTGCAGGCTGTGATGTGAGGTCTTGGTTATGGACTGTTCTGAAGTCCAGAAAATATTGGAGGCTGTAATGTAGGGTCTTGTTACTTAATGGACTTTGTTACTGATCAGAAGTCCAGAAAAATATTCAAGTGCAGGCTGCAATGTAGGGTCTTGGTTACTTAATGGACTTTGTTGTCAATGTACAGGCTGCAATTAGAATATGGTGTTTACTTAATGGACTTTATTACTGATCAGAAGTCCAGAAAATATTCAGAGGCTGTAAAGGTCTTGGTTGTAATGGACTTTGTTACTGATCAGAAGAGAAAATAATGTTCAAATGCAGGCTGTGATGTAGGGTCTTATAATGGACTTCGTTACTGATCAAGTCTAGAAAATGGTATTCAAGTGCAGGCTGTGATGTAGGAGTCTTGGTTTACTTAATGGACTTTGTTACTGATCAAGTGTAAAAATCTCAAAGGCTGCAATGGGGTCGGTTACTTAAGCTGCAAGTGTAGAAAATATTCAAGTGCAGGCTAGAGGTCTTGGTTATAATGGAGTTTGTTACTGATCAAGTGTAGAAAATATTCAAGTGCAGGCTGTAATGTAGGGTCTTGGTTACTTAATGGACTTTGTTACTGATCAGAAGTCAGAAAATATTCAAAGTGCAGGGCTGCAATGTAGGGTCTTGGTTACTTAATGGACTTTGTTACTGATCAGAAGTCTGAAAATATTCAAGTGCAGGCTGTAATGGACTTTGAGATAAGTCCAGAAAAATATTCAAGTGCAGGCTGGCAATGTAGGGTCTTAGTTTACTTGTGGACTTTGTTACTGATCAGAAGTCCAGAAAATATTCAAGTGGGCTGCAATGGGTCTTAGTTACTTAATGGACTTTGTTGCACAGTCAGAAGTCCGAAAAATATTCAAGTGCGAGTGTGATGTGAGGTCTTAATTTATGGACTGTTGCTGATCAGAAGTCCAGAAAATATTCAAAGTGCCAGGCTGCAATGTGAGGTCTTGGTTACTTAATGGACTTTATTTACTGATCAGAAGTCCAGAAAATATTCAAGTGCAGTCTCTGTAATGCTGTAGGGTCTTGGTTACTTAATGGACTTTGTTACTGATCAGAAGTGTAGAAAATATTCAAGTGCAGGCTGCAATGTAGGGTCTTGGTTACTTAATGGACTTTGTTACTGATCAGAAGTCCAGAAAATATTCAAGTGCAGGCTGCAATGTAGGGTCTTGGTTACTTAATGGACTTTGTTTTGTTATTCAAGTGAGGCTCAGTTACTTAATGGACTTTGTTACTGATCAGAAGTCCAGAAAATATTCAAGTGCAGGCTGTAATGTAGGGTCTTGGTTACTTAATGGACTTTGTTACTGATCAGAAGTCAGAAAATATTCAAGTGCAGGCTGCAATGTAGGGTCTTGGTTACTTAATGGACTTTGTTACTGATCAGAAGTCCAGAAAATATTCAAGTGCAGGCTGTAATGTAGGGTCTTGGTTACTTAATGGACTTTGTTACTGATCAGAAGTCCAGAAAATATTCAAGTGCAGGCTGCAATGTAGGGTCTTGGTTACTTAATGGACTTTGTTACTGATCAGAAGTCTAGAAAATATTCAGTGCAGGCTGCAGGCTGTAATGTAGGGTCTTGGTTACTTAATGGACTTTGTTACTGATCAGAAGTCAGAAAATATTCAAGTGCAGGCTGCAATGTAGGGTCTTGGTTACTTAATGGACTTTGTTACTGATCAGAAGTCCAGAAAATATTCAAGTGCAGGCTGCAATGTAGGGTCTTGGTTACTTAATGGACTTTGTTACTGATCAGAAGTCAGAAAATATTCAAGTGCAGGCTGCAATGTAGGGTCTTGGTTACTTAATGGACTTTGTTACTGATCAGAAGTCCAGAAAATATTCAAGTGCAGGCTGTAATGTAGGGTCTTGGTTACTTAATGGACTTTGTTACTGATCAGAAGTCCAGAAAATATTCAAGTGCAGGCTGCAATGTAGGGTCTTGGTTACTTAATGGACTTTGTTACTGATCAGAAGTGTAGAAAATATTCAAGTGCAGGCTGTAATGTAGGGTCTTGGTTACTTAATGGACTTTGTTACTGATCAGAAGTCAGAAAATATTCAAGTGCAGGCTGCAATGTAGGGTCTTGGTTACTTAATGGACTTTGTTACTGATCAGAAGTGTAGAAAATATTCAAGTGCAGGCTGCAATGTAGGGTCTTGGTTACTTAATGGACTTTGTTACTGATCAGAAGTCTAGAAAATATTCAAGTGCAGGCTGCAATGTAGGGTCTTGGTTACTTAATGGACTTTGTTACTGATCAGAAGTCCAGAAAATATTCAAGTGCAGGCTGTAATGTTACTTAATGGGTCTTCAGAAGTCTAGAAAATACTTAATGGACTTTGTTACTGATGGTCTTGGTTAATTAATGGAACTGATCAGAAGTCTAGAAAATATTCAAGTGCAGGCTGTAATGTAGGGTCTGCTTAATGGACTTTGTTATGATCAAGTTGCAGGCTGTAATGTAGGTCTTGGTTACTTAATGGACTTTGTTACTGATCAGAAGTCCAGAAAATATTCAAGTGCAGGCTTGATGTAGGGTCTTGGTTACTTAATGGACTTTGTTACTGATCAGAAGTTACTGATCAGAAGTCCAGAAAATATTCAAGTGCAGGCTGTAATGTAGGGTCTTGGTTACTTAATGGACTTTGTTACTGATCAGAAGTCCAGAAAATATTCAAGTGCAGGCTGCAATGTAGGTCTTGGTTACTTAATGGACTTTGTTGTTACTGTCAGAAGTCAAAGAAAATATTCAAGTGCAGGCTGCAATGTAGGGTCTTGGTTACTTAATGGACTTTGTTACTGATCAGAAGTCCAGAAAATATTCAAGTGCAGGCTGCAATGTAGGGTCTTGGTTACTTAATGGACTTTGTTACTGATCAGAAGTCCAGAAAATATTCAAGTGCAGGCTACAATGTAGGGTCTTAGTTACTTAATGGACTTTGTTACTGATCAGAAGTCCAGAAAATATTCAAGTGCAGGCTGCAATGTAGGGTCTTGGTTACTTAATGGACTTTGTTACTGATCAGAAGTCCCAGAAAATATTCAAGTGCAGGCTGTGATGTATACATAATGGAGTTTGATGTGAAGTGAAACTATTGTGCAGGCTGCAATGTCAGGGTCTTGTGATGTAGGGTGCGGTTAATGGACTTTGTTACTGATCAGAAGTGTAGAAAATATTCCAAGTCTTGGCAGGCTGTAATGTAGGGTCTTGGTTACTTAATGGACTTTGTTACTGATCAGAAGTCAGAAAATATTCAAGTGCAGGCTGTGATGTAGGGTCTTGGTTACTTAATGGACTTTGTTACTGATCAGAAGTCAGAAAATATTCAAGTGCAGGCTGTGATGAGGGTCTTGGTTACTTAATGGACTTTGTTACTGATCAGAAGTCTAGAAAATATTCAAGTGCAGGCTGCAATGTAGGGTCTTGGTTACTTAATGGACTTTATTTATGGAAGTCCTTTGTTAGGTCTTGGCTGCAATCAGTCTTAGTTATTAATGGAGTTGCCAGTCAGAAAATATTCAAGTGCAGTCTGTGATGTAGGGTCTTGTTACCTAATGGACTTTGATACTGATCAGAAGTCTAGAAAAAAGTGCAGCTGCAAAGGGTCTTGGTTGCTTAATGGACTTTGTTACAGATCAGAAGTCCAGAAAATATTCAAGTGCAGGCTGCAATGTATGTTGACTTTTGTTACCGATCAGAAGTAATGGACTTTGTTACTGATCAGAAGTCTAGAAAATATTCAAGTGCAGGCTGCAATGTAGGGTCTTGGTTACTTAATGGACTTTGTTACTGAGTCAGAGTCAGAAAATATTCAAGTGCAGGCTGAAAATATGATCTAAGTCCAGAAAATATTCACGCAGGCTGTGATGTAGGGTCTTGGTTACTTAATGGACTGTTACTGATCAGAAGTCCAGAAAATATTCAAAGTGCAGGCTGTGATGTAGTTTAATGGACTTTTGGCTGATGCAGAAAATATTCAAGTGCAGGCTGGTCTTAGGGTCTTAGTTGCTTAATGGACTTTGTTGCTGATCAGAAGTCTAGAAAATATTCAGAAGTGCAGGCTGCAATGTAGGGTCTTGGTTACTTAATGGACTGTTTGTTACTGATCTGTAATGAAGTTCAGAAAAATATTCATTCAGTGCAGGCTGCAATGTAGGGTCTTGGTTACTTAAATGGACTTTGTTTACTGATCAAGTCCAGAAAATCTTCAAGTGCAGGGCAATGGAGGGTCTTGGTTACTTAATGGACTGTTACTGATCAAGTGTAGAAAATATTCAAGTGCAGGCTGCAATGTAGGGTCTTGAATTTGCTTAATGGACTTTGTTACTGATCAGAAGTCTAGAAAATATTCAAGTGCAGGCTGTGATGTAGGGTCTTGGTTACTTAATGGACTTTGTTACTGATCAGAAGTCCAGAAAATATTCAAGTGCAGGCTGTAATGTAGGGTCTTGGGTCTTGGACTTTGTTTATCTTAATGGACTTTGTTACTGATCAGAAGTCTAGAAAATATTCAAGTGCAGGCTGCAATGTGGGAGTCTTGGTTACTTAATGGACTTTTGTTGCTGATCAGAGTCTAGAAATATTCAAGTGCGAGGGGCTGCAATGTAGGGTCTTGGTTGTAATGGACTTTGTTACTGATCAGAAGTCCAGAAAATATTCAAGTGCAGGCTGCAATGTAGGGTCTTGGTTGCCAATGGACTTTGTTACTGATCAGAAGTCTAGAAAATATTCAAGTGCAGGCTGTAATGTAGGGTCTTAGTTACTTAATGGACTTTGTTACTGATCAGAAGTCCAGAAAATATTCAAGTGCAGGCTGTAATGTAGGGTCTTTAGGATTTACTTAATGGACTTTGTTACTGATCAGAGAAGTCAGAAAATATTCAAGTGCAGTCTGCAATGTAGGGTCTTGGTTGCCAATGGACTTGTTACTGATCAGAAGAATTCAAGTGCAGGCTGTGATTAGGTCTTGATGACGAACTTTATCAGTCAGAAGTCCAGAAAATATTCAAGTGCAGGCTGTAATGTAGGGTCTTGGTTACTTAATGGACTTTGTTACTGATCAGAAGTCCAGAAAAATATTCAAGTGCAGGCTGCAATGTAGGGTCTTGGTTACTTAATGGACTTTGTTACTGATCAGAAGTCCAGAAAATATTCAGAAAAATTAAGTCTGTAATGTAGGAGTCTTGGATTATAATGGACTTCGTTACTGATCAAGTCTAGAAAATGGTATTCTAGTGCAGGCTGCAATGTAGAGTCTTGGTGCCAATGGACTTTGTTACTGATCAAGTGTAAAAATATTCAAAGTACGGAAAGCTGCAATGCTTAGAGGTCTTGGTTATAATAGTTTGTTACTGATCAAGTGTAGAAAATATTCAAGTGCAGGCTGTAATGTAGGGTCTTGGGTACTTAATGGACTTTGTTACTGATCAGGGGTCAGAAATATTCAAAGTGCAGGAGCTGCAATGTAGGGTCTTGGTTACTTAATGGACTTTTGTTGCGATCAGAAGTCAGAAAATATTCAAGTGCAGGCTGCAATGTAGGAACTTGGTTACTTAATGGACTTTGTTACTGATCAGAAGTCCAGAAATATTCAAGTGCAGGCTGTGTTAGGGTCTTGGTTACTAATGGACTTTGTTGCTGATCAAGTCCAGAAAATATTCTAGTGCAGGCTGTAATGTAGGGTCTTGGTTACTTAATGGACTTTGTTACTGATCAGAAGTCCAAGAAAATATTCAAGTGCAGGCTGCAATGTGGGTCTTGGACCTTAATGGACTTTATTTTTGATCAAGTGTAGAAAATATTCAAGTGCGGGCTGTGATATGGGGTCTTGGGTAGCAATGGACTTTCAATTTGCTGATCAAGTCAGAAAAATATTCAAGTGCAGGCTGCAATGGGGTCTTGGTTACTTAATGGACTTTGTTGCTGATCAGAAGTCAGAAAGTATTCAGAGATTGCAGGCTGTAATGTAGGTCTTAGTTACTTAATGGACTTTGTTATGATCAGAGTCAAAGTATTCAGTGAGTCTATGATGTGGTCTTGAACATAATGGACTTTGTTGCAGTCAAGTCGAAAATAACAGTTACTTAATGGACTTTGGACTTTGTTACTGATGATCAGAAAATATTCAAAGGGCTGTGTAGTTACTTAATGGACTTTGTTACTGATCAAGTGCAGGCTGCAATGTAGGGTCTTGGTTACTTAATGGACTTTGTTACTGATCAGAAGTCTAGAAAATATTCAAGTGCAGGCTGCAATGTAGGGTCTTGGACTTTGTTTGATCAGAAGTCCAGAAAATATTCAAGTGCAGGCTGTAATAGGTCTTAATTTTACTTAATGGACTTTGTTACTGATCAGAAGTCCAGAAAATATTCAAGTGCAGGCTGTAATGTAGGGTCTTGGTTCTTAATGGACTTTGTTACTGATCAGAAGTCTAGAAAATATTCTGCAATGTAGGGTCTTGGTTACTTAATGGGCTGAAATCCAGAAAATCGAAGTGCAGGCTGCAATGTGAGATCTTAGTTACTTAATGGACTTTGTTACCAGAAAATATTCAAGTGGACTTTACAATGTGGGGTGATCATGGTTTGTTACTGAGTCAGAAGTCCAGAAAATATTCAAGTGCAGGCTGCAATGTAGGGTCTTGGTTACTTAATGGACTTTGTTACTGATCAGAAAATATTCAAGTGCAGGCTGCAATGTAAAATATTCAAGTGCAGGCTGCAATGTAGGCTGTGATTGAATTAGTTACTTAATGGACTTTGTTACTGATCAGAAGTCCGAAAATATTCTAGTGCAGGCTGTAATGTAGGAGTCTTTGGTTAATGGACTTTGTTTGATCAGAAGTCAGAAAATATTCAAGTGCAGGCTGCAATGTAGGGTCTTGGTTACTTAATGGACTTTTTTGCTGATCAAGTCAGAAAATATTCAAGTGCAGGCTGCAATGTAGGGTCTTGGTTATAATGGACTTTGTTACTGATCAGAAGTCTAGAAAATATTCAAGTGCAGGCTGCAATGCAGGGTCTTAGTTACTTAATGGACTTTGTTACTGATCAAGTCCAGAAAATATTCAAGTGCAGGCTGTAATGTAGGGTCTTGGTTACTTAATGGACTTGTTACTGATCAGAAGTCAGAAAAATATTCAAGTGCGAATCTGTAATGTAGGGTCTTGGTTACGCAATGGACTTTGTTACTGATCAAGTCTAGAAAATATTCAAGTGCAGGCTGTGATGTAGGGTCTTGGTTACTTAATGGACTTTGTTACTGATCAGAAGTGTAGAAAATATTCAAGTGCAGGCTGCAATGTATGGTCTTGGTTACTTAATGGACTTTGTTGCTGATCAGAAGTCTAGAAAATATTCAAGTGCAGGCTGCAATGTAGGGTCTTGGTTACTTAATGGACTTTGTTACTGATCAGAAGTCAGAAAATATTCTAGTGCAGGCTGCAATGGTCTTAGTTACTTAATGGACTTTGTTACTGATCAGAAGTCCAGAAAATATTCAAGTGCAGGCTGCAATGTAGGGTCTTGGTTACTTAATGGACTTTGTTACTGATCAAGTCCAGAAAATATTCAAGTGCAGGCTGTGATGTGGTCTTGGTTATTTAATGGACTTTATTACTGATCAGAAGTCAAAATATTCAAGTGCGAGAGCTGTGATGTAAGTCTTGGTTTATAATGGACTTTGTTACTGATCAAAGTCTAGAAAATATTCTAGTGCAGGCTGCAATGTAGGGTCTTGGTTACTTAATGGACTTTGTTACTGATCAGAAGTCTAGAAAATGTTTAAGTGCGGGCTGCAATGTAGGGTCTTGGTTACTTAATGGACTTTATTTACTGATCGAAGTGTAGAA
Source organism: Macrobrachium rosenbergii (assembly GCF_040412425.1). Taxonomy (NCBI): domain Eukaryota; kingdom Metazoa; phylum Arthropoda; class Malacostraca; order Decapoda; family Palaemonidae; genus Macrobrachium; species Macrobrachium rosenbergii. Next base: position 21,624,368 of record NC_089783.1, on the reverse strand, counting down.
AATATTCAAGGGTGCGGTCTGCAATGTAGGGTCTTTGTTATAATGGATATTATTTACTGATCAGAAGTGTGAAAATATTCAAGTGCAGGGCTGCAATGTAGGGTCTTAGTTGCCAATGGACTTTGTTACTGATCAAGTGTAGAAAATATTCAAGTGCAGGCTGCAATGTAGGGTCTTGGTTACTTAATGGACTTTATTGCAGTCAGAAGTCAGAAAATATTCAAATGCAGGCTGTAATGTAAGAATAACGGTTACTTAATGGACACCCATTTACTGATCAGAAGTCTAGAAAATATTCAAGTGCAGGCTGTGATGCTTGAATCTTGGTTACTTAATGGACTTTGTTACTGATCAGAAGTGTAGAAAAATATGTATTCAAGTGCAGGCTGTGATGCTTAGGGTCTTGGTTACTTAATGGTTTGTTACTGATGGAAGTCCAGAAAATATTCAAGTGCAGGCTGCAATGTAGGAAGTCTTAGTTACTTAATGGACTTTGTTGCTGATCAGAAGTGTAGAAAATATTCAAGTGCAGGCTGCAATGTAGGGTCTTGGTTACTTAATGGACTTTGTTGCACAGTCAGGAAGATGTAAATGAAATATTCAAGTGCAGGCTGTAATGTAGGGGTCTTTAGTTATAATGGACTTTGTTACTGAGTCAGAAGTGTAAGAAAATATTCAAGTGCAGGCTGCAATGTAGGGTCTTGGTTACTTAATGGACTTTGTTACTGATCAAGTCTAGAAAATATTCTAGTGCAGGCTGCAATGTAGGGTCTTTGTTACTTAATGGACTGTGTTACTGATCAGAAGTGTAGAAAATATTCAGTGCAGGCTGCAATGTGAGGTCTTGGTTACTTAATGGACTTTGTTACTGATGAAGTAGCAGAAAATATTCAGTGCAGGCTGTAATGTAGGGTCTTAGAGTACTTAATGGACTTTGTTACTGATCAGAAGTCAGAAAATATTCAAGTGCAGGCGCAATGTAAGATCTTGGTTGCCAATGGACTTTGTTGCAGTCAGGGTCAGAAAATATTCAAGTGCAGGCTGTAATGTAGGGTCTTGGTATAATGGACTTTATTTACTTGTGAGAAGTCAGAAAATATTCAAGTGCAGTCTGCAATGTAGAGGTCTTAATTTACTTAATGGACTTTGTTACTGATCAGAAGTCCAGAAAATATTCAAGTACGAGCTGTGATGTAGAGGTCTTAGTTGTTGCTTAATGGACTTTATTGCTGATGAAGTCCGAAAATATTCAAGTGCAGGCTGCAATGTAGGGTCTTGGTTACTTAATGGACTTTGTTACTGATCAGAAGTGTAGAAAATATTCAAGTGCAGGCTGTGATGTAGGGTCTTGGTTACTTAATGGACTTTGTTACTGATCAGAAGTCCAGAAAATATTCAACTGCAGGCTGCAATGCTTAGGGTCTTAATTTATTTAATGGACTTTATTTACTGATCAGAAGTCCAGAAAATATTCAAGTGCAGTCTGTTGAGGGTCTTGGTTCTTAATGGAAGTGTAGAAAATATTCTAGTGCAGGCTGCAATGGTCTTAGTTACTTAATGGACTTTGTTACTGATCAGGCTGAAAATATTCAAGGCTGCAATGTAGGGTCTTGGTTACTTAATGGACTTTGTTACTGATCAGAAGTGAGTGCAGGCTGTAATGAGATATAATGGACTTTGTTACTGATCGAAGTCCAGAAAATGTTCAAGTGCAGGCTGCAATGTAGGGTCTTGTTATATGAATGGACTTTGTTACTGTCAAAGTCTAGAAAATATTCAAGTGCAGGCTGCAATGTGATTACTTAATGGTCTAGTCTGAAAATATTCAAGTGCAGGCTGCAATGACTTTGTTACTGATCAGAAGTCTAGAAAAATATTCAAGTGCAGGCTGTAATGTAGGGTCTTGGTTACTTAATGGACTTTGTTACTGATCAGAAAGTGAAAATATTCCAAGTGCAGGCTGCAATGTAGGGGACTTTGGACTTTGTTACTGATCTGAAAATATTCAAGAAGCAATGTAGACTTTGGTACTGATCAGAAATCAAAATATTCAAGTGCAGGCTGCAATGTAGGGTCTTGGTTACTTAATGGACTTTGTTACTGATCAGAAGTCAGAAAATATCAAGTGCAGGCTGTAATGTAGGGTCTTGGTTACTTAATGGACTTTGTTACTGATCAGAAGTCCAGAAAATATTCAAGTGCAGGCTGTAATGTAGGGTCTTGGTTACTTTAATGGACTTTGTTACTGATTGAAAATATTCAAGTGCAGTCTGCAATGTGGGTCTTGGTTACTTAATGGACTTTGTTCTGATCAGAAAATATTCAAGTGCAGGCTGTGATGTAGGGTCTTGGTTACTTAATGGACTTGTTACTGATCAGAAGTCCAGAAAATATTCAAGTGCAGGCTGCAATGTAGGGTCTTAGTTACTTAATGGACTTTGTTACTGATCAGAAGTCTAGAAAATATTCAAGTGCAGTCTGTAATGTAGGGTCTTGGTTACTTAATGGACTTCGTTACTGATGATCAGATTCTAGTGCAGGCTGCAAGTTACTTAATGGACTGTTACTGATCAGAAGTGGAAAATATTCGCAGGCTGCAATGTGAGGTCTTGGTTACTTAATGGACTTTGTTACTGATCAGAAGTCCAGAAAATATTCAAGGCTGTAATGTAGGGTCTTGGAGTACTTAAACTTTGTTACTGATCAGAAGGGTCTAAGATCTTGGTTGGTCAGAAAATATTCAAGTGCAGGCTGTAATGTAGGGTCTTGGACTTCTTGGTTAATGATGAGAAGTCAGAAAATATTCAAGTGCAGTCTGCAATGTGCAATTTACTTAATGGACTTTGTTACTGATCAGAAGTCCAGAAAATATTCAAGTTAGCTGTGATGTAGAGGTCTTTTGTTAATGACTTTATTGCTGATGAAGTAGAAAATATTCAAGTGCAGGCTGCAATGTAGGGTCTTGGTTACTTAATGGACTTTGTTACTGATCAGAAGTGTAGAAAATATTCAAGTGCAGTCTGTAATGTAGGGTCTTGGTTACTTAATGGACTTTGTTACTGATCAGAAGTCCAGAAAATATTCTAGTGCAGGCTGCAAATGTAGGGTCTTGGTTACTTAATGACTTTGTTACTGATCAGAAGTCCAGAAAATATTCAAGTGCAGCTGCAATGTAGGGTCTTGTAGGGACTTTGTTACTGATCAGAAGTGTAGAAAATATTCAGAAGTGCAGGCTGTAAAGGGTCTTGTACTTTTGACTTTATTTATGATCAGAAGTCCAGAAAATATTCAAGTGCAGCTGCTGCAGGGTCTTGGTTACTTAATGGGTCTGATCAGAAGTGTAGAAAATATTCAAGTGCAGGCTTAATGGATGAGGTCTTGTTACTTAATGGACTGATCAGAAGTCCAGAAAATATTCAAGTGCAGGCTGCAATGCAGGTCTTGTTTACTTAATGGACTTTGTTACTGATCAGAAGTCTAGAAAATATTCAAGTGCAGGCTGTAATAGGGTCTTGGTTACTTAATGGACTTTGTTACTGATCAGAAGTCCAGAAATATTCAAGTGCAGGCTGCAATGTAGGGTCTTGATTACATAATGGACTTTGTTACTGATCAGGAAATTGTGAAAATATTCAAGTGCAGGCTGCAATGTAGGGTCTTAGTTTACTTAATGGACTTTGTTACTGATCAGAAATCCAGAAATATTCAAGTGCAGGCTGCAGTCTTGGTTACTTAATGGACTTTGTTACTTGTCAGAAAAATATTAATGCAGTCTACAATGTAGGGTCTTACTTAATGGACTTTGTTACTGATCAGTCCAGAAATATTCAGAAGTGCAGGCTGTGATGTAGGGTCTTGGTTATAATGGACTTTGTTACTGATCAAGAAGTCCAAAATATTCAAGTGCAGGCTGCAATGTAGGGTCTTGGTTGCACTTAATGGACTTTGTTACTGATCAGAAGTCCAGAAAATATTCTGCAGGCTGTGAAGGTCTTGGACTTAATGGACTTTGTTACTGTCAGAAGTCAGAAAGTATTCAAGTGCAGGCTGTAATGTAGGGTCTTAGTTATCAATGGACTTTGTTTGATCAGAAGTCAGAAAATATTCAAGTGCAGGCTGTGATGTAGGGTCTTGATTTACTTAATGGACTTTGTTACTGATCAGAAGTCCAGAAAATATTCCAAGTGCAGGCTGCAGGCTTGTTATAATGGACTTTGTTACTGATCAGAAGGGTCTTGCAATGCAGGGTCTTGGTTACTTAATGGACTTTGTTACTGATCAGGAAGTCCAGAAAAATATTCAAGTGCAGGCTGCAATGCAGGGTCTTGGTTACTTAATGGACTTTGTTACTGATCAAAGTCCAGAAAAGGTTTTATTCTGGTGCAGTCTGTAATGTAGGGTCTTGGTTACTTAATGGACTTTGTTACTGATCAGAAGTCTGATCAAATTAGAAAATATTCAAGTGCAGGCTGCAATGTAGGGTCTTGTTAGTTGACTGATAATGGACTTTGTTACTTAATACTGATCAGAAGTGTAGAAAAATTGTTCTGTAATGTAGTGCAGGCTGCAATGTAGGGTCTTGGTTACTTAATGGACTTTGTTACTGATGCAATGTGAAGTCACTTAAGACTTTGTTACTCGAAAATATTCAAGTGCAGGCTGAAAATATTCAAGTGCAGGCTGCAATGTTGGTCTTGGTTACTTAATGGACTTTGTTACTGATCAGAAGTACAGGCCAGAAAATATTCAAAGGCTGCAGGTGGACTTTGGTTACAGAAAATATTAATGGACTTTGTTACTGATCAAGTCTCAAGTGCAGGCTGTGATACTTAGGGTCTTGACTGTTCAGAAGTCCAGAAAATATTCAAGTGGACTTTTGTTACTGATCTGAAAGTCTAGAAAATATTCAAGTGCAAAAGGGTCTTATTCTTAATGGACTTTGTTACTGATCAGAAGGAAATATTCTGCTGCAATGTAGGGTCTTGGTTACTTAATGGACTTTGTTACTGATCAGAAGTCCAGAAAATATTCAAGTGCAGGCTGCAATGTAGTCTTGGTTCTTGACTTTGTTTATCTTAATGGACTAATTGTCTTTACTGACTTTGTTCAGAAGTCCAGAAAATATTAAAGTGTCAAGGCTGCAATGTAGGGTCTTGGTTACTTAATGGACTTTGTTACTGATCAGAAGTCAGAAAATATTCTTAATGGAGTGCAGTCTGTAATGTAGAGGTCTTGGTTACTTAATGGACTTTGTTACTGATCAGAAGTCCAGGCTGCAATGTAGTGGGTCTTGGTTACTTAATGGACTTTGTTACTGATCAAGTGTAGAAAATATTCAAGTGCAGGCTGCAATGTAGGGTCTTGTTACAGGCTGCAATGTAGGGTCTTGGTCTTTTACTTAATGGACTTTGTGATAGTCCTGATCAGGCTGAAGTCTTAATGGACTTTGTTACTGATCAAGTGTAGAAATATTCAAGTGCAGGCTGCAATGTAGGGTCTTGGTTACTTAATGGACTTTGTTACTGATCAGAAGTCCAGAAAATATTCAAGTGCAGGCTGCAATGTAGGGTCTTGGTTACTTAATGGACTTTGTTACTGATCAGAAGTCCAGAAAATATAAGCGCAGGCTGCAATGTAGGGTCTTGGTTACTTAATGGACTGTTACTGATCAGCTGAAAATATTCAAGTGCAGGCTGCAATGTAGGGTCTTGGTTAGTTAATGGACTTTGTTACTGATCAGAAGTCAGAAAATATTCAGAAAATATTCTTAATGGACTTTGTGCAGGCTTCAATGCAGTCTGCAATGGGTCTTGGTTACTTAATGGACTTTGTTACTGATCAGAAGTCCAGAAAATATTCAAGTGCCAATGTAGGGTCTTGGTTACTTAATGGACTTTGGTTACTGATCAGAAGGAAAATATTCTGCAGGCTGGTTAGGGTCTTGGTTTAATGGACTGATCAGAAGTTGAAAATATTCAAGTGCAGGCTGCAATGACGGTCAGTACTTAATGGAGTTCTGATCAGAAAATATTCAATGCAGGCTGTAATGTAGGTCTTGGTTAGTTAATGGACTTTGTTACTGATCAGAAGTGTAGAAAATATTGCAGACTGTGATGTAGGGTCTTGGTTACGCACGGAATTTGTTACTGATCAGAAGTCAAGAAAATATTCAAGTGCAGGCTGCAATGTAGGGTCTTGGTTACTTAATGGACTTTGTTACTGATCAGAAGTCTAGAAAATATTCAAGTGCAGGCTGCAATGTAGGGTCTTGGGTTAATTGGACTTTTGTTACTGATCAGAAGTTCTAGAAAATATTTCAGGCTGTATTCGTAGGGTCTTGCTTAATGAGCGATCTGAAAATATTCAAAATGTAGAGTCTTGTAATGGACTTTGTTACTGGTCAGAAGTTGAAAATATTCAAGTGCAGGCTTGGGGTCTTTGTTACTTAATGGACTTTGTTGCAGGCTGCAATGAGGGTCTGTTTACTTAATGGACTTTGTTGTCAGAAGAAAATATTCAAGTGCAGGCTGCAATGTTACTGAGGGTCTTGGATTACTTTAATGGACTTTTGTTACTGATCAGAAGTCCAGAAAATATTCAAGTGCAGGCTGCAATGTAGGGTCTTGGTTACTTAATGGATTTTTGTTACTGATCAGAAGTCCAAAATATTCAAGTGCAGGTCCGATGTAGGGTCTTGGTTAAAATATTCAGAAAGAAAATATTCAAGTGCAGGCTGCAATGTAGGGTCTTGGTTACTTAATGGGTCTTGCAGTCTGTAATGTGAGGTCTTACAGTTAATGGACTTTGTTACTGATCAGAAGTGTAAATATTCTAGTGAGGCTGCAATGTAGGGTCTTTGGTACTTAATGGACTTTGTTACTGATCAGAAAATATTCAAGTGCAGGCTGTAATGTAGGGTCTTGGTTACTTAATGGACTTTGAAAATATTTAGGCTGCAATGTATCTTAATGGAGCTTTGTTACTGTCCAGAAAATATTCAAGTGCGAGGCTGCAATGAGGGTCTTGGTTACTTAATGGACTTTGTTACTGATCAGAAGGGTCTTGTAGGGTCTTGCTTAATGGACTTTGTTACTGATCAGAAGTCCAGAAAATATTCAAGTGCAGGCTGCAATGTAGTGGGGGTCTTAATGGACCCGTTGCTGATCAAGTCAGAAAATATTCAAGTGCAGGCTGTAAATGTAGGTCTTGGTTACTTAATGGACTTTGTTACTGATCAGAAGTGTAGAAAATATTCAAGTGCAGGCTTTGCAATGTAGGGTCTTGGTTTAATGGACTTTGTTACTGATCAGAAGTCAGAAAATATTCAAGTGCAGGCTGGACTTTGTTACTGATGTAGGTCTTTGGTTACTTAATGGACTTTGTTACTCAGAAGAGTAGAAAATATTCAAGTAGGCTGCTGATCATGGAAGTCAGAAGTCTAGAAAATATTCAAGTGCAGGCTGCAATGTAGGGTCTTGGTTACTTAATGGACTTTGTTATTGATCAGAAGTCAGAAAATATTCAATGCAGGTCTGTAATGTAGGGGTTACTTAATGGACTTGTTACTGATCAGAAGTCCAGAAAATATTCTAGTGCAGGCTGCAATGTAGGGTCTTAGTTACTTAATGGACTTTGTTACTGATCAGAAGTGTAGAAAATATTGTGCAGGCTGTCTTGTTACTTAATGGACTTTTGTTACTGAAGTCCAGAAAATATTATGCAGGCTGCAAAACAGGGTCTTGCTTAAGGCTGATCAGAAAGAAAATATTCTGAGTGCAGGTCAATTGGTCTTGGTACTTAATGGACTTTGTTACTGATCAGAAGTCCAGAAAATATTCAAGTGCAGGCTGCAATGTGGGGTCTTGGTTACTTAATGGACTTGTTTGGGATCGTAGTTCAGAAAATATTGTGCAGGCTGATCAGAAGTCTAGAAAATATTCAAGTGCAGGCTGTAATGCCAGGTTTTGAATTACTTAATGGGCTTGTTGCTGATCAGGGGAAGTCCCTAGAAAATATTCAAGTGCAGGCTGTAATGTAGGGGTCTTGGTTACTTAATGGACTTTGTTACTGATCAGAAGTCCAGAAAATATTCAAGTACGAGCTGCAGTATAGGGTCTTGGTTACTTGAAAATTGACTTTGTTACTGATCAAATTAGAAAATATTCAAGTGCAGGCTGCAATGTAGGGTCTTGGTTAGTTAATTGACTTTGTTGCTGATCAGAAGTCCAGAAAATATTCAAATTGCAACTGTGATGTAGGGTCTTGGTTACTTAATGGACTTTGTTGCAGTCAGAAGTCAAGAAAATATTCAAGTGCAGTCTGTAATGTAGGGTCTTGGTGCCAATGGACTTCGTACTGATCAGAAGTCTAGAAAATATTCTAGTGCAGGCTGCAATGTGAGGTCTTGGTTACTTAATGGACTTTTTATTTACTGATCAAGTGTAAGAAAATATTCAAGTGCAGGCTGCAATGTGAGGTCTTAGTTTCACTTAATGGACTTTGTTACTCGATGGGGTGTAGAAAATATTCAGGTGCAGGCTGTATGTGGATCTTAGTGCTTAAATATGGACTTTGTTACTGAGTGGAAGTCAGAAAATATTCAAGTGCAGGCTGCAATGTTGAGTCTTGGTTACTTAATGGACTTTGTTACTGATCTGAAGTCCAGAAAATATTAAATTGCAGGCTAAATGTAGGTCTTGGTTACTTAATGGACTTTGTTACTGATCAAGTCTAGAAGTGCAGGCTGCAGAAAATGGACTTTGTTGTGATCAGAAGTCAGAAAATATTCAAATTACAGGCTGCAATGTGGTCTTAGTTACTTGGTACTGATCAGAAGTCTGAAAATATTAAGTTGACTTTAGTTGTCTTGGTTAGTTAATTGAAGTCAGAAGTCCAGAAAATATTCAAGTGCAGGCTGTAAATGTAGGGTTTTGGTTACTTAATGGACTTTGTTACTGATCAGAAGTCTAGAAAATATTCAAGTGCAGTCTCTTAGGGTCTTGGTTACTTAATGGACTTTGTTACTGATCAGAAGTCCAGAAAATATTCTAGCGCAGGCTGCAATGTAGGGTCTTGGTTACTTAATGGACTTTGTTACTGATCAGAAGTCCAGAAAATATTCAAGTGCAGGCTGCAATGTAGGGTCTTGGTTAGTTAATTGATTTTTTGTTACTGATCAGAAGTCCGAAAATATTCAGGTGCAGTCTGTAATGTGTAGGGTCTTGGTTACTTAATGGACTTTGTTACTGATCAGAAGTCAAGAAAATATTCAAGTGCAGCTGCAATGTAGGGTCTTGTTACTTAATGGACTTTGTTACTGATCAGAAGTGTAGAAAATATTCTAGTGCAGGTTGCAAATGTAGGGTCTTGGTTACTTAATGGACTTTGTTACTGATCAGAAGTCAGAAAATATTCAAGTGCAGTCTGTAATGTAGGGTCTTGGTTACTTAATGGACTTTGTTACTGATCAGAAGTGTAGAAAAAATATTCTAGTGCAGGCTGCGTAGTCCAGAAAATATTCGCGCAGGCTGCAATGTTGGGTCTTGGTTACTTAATGGACTTTGTTACTGATGGTAGAAATATTCAAGTGCAGGCTTGTAGGGTCTTGGTTACTTAATGGACTTTGTTACTGAAGTCCAGAAAATATTCAAGTGCAGGCTGCAATGTAGGGTCTTGGTTACTTAATGGACTTTGTTACTGATCAGTCCAGAAGTGTAGGGTCTTGGTTAAAATATCTTGTTACTGCAGAAGTTAGAAAAATAGGGCTGCAATGTAGGTCTTTGGTTAGTTAATGGACTTTGTTACTGATCAGAAGTCCAGAAAATATTCAAGTGCAGACTGCAATGTAGGGTCTTGGTTACTAATGGACTTTGTTACTGATCAGAAGTGTAGAAAATATTCAAGTGCAGGCTGCAATGTTGGGTCTTGGTTACTTAATGGACTTTGTTACTGATCAGAAGTCTAGAAAATATTCAAGTGCAGGCTGCAATGTAGGGTCTTGGTTACTTAATGGACTTTGTTACTGATCAGAAGTGTAGAAAATATTTAAGTGCAAATGTAGTCTTGGTTACTTAATGACTGTTACTGATCAGAAAGTGTAGGCTGCAGGGCTGTAATGTAGGTCTTGGGTACTTAATGGACTTTTTGTTACTCAGAAAATATTCAAGTGCAGGCTGTGATGTAGGTCTTGGTTAGTTAATTGACTTTGTTGCTGATCAGAAGTCCAGAAAATATTCAAGTGCAGGCTGCAATGTAGGGTCTTGGTTACTTAATGGACTTTTGTTACTGATCAGAAGTCAAGAAAATATTCAAGTGCAGTCTTAATGTAGGGTCTTGGTTGTAATGGACCATTGATCAGAAGTCTAGAAATATTCTAGTGCAGGCTGCAATGTAGGGGGTCTAATGACTTTTGTTACTGATCAGAAGTTAGAAAATATTCAAGTGCAGGCTGCAATAGGGTCTTTTGGCTTAATGACTTTGTTGCTGATCAGAAGTGTAGAAAATATTCAAGTGCAGGCTGTAATGTAGGGTCTTGGTTACTTAATGGACTTTGTTACTTTGTAGTGCAAATATTTGGTCTTTGGTACTTAATTACTGATCAGAATCATGTGGGTTACTTAATGGACTTTGTTCTGATCAGAAGAAAATATTCAAGTGCAGGCTGCAATGTAGGGTCTTGGTTACTTAATGGACTTTGTTACTGATCAGAAGTCTAGAAAATATTCAAGTGCAGGCTGCAATGTAGGGTCTTGGTTACTTAATGGACTTTGTTACTGATCAGAAGTGTAGAAAATATTCAAGTGCAGGCTGTAATGGTGGTCTTGGTTACTTAATACTTAATTCAAGTGCAGGCTGCAATGTAGGGTCTTGGTTACTTAATGGACTTTGTTACTGATCATGTAGAAAATATTCAAGTGCAGGCTGCAATGTAGGGTCTTAGTTACTTAATGGACTTTGTTACTGATCAGAAGCCCAGAAAATATTCAAGTGCAGGCTGCAATGTAGGGTCTTAATTTACTTAATGGACTTTGTTACTGAGTCAGAAGTCAGAAAAATATTCAAGTGCAGTCTGTAATGTAGGGTCTTGGTTACTTAATGGACTTTGTTACTGATCAGAAGTCAGAAAATATTCAGCAGGCTCTTGTAGGTCTTGGTTACTAATGGACTTTTGTTACTGATCAGAAGTCCAGAAAATATTCAAGTGCAGTCTGCAATGTAGGGTCTTGGTTACTTAATGGACTTTGTTACTGATCAGAAGTCGTAGAAAATATTCAAGTGCAGGCTGCAATGTAGGGTCTTGGTTACTTAATGACTTTGTTACTTCAGAAGTGTTAGGCTGCAATGATCTTAATGGAACTGATCAGAAGTCTAGAAAATATTATTCAAGTTGTTTAATGGGCTGATCAAGTCTAGAAATATCTAGTGGGCTGCTTAGGGTCTTGGGTACTTAATGGACTTTGTTACTGATCAGAAGTCAGTGCAGGCTGCAAAATATTCAAGTGCAGGCTGTAATGTAGGGTCTTTGGTTACTTAATGGACTTGTTTTGTAGAAAATATTCAAGTGCAGGCTGCAATGTAGGTCTTGGTTACTTAATGGAACTGATCCAGAAAATATTCAAGTGCAGGCTGCAATGTAGGGTCTTGGTTACTTAATGGACTTTGTTGCTGATCAGAAGTCCAGAAAATATTCCGGCGCAGGCTGCTTGGTTACTTAATGGACTTTGTTACTGATCAGAAGTCCAGAAAATATTCAAGTGCAGGCTGTAATGTAGGTCTTGTTACTTAATGGACTTTGTTACTGAGGGTCAGAAAATATTCAAGTGCTGTAAATTACTTAATGGACTTTGTTACTGATCAGAAGTCCAGAAAATATTATGCAGTCTGCAACAGGGTCTTGATTTACTTAATGGACTTTGTTGCTGATCAAGTCTAGAAAATATTCTAGTGCAGGTCTTCTTTACTTAATGGACTTTGTTACTGATCAGAAGTCCAGAAAATATTCAAGTGCAGGCTGCAAATGTGGGGTCTTGGTTACTTAATGGACTTTGTTACTGATCAGAAGTCCAGAAAATATTCAAGTGCAGGCTGTAATGTAGGGTCTTGGTGTTTAATGGACTTTGTTACTGATCAGAAGTCTAGAAAATATTCAAGTGCAGGCTGCAATGTAGTCTTGGTTACTTAATGGACTTTGTTACTGATCAGAAGTCCAGAAAATATTCAAGTGCAGGCTGCAATGTAGGGTCTTGGTTACTTAATGGACTTTGTTACTGATCAGAAGTCTAGAAAATATTCAAGTGCAGGCTGCAATGTAGGGTCTTGGTTACTTAATGGACTTTGTTACTGATCAGAAGTGCAGGTCTGTAATGTAGATGGAACTGATCAGAATTCAGAAAATATTCTAGTGCAGGCTGCAATGTAGGGTCTTAGTTACTTAATGGACTTTGTTACTGATCAGAAGTCCAGAAAATATTCAAGTGACTGTTACTGAGGCTGCAATGTAGGGTCTTGGTTACTTAATGGACTTTTGTTACTGATCAGAAGTCCAGAAAATATTCAAGTGCAGGCTGCAATGTCGCGCACGTAATGGTGGTCTTGGTTACTTAATGGACTTACTGATCAGAAGTTAGCTGATCAGTTACTTAATGGACTTTGTGTAGAAAATATTCTGCAGGTGCAATGTAGGTCTTGGGCTGCGATCAATGTACTGTAATGTAGGGTCTTTGGTTACTTAATGGACTTTGTTACTGATCAGAAGTCTAGAAAATATTCAAGTGCAGGCTGCAATGTAGGGTCTTGGTTCTTAATGGACTTGTTACTGACGGAAATTGTGAAAATATTCAGTGCAGGCTGGAGGGTCTTTTGTTGGACTGATCAAAGTCTAGAAAATATTCAAGTGCAGGCTGCAATGTAGGTCTTGGTTACTTAATGGACTTTGTTACTGATCAGAAGTCAAGAAAATATTCAAGTGCAGGCTGCAATGTAGTCTAGAAAATATTCTTGGTTAGGTCTTGCTTAATGGACTTTGTTACTGATCAGAAGTGTAGAAATATTCAAGTGCAGGCTGCAATGTAGGGTCTTGGTTACGTAATGGACTTTGTTACTGATCAGAAGTCTAGAAAATATTCAAGTGCAGGCAATGTAGGGTCTTGGTTACTTAATGGACTTTGTTACTGATCAGAAGTCCAGAAAATATTCAAGTGCAGGCTGTAATGTAGGGTCTTTGTTACTTAATGGACTTTTATTACTGATCAGAAGTCCAGAAAATATTCAAGTGCAGGCTGTAATGTAGGGTCTTGGTTACTTAATGGACTTGTTACTACAGTCAGAAGTGTAGAAAATATTCAGTGCAGGCTGCAATGTAGGGTCTTGGTTACTTAATGGACTTTGTTACTGATCAGAAGTCTAGAAAATATTCAAGTGCAGGCTGCAATGTAGGGTCTTGGTTACTACGGATTTTGTTAATGGACTTTGTTACTGATCAGAAGTCCAGAAAATATTCAAGTGCAGGCTGTAATGTAAGGTCTTGTTTACTTAATGGACTTTGTTACTGATCAGAAGTCCAGAAAATATTCAAGTGCAGGCTGCAAATGTAGTGGTCTTGTGTTATTCAAGTGCAGGCTGCAATGGACTTAATGGACTTTGTTACTGATCAGAAGTCTAGAAAATATTCAAGTGCAGAAAATAGGGTCTTGGTTGTAATGGACTTTGTTACTGATCAGAAGTCTGAAAAATATTCAAGTGCAGGCTGTAATGTAGGTCTTGGATTTACTTAATGGACTTTTGTTACTGATCAGAAGTCCAGAAAATATTCAAAGTGCAGGCTGCAATGTAGGGTCTTGGTTACTTAATGGACTTTGTTACTGATCAAGTGTAGAAAATATTCAAGTGCAGGCTGTAATGTAGGGTCTTGGTATTTAATGGACTTTGTTACTGATCAGAAGTCCAGAAAATATTCAAGTGCAGGCTGCAATGTAGGTCTTGGATTTACTTAATGGAACTGATCAGAAGTCAGAAAATATTCAAGTGCAGGCTGTAATGTAGGGTCTTGGTTATTTAATGGACTTTGTTACTGATCCAGAAAATATTCAAGTGCAGGCTGTAATGTAGGGTCTTGGTTACTTAATCAAGTGTAGAAAATATTCTTCTGCAATGTAGGGTCTTGTTTACTTAATCTTTTGTTACTGAAGTCAGAAAATGTAAATGTAGGGTTTTGGTTACTTAATGGACTTTGTTACTGATTCTGAAATATTTACTGAGGGTCTTGGTTACTTAATGACTTTGTTACTGATCAGAAGTCCAGAAAATATTCGCGCAGGCTGCAATGTATGGGTCTTGGTTACTTAATTGACTTTGTTACTGATCAGAAGGTAGAAAATAATCCGCGCAGGCTGCAATAGGGTCTTGGTTAGTTAATTGATTTTTTGTTACTGATCAGAAGTCCAGAAAATATTCAAGTGCAGGCTGTGATGTAGGGTCTTGGTTACTTAATGGACTTTGTTACTGATCAGAAGTCAAGAAAATATTCAAGTGCAGTCTGCAATGTAGGTCTTGTTACTTTAATGGACTTTGTTACTGATCAGAAGTCTAGAAAATATTCTAGTGCAGGCCAGATGTAGTGGGTCTTGGTTTTAATGGACTTTGTTACTGATCAGAAGTGTAGAAAATATTCAAGTGCAGGCTGCAATGTAGGGTCTTGGTTACTTAATGGACTTTGTTACTGATCAGAAGTTCACAGAAAAATATTCAAGTGCAGGCATGGGTTTTAGTCCAGAAAATATTCGCGCAGGCTGTAAATGGACTTTGTTACTGATCAGAAGTCCAGAAAATATTCAAGTGCAGGCTGCAATGTAGGGTCTTGGTTACTTAATTGACTTTGTTACTGATCAGAAGTGTAGAAAATATTCAAGTGCAGGCTGCAATGTAGGGTCTTGGTTAGTTAATTGACTTTGTTACTGATCAGAAGTCCAGAAAATATTCAAGTGCAGACTGTGATGTAGGGTCTTGGTTACTTAATGGACTTTGTTACTGATCAGAAGTCCAGAAAATATTCAAGTGCAGTCTGTAATGTAGGGTCTTGGTTACTTAATGACTACTGATGTCTAGAAAATATTCTAGTGCAGGCTGCAATGTAGGGTCTTGGTTACTTAATGGACTTTTTGTTACTGATCAGAAGTGTAAGAAAATATTCAAGTGCAGGCTGCAATGTAGGGTCTTGGTTTTACTTAATGGACTTTGTTACTGATCA
>NC_089783.1:21236781-21276781 GCF_040412425.1 Macrobrachium rosenbergii | reverse complement strand
ATATATATATATATATATATAAACGCATATATTACATATATACATACCACTGAAGACTTACTGCCACACCTAAACATGCTTTGTATATATTCTCTTGTAACATTTCGTCTGTCCATATTTTACCAGTGAACAGGGGCACAGAAGGAAGTGCTCGAAATACATGGTTGCAACGTTCAAATAGTTTTATGGGCCTTGTTATCTGCACACACACACACACATATATATGTATGTATATATATATATATATATATATATATATATATATATATATATATATTATATATATATATATATGTATATTAATATTATTATTATCATTTAAAAGATGACCCTATTGATATGGAACAAGCCAGGGCCACTGACTTGAAATTCAAGCTTCCACAGAATATGGTGTTCAATTGAGAGAAGTAACAGAAGGTAATGGGAAATACAGAAAAAGGAGATCAATAATTAGAAATACAGGTAAATTAGCAAATAAATAAATATAAATTTAAGTCAAACATTAAAACACAAGTTGAATTGCATTTTGGTAGTAATGTACTGCATCTTTGCTTGAACTGCTTAAGTTCCAATTGTACGACATCCTCAGGAATAAAGGAATAAAGGACCTCTGGAACTGAGAAATTAAAAGCGAGGCATATTTACTGCATAGTGGTGCTGGTGTTTAGCGATTCTGGTCAGTCAACGTAGATCATCTGCCGTAAGCAGTGGTTAAACCAAGGTGACATTTCGACAAACATCAGCAAAAGCTGTTGTTTTTTGTTATTGCGTACTTCATCGGTTATGACTTTCTTCGCGTACTTGAGTCTAATTGACACTTCGTTATCTGATTAGCTATACATACTTTTTTAAGGATGTCATATACTGTTCTAAATATGGGTGAGATTCTGCTCAACCTTTTCTCCGGCAAAAAAATCCTACTGCTCTCTCTTTGTCTCTGTCTTTCCTATCTGCTGTTCTGTCACAATATAATAAACAGTCTTAATTCTCTTTTTCCTAACAGTGCTTCTCAATTCATGGCAGAATTGAGTTCAGTAACGTCAATATTTTTTTGTGGTTGAAACGTTTAAATGTTTAGATGCTCTTAGGCCATTAAGGGGAGCTAAGATATCGATAAAAGCAAAGCCGCATCAAGTATGCCCGATCGACTGTAGCAATTTAGGTTAATTTTTATCTAAAAATCCATCATGTTTAATAAAAAAAAAAGGTAACATAGATCAACCAAAAAAAAAAAAAATGAGCAACACAATGAAGTAATTTTTTTTTTACCGTTTTAAACTTCGTCACACTCAAAGGACGAACAGATATTTGATGAATAACCCACGTGATCCAGTCATATAAGTCAGCACTAAGAGCTAAGTGTCCTTACGTCAATCGTCAGCGAGGGCAAAGATTTTGAACAATATTCGATTTCTGTTCAAGCATCTATTAACTTTTTAATAAATATAACCTAAATATCATTGTGAAAAATAACCCCTCTTGTCCTACCCCATGCGAATTAAACTTTTGAGCTCACAGGTATATAATAATAATAATAATAATAATAATAATAATAATAATAATAATAATAATAATAATAATAATAATAATAAATATCAGATAGTTTCTTGCGGAACGAAGTAACATCGAAAATATATGAATTAGGAAAAAAGTAAAGATCTGTTACAAATATAATTCAGCTTAAAAGTCTCCTCCCAGTCAATAATAATAATAATAATAATAATAATAATAATAATAATAATAATAATAATAATAATAATAATAATAATAATAATAATAATCTCACTCTTAATTTTACATTTAAATCAGAGTAATGAAATCATTTTGTACCAAGCCTACCTTTGTGCTCCGTTCTTCATCTTTATCATCAGAGCAACTACTTAGCCTCAACACACTGGAAAAGAAATCTTAACGTAGTGGGCATGACCGGTTCTGATTTAGTTTGTTCTAGAGCTGCAATGTTTAAGAGCAGGCCTTGGTCAGTGCAAACTAGAGGAATGCACTTCAACTGAGGAAGTATGGAATTACTTGTTACAGTGGTAAAAGAACACAACTAGCTGTCTCATTCCTCGGAGAGCATGACATGAAAGGAAGACTCCTAGAGGCTCTTATTTGTCAAATAAAATTTCGGAGAAATTGTAAAGTTCTTCCAGTTGCCTAGCGTCGAAATGAGGGAATAAAACCTTTTCCAGTTTTAACACATGACACAAAAGATTACTAAATCTCCCCCACTGCACTGGTAAGTCGCTCAAAGACAAAGTAAGATTTCATCTCTGCTTCAAAACAAGAAATAGTAGAACGTTGTAAAGGTTATCCTTAGGTTATTAGTATACCAAAAAGATTCATTTTCATTTTGTGAACAAACAGTATCTAATTTAAACCTTAAGTTTATTCTAACTTAGTAAGTGTAGTACTGAAGAAGTATTTTCTGCCTTTCCTTCACTCAGGAAAGTATTTGATATGTACTTTCTTGCTAAGTGCAGTAAGAAAGTCAAATGTTTACCTAATCATGTCTAGTACGTCAGAGAATAGAGGAAGATCTTCACATTATTCTAATAACTGATACACGTATTCATTTACAAAGGCATTGCTTACATTTTAACAAATCTCAAGTAAAAGGAAAGTTAGTGATTGTCTGAAAACTTCTTTTAATTTTTTTTTTTAATTAAGACCAATCTTTCAATGAATGTTTACCCTTTGCTGGTATTTCAGGTAAAATATATGAATCGTTCCGCTTTCAATCTGAAATGGAGAATGCTTTAAATTATTTAATAAATTCCAGCTTCCGCTGAATATTCGATAAATTCCTATGGAATATAAATGCCTGTTGAAACTCGGTTAGAAGATGAGTGGAGGCAAAAACAAATTAAAAGTAGGACAGAAAATTTGATGATAACGTACACTGAAGAAGAGACAAAAAAGATCTTGCTTTTTATCTCATTCCTTCTAAGGAGTTACGAGAGCTCTTTTGGATGAATCCTCTGAAGGAAGAGAGAGCAGGCTTTGATGATGATACTGGTAATGGCAATAAGGTGGTTGAAGTACTTTTGGCATTGACTCTGTCATTGCAACACCACAGCTCTTTACCATCGTTTGAAAACGAAAAATAGTATCAGAGTAGAAAGGGAAGGGTATGTTTTATGATAATTTCCTGAAAAAGCGGTTTGAACTTGAGATTGATAGACTCATACCAAATGTCCAGTGATGTTGATTTAGGTACAATGGACAATGGCGAATATTTCAAGTGTGGTTGTAGGAAAATTAGAATTTAGGACAAGGACATTCAAGAATACCGAAACCGCCGCTAGGGTCTAGTGACGTCAGTGCACGTTATCTTGTGCATTAGGCATTTCTAAAGGGTGTTTGCAGCGTCCCTTCTGCCACTAGCTGAATTCAATTTTTTAATTTTTTACTTTTTCTCCAATCCTTCCTTTCTTCATTCTTACTAACCAACACCTCTAACTGTCACTTCTAACTGTCCCACCCTTACAGCCTTGTACTTCGCCGCCTCTATTTTTGGATCTTTATCTTGCTGTCCAACCATGCCAGTTTCCTCTTTTCAAGGAGTTAGACGCTGAATGGATAAAAGGTCCTCGGAGCTTGACTTGACAGCCTAAATTTCGTAACTTAAAACATGAGTACTGAAATATGAATAAAAGAGAGGATGAAATATTGCAGTTAGAGTCGAGTTCAAAGTCTTCTGTTGAGTGAATGATTCTCTTAGCAAAATAACGCTGAAATAGTGTTGTGGCCTAATATCAAATTTTAAAAAGTGTTCAAATATATTCTTATTATAGAGTAATGTAGATACATTATCTTAGTGAGATTCATAACTTAAACGGATCTTAACTCATCCATAGAACGGGATACATTCCTCCCTGGAATGGAAATAGAAGGAGAAAATCTCCCATTTTTGAAAGAATGTCAACGGAAGAGTTTGAAAGTTGTATCTCCATTTGGGTCTAGAGCAAGCCACCGCAGTTGCTCCGAGATCTAGACAAGAAAAATTACAAGAACTTTAATATGACTCCGACTTTGATTAAAAGAGGAACTCTATTTAAAACGCGATTTCAACTTTGACCGTATATTTTATATATATACACACATTATATATATATATATATATATATATATATATATATATATATATATATATATATATATATATATATATATATATATATATATATATATATATACATACAGTATATATATGTATATGTATATATATATATATATATATAATTGTAATAGCCACAATGCCCTCTTAACTTCTGGAATTCTTCGCGCTTTTTTGGATACGCTTGTCACTACAAAGCCTTAAGATCCAAGTGCAAGATACTGAAGTAGTTGTGATGTCCGGTCGCGGGAAACGAACCAGCGTCACCATAATCACAAGAAGGTCACGTTGCCGACCACGTAGTGACAAGCGTATCCAAAATCAAACTCTTCCGTTGACATTCTTTCAAAATGGGAGCTTCTATTTCCATTCCAGGGAGAATGGATGAGAAGTTAAGAATCTCACTAAGATAATGGCATTGAATATATTTGAACACTTTTAAAATTTGAATTACATATGTATCTGGTTCAACAAAGACTTTGTGACTAAGCAATATTTCATTCTTTTATTCATCTTTATATATGTTTTGTATACAAATTTAGGCTGTCAAATAAATAGGCCCTGTTATATTCATAACTCATATATATGTATAAAAGACAATGGCATTTACACATAATGAAGATCCAAAAATAGAGGCGGCGAAGTACAAGGCTGTACAGGTGGGACAGTTAGAAGTGACAGTTAGAGGTGTTGGTTAGTAAGAATGAAGAAAGGAAGAAGGAGTGGAGAAAAAGAGGGCATTGTAGCTATTACAATTACATATGTATCTGGTTAAAAGTGACCAGCAGATTCTATATATATATATGTATACATATATATATATAAATAAATAAATATATATACATACATACATAAATATATATATATACACACATATATACATTTATACGTATGCATGCATACACACACACACACACACACACACATATATATATATATATATATATATATATATATATATATATATATATATATATATATATATATATATATATATATATATATATATATATATATATATATATATATATATATATATATATACATATATATATATATATACATATATATATATATATATATATATATATATATATATATATATATATATATATATATATATATATATATATATATATATATATATATGTTCTTTATCAATTGGAAAATACAAATATACCTCGGATTTTCATTTTATTCTCAAAACATCCGTCAAATCTTAGTTTACGTTGAAGCTCCGTTCATTTCTCTGTTAGAAGTTTGGGAAAACAACTTTTACGCCAGCTGCTTCTTTCTCCTTTTCCGAGGAAAAAGAGAAGCTGTTTCACAACGGTGTCCTCAGAATGGATAATTACTGAATGACCTACTTTTGTTATAGCAATAAAATGTTATCTGTGCTAATGTTTTTTCTACTGACGAGAATTATATTCTTCTCTTTTCGAGAATTAAAAATTACGAAATTACAACTATTCAAACAAAAGGTATTTTCTATTATAGTATGATTCGGAGCGAAAACAAAAGAGGGAAAAATAAAAATCTGTAAGAAATAAATGATTAACTAAATTAAATTCAGGATAATTCTCTCAAAACCAAAGATGATCTTTCAATGTCTAAGGAAACGTTACGGCTCTGAAGATGTCTTTCTCGAATGATTTCTATTTTGTATTAAAGAAATTCTAGATGATTGACTAGATAATGATAATAATAATATTATTATTATTACCGTAATGTTTTAATATTCACTGTTTTCCTTACATTTACCGTCAACAGTAATATCTCATTAGGGAAGACTAAATATAAATCTCATATTACAAATTTCTAATATCAAAATGGAAATACAGTATGTATCTGAAATGAGCGCTATGTTAATATCTTTGAAATGAAGAGAATCATCGAGTGGTGTGTTACCTAAGTAAAATTGCCTTAAGGGAAACAACCCATTAACACGAGAACTGAATTGCCCCAGAAATCAGAGACACTCAAACCTGATTATAAAGGATTAACATCTTGTGCAAGATAATGATAACAAAGTATTGGATATCAGAATTACGAATAAAACTCCCTTTGTAACTATGACGTAAGAGTTCATTAAGATTAATGTTATACTTCTGCTGAAAGTCTGGAGCAATAAAATGTTCAGATTATAAAGATTAACTCATTTTAAGAAACTAGAGCGCCAGAACTTTTAGAAAAATGTGAAAATGAGTTTAAAAAGGAAGGAAGGCGAAGAATTCCCATTTTTGTATGTCAAGCTGGGCTTTTAACTCTATTTATTTAATGCTGGACAAACAATGCTCATAAAATCACGATATTTTTGACGAATTGGAAGAGGTTACATTTTTACATGACTTCTTTCATCTCTTACTCTGCAACTAGCTATGTCTTTTTCAACTGATATTTTTCTCTCTCTAAAATTAATAGCACTAACAGGGCCAAGTATTTACACAGAAACTTTATTCTGAATTTTATTTATCAAAAAAATTACATTGTTCGGATGTCTTTGTGGTTTTTATCTTAAGCTGTTTCTTCTCTGAACATTCGGGAATATAGAACACAGGACGCTGTAGTCTTCATTTGCATATAGACAAGCTTGCTTTCCTACTTTTGCTGGTCTTTATATTTCAGGTGAATACAACAGATTGCTCTTCAAGAAGGTTAGCATCTAACGTTTATTAGGTTCTGTCAACATAATGAACTAAATTACTAAACTAATAAAAATTGTAGTTCAATACACTTACATGTGATAATAGTTGATAAACAAGGGACACACACAAACACACACACACACATATATTCATGAAGCTACAAATTTCGTTTAATACCCAATTCACGTTACTTCGGGAATATCACTGATGAGGAATTATCACCGAAGGGGAATTATTAGTGATAAATGGATCGGTACTGCCGGGTCTCGATCCCTAGACACAATTACCTTCCAACGACTCCAGCCGACAGTCTACCCACTGAGCCATCAAGAGAGGTATAAGTTAATGACGAATCTGCCGTACTTGTTTACTCATCGAGAGCGGGGAAATTATACTTAGCTTCGTCATTAACCCACCTCCACCATGATAGCTCATTGGTACGTTTGGAATAGCAGCTCTTATTATGAAATTTTCATCACCATTTATCATTCCCGAAGTAGCATGAATTTGATATTAAACGACATTTGTAGCTTCATTATTGTATATAAATCACAGTGTGATAAAAATTTCATAATAAGAGCTGCGTGTTCCAAACGTACCAATGAGCTGTCATGGTGGAAGTGGGTTAATGCCAAAGCTAAGTATAATTTCCCCACTCTCGATGAGTAACAGCAGATTCGGCATTAACTTATACCTCTCTTGATGGCTCAGTGGGGAGACCGTCGACTGGAGTCGTTGGAAGGTAACTGTGTCGAGGGATCGAGACCCAGCAGCACCGATCCATTTATCACTTATAATTCCCCTTCGATGATAATTCCTCATCGGGGATATTCCTGAAGTAGCGAGAATTGGATATTAAACGACATTTACAGCTTCATGATTGTATATAAATCAAGGTGCGATAAAAATTTCATGTTTATATATATATATATATATACATATATATATATATATATATATATATATATATATATATATATATGTGTGTATATATATATATATATATATATATATATATATATATATATATATATATATAAACATAAGCCATTTCTTACAACCGTGGGTGACCCCTAGACCAAAGGACACAAATGTAAGCACTGAGTAGTTGATGGCCCTTGGTGCAGAAAATCTCTATAACATTAACTTGTTTATGTATCTACACTGAGGACTCATCAACAGCGCTCTGCACCTTCGGTAAGAAAGAAGAACGAGTTCGTTTGACAAACGGAAGAAAAATGAAAATTGGAGAGACAAAAATGACAGTCAGAGGTGACTGATACCATAATATTTGGTATCATTATAAACCTGAGGAAAGATCTGGAAGTGTCAGTGAATGAACAGCGCCATAATACAGAAGGACTGGAGAGATGGATCTAAGTGTTCTTGATGCCTATGATACGATTATGACTTTTTTAATTCCCAACAATCTCACAGGCTTCCCTTTATGCTCATTTGACTGTATCCTACATTCTTGCTTTATCTTTCGTTTATTTTAGTCCCAAGTTATATGAGGAACCTTCGTTGCTCAAGCTATCGGCCATTGCATCACAGACGTAAGAGTCGTCTAAAAAGCCCAAAAGGAACCAGTCATGAAAAGACCTTCCCTAGATGCTGACCTTGAGAAAGAAGTCATTATTTTTCCTTGTTGGGTCTTGTTACGATTTCAAATGAGGGTGAAAGAAAGTCTCGCAACGAGAATCTATTCAGATAATTAAATTTCAAGTTTTTCTGATGCCTGTAGCATTACATGCCCTTTCACAAACAGGATGAACTACCTAAACTAATCAAAGCATTGATACGGTTTATATCCCTGAAACTTGCGTCACTTAATTCTAAAGTTATAAAACCGTGTTCAAGGCAAATGCACTACCATCCTCTCTCTCTCTCTCTCTCTCTCTCTCTCTCTCTCTCTCTCTCTCTCTCTCTATATATATCTCTATATATATATATATATATATATATATATATATATATATATATATATACATACATATATGAATATATATGTGCATATAGATATATATAAATATATGTGTATATATATACAGTATATATATATATATATATATATATATATATATATATATATATATATATATATATGAAATTTTATCACAATATGATTTATACACAACCATGAAGCTTCAAATGTCTTTAATATATATGAAGATATATATATATATATTTATATACAATATATATAAATATGTTATATATATATATATATATATATATATATATATATATATATATATATATATATATATATATATATATATATGTATATATTTTAATTAGAAATCATGGTTGCTTTTGAATTTATGGAAATCTAATAATATATTTTCCCCTTTGTTTAGTGATGCTCGATCGTTAGCCAAACTCTGCAACGGTATTCAGAGATCAAATTACCTATGAAGAAAATAACTAAGTAGGTGTATTAATCAACGAGAGGGGGAATATGATCTAACCATTGAAAGCCTTCGTGATTTAGACCTATTTTGAGCCGAACCAATCTAATAACAACAAAGACCACATAAGTGGTTGAATACTTATTACCGTCCCTTGCACTCACTTAGGCATCAGTAAATTTTGTTACTCGATTTCACTATCGCCAGTTGCTAATTCCTCGCTATTGTTTCCTTATTGCATTCAATTCGTGGACCACTTCCTCGTTTACGTTAACAGCAAAAAATTCGATCTCGGATCAGGGGCAAATGAGGCCAGTGCCATATTTTCAAAAGTCTCTATAACAGGAACTCAATCTCAGATCAGCGATTGACTTGAAAGATTCATTCTTTTGTTCAGAACACCGTTGATGATTAGGATTTGGCTTATGATCTGTTATGCCATCTGCATTTATCAAAACAAATTTCTATGGGTAAATAGAGCAATATTGCCTTACAACCTTCTGCTGCTACTTCTACTGTTCAAAGGATAATATGACTCAAATAGAATATGTATGCGTCTTTAATTTTCTTTTTTTTTTCATATGGAAATAAAAAAAATTGAAAATAACGTTGTGATATTAAAGAAAGTTTTGTGAATTTTTCTTCATGAATCTATGTAAGGAACGTTGCAAAATAAAGTATCAAGCAACTTCCCTCAATTATTTTTTATCACTGATTGGGCCGGCTTTAAGTAATGGGTAAATTTTCTTACAAGCAATAATTTCCGTATAAAGGAATACTGCAAGGAAGCCCTTCAATTGGGCGTCTACGATTATTAAAAACCAAAATTCCCGTAACACACTTTACAAATCAGAATATTTATAAAAGTCGAAATAAATTTTTAAAGATCCTTATGTTCTACGTTCATCTCAATGACGTAGAAAGGTTTTTAACTTAACTATTCGCCCGAGATATGAGATTTGAAGACAGGCCATTCAGCTCAGCAGCCAATGAGGCTTGAGATTCATATTATAACGTCTGTCTAATTGGGTCACTTACCCTGAACGAGTGGTTAACTTTGTTGACATTTAATGTAGTCTTTGTTATTTCCTCACTATTTGATTATCTATGAATTTTTTATGACATCATGTGCTGGTCTGGGCATAAGTGAGTATCAGCTCAGCTTCACCCCTATAACTAAATCCTAACACCATCTCTTGGTCTATACACGGCCTCAATTCTCTTCACCTAACAATGCAACTCATTTCATACCAGAATTTAGTTTAGCAATGTGAGTAGTTACCTTTGAATCTGGTTAAAATGTTTAAATATACATATTCCTTGCTCAAATGGAATTAAGGGGAATTAAGATATCGATAACAGCAAAATCACAAGTAGCAATTTTAATTAATAATTATTTGATATAACCAGAAGCTCATCACGTTTAATAAAAAAAAAATTTAAAATGAAGGGAAATAAAACCTTTCCATCGGCACATTAACCAAAAAGATGGTAAAACTCCCCCTCTTAACCCCCACAAAGCAAGTCGTTTACTGACAAGGTAAGATTTCATCTCTATTTGAAAGAAAGACGAATAGCGAAAGAACACTTTTAAGATTACCCATAAGTAAGTAGTGTCCAAAGCGTTCATTTTCCTTTTGTGAACAAACAGTATAGAATTTAAACCTTCCAATTATTCGAACCTGGTAAGTGTAGTATTTCAGAAATAGTTTTAGCTTTTCCTCCACTGAAAGAAAGAAGGCGAAAGAATATTTGATTCTAGTGTCCAAACATTTTCTCTTGCTAAGTGCAGCAAGAAAGTCAAATGTTTACCTAATCATGTATAGTACGTCAGAGAATACCGGAAGATCTTTAAATTATTCTAATAGGTGATGCACGTGTTCATTTACAAAGGTATTGCTTACATTAGAAGGACAAACTCTTTCAAACTGAGATTTGTTTCTTGCCATTTTTACAAATCTCAAGTAAAAGGAAAGTTTTGTTATTATCTGAAAACTTCTTTTAATTTTTTTTTAATTCAGACCAATCGTTCAATGAATGTTTAAATGAAAATGATTTAAATTATTTACTAAATTTCAGCTTTCGGTGGGTATTCGATAAATTCCCCATGAATATAATTGCCTGTTGAAACTCGGTTAGGGGATGAATGGAGGCAGAAAGCAATTAAAAGTTGAACAGAAAAGTTGATGGCAAGGTACACTGGAGAAGAGACAAAAAAAAAAAAAAAAAAGAAGATCCTGCTTTTTATCTCATTCCTTCTAAAGAGTTACGAGAGCTCTTTTGGAGGAATCCTCTGAAGGTGGAGAGAGCAGACGTTGATGATAATACTAGTGATGGTAGTAAGGTGGTTGGAGTACTGTTGGTGGTAAGGACTTTGTTAGTTCAGCACCCCGGCTCTTTACTATCAGTCAAAAGCATGAGAAAGATAATATCAACGTGGAAAGGGAAACCATTATTAAAGGGTGTTTGCAGCTTCTCTTTGGCCCCAACCGCATCCACTTTTTAGCCTTTTTACTTTGTCTCCGTTCCCGCTTCCTTTCTTCAATATTGCTCTCTAACACCTTTAACTGTTACTTCTTAGTGGGACAGTGAAGTTTTCTCACAGTTCCACCTTTAGATTCTTGTATTTCATCACCTTTATTTTCCGGATCTTTTTATCTTACTGTCCAACCACTCAAACTCCCTTTTGTCCCAGTATTAAGCACTGAATGGCTGAAAGTGCCCCAGTGCTTGGTTTGACAGCCTAAATTTCATGAATCAGATCATGAATAAGGAAAACTGAATAACAATGGTGATGAATATAGCGGTTTAACGCAGAGTTCAAAGTTTTCTGTTGAGTGAAAGACTTTCTTCGCAAAATACCACTGAAATATTATTGTGGCTTAATCTCAAGTTTAAAAAGTTTCCATTTGCAATCTTATCATAAAAAGAAATCGATGCATTATCTTAGTGTGATTCCGAACTTAAATGGATTTTAACTCATGCCTAGATGGACATACATGCCTCCCTGGAATGTAAATAAGGGGAGAAAATCTTTCACTTTTGATTGAATGTCAACTGTGGAGTTTCGAAGTTGTATATCCAATTCTGCATTGCGTAAGCCACCGCAGTTGCTTTGAGATTTAGGATTAGGAAAATTGCAAGAGCTTAAATATGGCTCCAAACTCATCCGATTAAAAGAGAAATTCTATTTAAAACGGAATTTCACCCTTTTTCCGTATATCAGATATATTCTGTTTGTGAAGAGAGAGGTGGTGGGGAGAGAGATATGTAAATTATATTATACCAATATGTACACACACGCATATATATATATATATATATATATATATATATATATATATATATATATATATATATATGAAATCGAAAACTTCTAGTTTTGACAACAGGTACGTACCTCTGACTTTTTCCCCTCAAAATGTCTAACAAATCTTAGTTTATGTTAAAATTCTACTCCTATTATTGTTAAAAGTTTAGGAAAACAGCTTTATATGTAAACTCCTTCTATTTCCTTTTCCGAGGAAAAAGAGAAGCTATTTCACAACGGTATCTTAAGAATATATAATTACTGAATGAGCTACTTTTATTATACAAGATGAAGTTTATATGTATTCTATCCTTTTCTCAGTAAGATCATTATATTCTTCTATATTTCAGAGCTGATCGTTCCGAATAAGGTTTATAATATTCATACTGAAAAGAAAAACAAAAGAACAACAACTAGTCAGACAAAAGCTCCTTTCTATTATTGTATGACTCGATGTAAAAACAAAAGAGGAAAAGACTAAAGACTAGGGAGAAACAAATGACAAAAGAGAGGGGAAGTGAAATTGAGATACAATATGCTTAACAAAATTAAAATTAAAAATTATTCTCTAAACCGAAGATGATCTTTCAGTATCTGACGAAAAGTTAAGGCTTTGAAGATGTCTTTCTCGAATGATTTGTATTTTGTATTAAATAAGTTTTAGATGACTGGCCAAATAATAATAATAATAATAATAATAATAATAATAATAATAATCAAAAGCTTCAAGGCCCCACACCCACGAATAGCAGAACAACTCCAGCATTGTATCACAAACCACCATGCGTCCAAATGGATCACCGTAGGGAGAACATTATTAGTACTGTTAATGCAGAAATACAAATATATTTAGTCGGTAAAACCATGTCGTTAATTTTAAGTGGTAGTTTAAAATTTGCGAAGTGTAAACAAACTACGTAATCTTGTCTCAGTTCTTAAGATCCTAAAGTTTCTTTTGGTAGTCTAAGCAAGGTCTTCAAGGAGTACAGTTGTATATATATCGTGATTTAAAGGATATTATTGGGCACACAGATGTAAGTTTTTGACCAACTCTATATATATTTGCTCTGTCTTATCATTCATTAAGGTGTTAAAGACTTAAATTTGTTTATTTTAAGACATTCAATATTTGTTTATTCCATAATTATAGTAAATAGATATAATCAAAGGAAGTTTAATGTGGTAATGCAATTGTCCAATTATAAAGGTGTATTTAACTTTTGTGAGATGTATCAAGGTATATTATGTCACTGTTATTTACTGAATAATATGCATTATTATTTGACAATGTATTTTAAGGAGTGCAATAATTCCTTTCAGGAATGAACCTACTTCTACTACTACTGTTACTACCACTACCACTACTGTTAAAGGAATAAAGGGAAGTCGAGTTTCTGAGTTTGTGTTGTCCATTACAATAGTTCATTCATCTCTGACATTAACATGAATACGGACCAGGATGACAAGGAGAAGTTACGCACCCTCAAGAACAACCAGACTGCGGCTCTCTCTGCCCTCACGAAGAAACTGAATGAAGTCAGCCGGTGTATGGAGAAACCTGACAACCTCCATTTAGTAAAGACAGGTATGGAAGAGTTTGAGGATAGATTTAACAAGTACAAGGACTGCCACAGTGATTACTCTCTCAATTACCTGTCAGTGAACACCAGCCAGAAATCAAAAGGTTTGAAGATAAAGAATTATCGGTCATAGGATTCAGAAACCAGGCGTATCAATGGATAACTACAATAGAGGCGAGTTTACAAGATTCAATAGACGGATCTTCAATACGGAGCAAGTCACACATATCTAGGAGGTCAGTTAGAAGCACAGCATCAAGTGTGAAATCTGCTCACTTAAAAGAGAAGGCAAAGTTGGCTGGTTTGCTTGCACAGAGGACATTGCTTGAGAAACGGGCAAAAATAGCCCAACAACAGGCAGAATTACAAGCCGAAGAAGACTTGCTAAAGTTGGATGGTGAAATTGAAGCTGCAAGAGCAAGGGAAAAGGTGTTCCAAGAGGAAATTATTTCATCAGTGGACAAAGTTTTGGATCCTGAAACACCAGTATTTGTTCCTATTCACAATGTGCATCATGAACCCAGCGTCACAGTACCTTCATTACCCATGACACCGCCCCAGAGTCATTCTATCGAAGTCAGCAACAGTTAGCAGCGGCTATGATTCTGCCTCATGCTGAGGTGACCAAGTTTTGTGGTGATCTTCTTGAATATGCATCATTTATGCTGGCATTTAATGACCGCATCGTGCCACACACCACATCGGACTCCAACAGGCTGTACTTTTAAATCAGCTTTTTAGAAGGAAAGCCTAAGTCACTCATAGCTGGGTGCATGTTTATGGATGCTTCTGAGGGATACATTGAAGCAAAAGGCTTCTGGATAAAGTGTATGGAGATCCATACAAGGTTTCCATGGCATACATAGACAAGTTGAGCAAGTGGCCACAAGTGAGAGGTGATAGCAGCGAATCACTGCATGAATATGCTTTGTATCTTGTGAAGTGTAATCATACCATGCAGTCATTGTCAAATATGCAGGTTTTAAATGACTCTCCAAACCTTCAGAGGGTGATTTCAAAGCTGCCCGTGTATATTCAAAATAAGTGGTTGGATCATGTGATAAAGCTCAGGAAGCAAGGTGTTTGTGTGTGTTTCACTACATTAGTGGAATTTGTTCAGAATGCAGCAGAGGCAGCAATGGATCCTGTATTTAGCAGGAAGCTTTGGGTAAAGTGTCTCTTTTACAAAGGCAAAGGCACATCACGGCTCAAGTCAGAACAAGCAAAAATCATTGGCAGTTACAGTGCAACCATCAAATTCTGCAAACCAGTGTACCAGGAAATGCCAACTCTGTAGTGGTCATCATGATATTGAGGACTGCTTTCAATTTCTGCACAAGAGTGTGGATGAAAGACGAAAGTTTGTGAGAGACAGTCGTCTTTGTTTCAGTTGTTTTGCAATAACCATACTTCAAAAAAGTGTTTCAATCGACGGCAGTGCAAGACATGTAATAAAAAGGCATCCTACCACTTTGCATATTGAGAACTTTAGGATGTTTGACAGTAATAATGCAATTACTTCACAAGCTTGTTCACAGTTTGGAAGTAAAGGTCAAGATTGCACTCAAGGTCAAAATTGTGTTCAAGGTCAAGAAGGTACTCAAGGTGAAGGTCACTCCAGGTCAAGGTAATACTCAAGGTCAAGGTAGTGTGAAGTCTTCTGCATGTACAATTTCTGATACAGTATTGCAATCGATTTTGCCTGTGCAATTACATGTAAAGGGTAGTGATAATGTAGTAAAACTTATGCCTTTTATGATACAGGCAGTACAGGTTGTTTCATTAAAGATAATATCAAGGATCAATTAAACTGTAAAGGTATTGAAACAGCTGTCAAGTTGCAAACAATGCATGGGACTGATACAGTCAAAACTTTTATCGTAAATGATCTTGTTGTCACTGATATACATGGTAATAATGATGTTGTATTGCCAAAGGTATTCACTCAAAGAGATATCCCTGTTAATCATGATCAAATTCCAAGGTATGAAATGTTAAAGGATTGGCCTCATTTATCAAGTGTTATTGATAAGATTCCATTATATCAGCCAGAGCTAGACATAGGAATATTGATAGGTAGTAATTGTCCAACTGCTTTTGCAACCTTTAGAGGTTATACCCACTTCAGGTTATGGCCCTTTTGCAGTGAGATATTTGCATGGGTGGACGGTTAATGGGCCTGTACATGTTAAGGTTAGTTCAAATGGGGTTTTCATGTCACAGGTTACTTGTATCTAATGTTCAACATGTTACTGACTGTATTACTGTTGAAAGTGTTAGGAAGTTCTTTGAGTTGGATTTTTCAGAAAGGATCTTGGTTCAGTTCCTGAAGAGCTTGGCTTGTCTTTTGAGGACAGAAGATTTGTGAAAAGGTGCCAGGATACCATTGAATTTAAAGATGGTCATTTCCAGCTACCCCATGCCTTTCAGAGATCCCAATGTGAGTCTTCCTAACAATAAGAAGCAGGCAGTCAGCAGAGCAGAGTGGCAAAGGAGAAAGATGAAGAGTAGTGAAGATTACAGACAGCAGTATACAGCATTCATGGATAAGTTGTTTGACAAAGGCTATGCTTACAAGGTCCCAGAAGGTGAGGTCAACAAGTCTCTGTCTGGTATCTTCCACATCACGCAGTTTTTCATCCCAAGAAAAAGAAAATTAGGTTGTTTTTGACTGTAGTGCAAAGTTTGGAGGTTTGTCATTAAATGATGTTCTGCAGGGTCCTAACCTCACCAACTCATTGACGGGAGTACTCATTAGATTCCGGCAAGAGGTTTATGCATTCATTGGAGATATTGAAGCTATGTTCTTTCAAATAAAGATTCCACCTGAGAATCACGACTATGTTAGATTCCTGTGGTGGCCTAATGGGGACATCAATCGACCTCTTGAAGAATTCCGAATGGCTGTTCACATTTTCGGAGCAATCTCCTCACCAAGTATTGCAAATACTGCACTGAAGGCCACGGGAGACAAAGCAGATGAGAAGTATGACTCAACTGTTGGTAATACTATTAGGCATAATTTCTATGTTGACGACTGTTTGAAGTCATGTGCTGATGTTCCTACAGCAGTTAAGTTAGTGAAGGATTTGATATCTGCAACAGGTGAAGGAGGATTTAGGTTAACTAAATTTGTTAGCAATTCAATTGACATCCTTAAAGCTTTGCCTACTGAAGATTGTTCGATTGAAAGTGACAAGTTTGATCTTGACATGGAGAATCTAATGACAAGAGCCTTAGGAATGTTATGGGACCTTAAAGAAGACTCATTCAAGTTTTCAATTGCGCTCAAGGAAAATCCACTCACCAGAAGAGGTTGTTATCAACTATTTCATCATTATATGATCCCCTTGGGTTACTCTCTCCAATCATCTTACCAGCCAAGAAACTGCTACAAGAATTATGTCAAGTTGAGAGTCTGGACTGGGATGAAAGGATTCCGGATGACCTAGCTGAAAGGTGGCAACATTGGATACAAGGTCTTCATTTACTGGAGCAGCTTTCAATACCAAGGTGCTTTAAACCAAGTGGTTTTGGTAATGTAACAAGTTCAAGTCTTGTATTATTCAGTGATGCTAGTACAGTTGGTTATGGTGTTGCAGCATATCTTGTTCTTCATGATGGAAACCAAGTTCAGTCAAGCCTTGTCATGGGAAAATCAAGAGTATCTCCAAAAGGGTGGTAACTATACCTAGGTTAGAACTTACAGCTGCAGCTGTGTCTGTCAAGGTTGCTCAACACATCCTGAAGGAATTGAGTTTACTGTTGACAGTGTTGTGTACTATACAGATTCAACAACAGTACTTCACTATATTCATAGCAACACAAAAAGGTTCCCTGTTTTGTGGCCAGCAGAGTCAGAGTTATAAGGGACTACTCTCAACCTGAGCAATGGAGATATGTAAGCTCAATGATAACCCTGCTGATGTAGCATCAAGCGGTATTAGTGTACATCAGTTATTGCAGTATGACGAATGGTTTCATGGTCCATCATTCATTGCATCTGACTGTTTGTTTTCCCAGGAGTATGTGTACGCAGATTGTGATGATGGTGAGAGTGAACATGTGTCTGCAGTCACAACTTCTGAAGAATGTCATGGGTTTACAAGATTGATTGAATATTACTCTTCATGGTCGAGGTTACAAAAGGCAGTTTCTATATTTCAACAATTGAAGTCAATCCTTAGAGGTAAAAGGAAAGGTTATGCAACCACTGATGCTGAAAGGGCAATCATAATGTATGTTCAACAGAAGGGCGTTTGGTGATGAAGTGAAGGCTTTATCAAGGAATTGTCAGTTAGCAAGAGTAGCCCTATATATAAGCTTGATCCCTTTCTTGATTCTGAAGATGGCTTATTGAAGGTTGGAGGTAGGATAAGAAAATCTGATATTCCACAGTCTGCCAGACATCCCATACTATTACCAAAGAAGCATCATGTGACTACATTGTTGATACAACACGAGCATGAATTATTAGCTCATTCTGGTAGAAACCATGTTCTTTCAAATCTTCGGCAGAAGTATTGGATAATTAATGCTAATGCAACTGTCAGAAGTGTTTTATTTCATTGTGTTACTTGCAGGAAGTTAAAAGAACCAGCTTTGAGTCAAAAGATGGCTGATCTTCCAGCAGACCGATTGGAACCTTCGCCACCATTCAGTAGTGTTGGCATTGACTTCTTTGGACCCTATTACATCAAAAAAGAAGGAAGAAAAGAGTTAAAGAGGTATGGTGTCATATTTACCTGCTTGGTTAGTAGGTCAGTTCATATTGAAACAGCAAACACCTTACAATCTGATTCCTTCATGAATGCTTTATAAGATTTGTTTCTCGAAGAGGTCACCCCAAAAGGTTATCAGATGTGATAATGGAACCAACTTCCATGGGGCTGAGAAAGAACTTAAGGCAGCTCTCGGCGAGATGGAGGAAAAGAAGATTGAGACGTATTTGTTGCATCATCATATTGAATGGAAATTTAATCCACCTGCAGCAAGCCACATGGGTGGTTGTTGGGAGCGCCAAATCAGAACAGTTAGAAAAGTGTTGTCTGCACTGCTGAAGGAATTTGGCGATAGGCTAAACGATGAAAGTCTACGGACTCTGCTTTGTGAGGTCGAGAGTATCATAAATTCAAGACCGTTAACCACGGTAAGTGATAGTGTCGATGACCTTGAGCCACTAACTCCAAACCATTTGTTGATTCCAAAATCTTATGTAGTCCCTCCCCTGGTTTGTTTCAAAAGGATGATGTTTACATGAGGAGAAGGTGGAGATGTGTTCAATATCTGACCAACCTGTTTTGGTCAAGATTTAGAAAGGAATATTTGAGTACTTTACAGACGAGACAAAAGTGGAATGAACCAAGAAGAAATTTAATTGTTGGTGATGTGGTCTTGGTAAAGAGTGACATTGAACCAAGGAATCGATGGCCAATGGGACGAGTAATAGAAGTACACCCTGATGACAAAGGAACAATCCGCAGTGCCAAGATTAAGACACTTTCTTCAGTTATTGTCCGTCCTATTCAGAAGCTGGTGTTATTAGTTAAAGGCTAGGATTTTCAAGTGAAATGTGACACGATACTATGTTGTGTTCTTCTGGTTATTTGATATGATATACATATATATACATGAGTTATGAAAGTGTTTAATTTTATTTTTAGGTAAATATCTGAATCATGAAGGTATTTTTGTATTATAAGGGTTTGTATTGTAACTTAAAGGTTATTTATTTTATCTGCATGAGTATGTATGTAATATGATAAACAGGTTTAATCTGTTTATGGGGCTGAGTATGTTAATGCAGAAATACAAATATATTTAGTCGGTAAAACCATGTCGTTAATTTTAAGTGGTAGTTTAAAATTTGCAGAAGTGTAAACAAACTAAATAATCTTGTCTCAGTTCTTAAGATCCTAAAGTTTCTTTTGGTAGTCTAAGCAAGGTCTTCAAGGAGTACAGTTGTATATATCGTGATTTAAAGGATATTATTGGGCACACAGATGTAAGTTTTTGACCAACTCTTATATATATTTGCTCTGTCTTATCATTCATTAAGGTGTTAAAGACTTAAATTTGTTTATTTTAAGACATTCAATATTTGTTTATTCCATAATTATAGTAAATAGATATAATCAAAGGAAGTTTAATGTGGTAATGCAATTGTCCAATTATAAAGGTGTATTTAACTTTGTGAGATGTATCAAGGTATATTATGTCACTGTTATTTACTGAATAATATGCATTATTATTTGACAATGTATTTTAAGGAGTGCAATAATTCCTTTCAGGAATGAACCTACTTCTACTACTACTGTTACTACCACTACCACTACTGTTAAAGGAATAAAGGGGAAGTCGAGTTTCTGAGTTTGTGTTGTCCATTACAAGTACAGAAGACAAGAATAAGGGACACAGCAAGTAACTACAGGCCTATCACCTGCCTACCACTAATGTGGAAGTTGCTAACAGGTATCATTAGTGAAAGGATATACAACTACCTAGTGGACACAAGCACCATCCCCCACCAACAGAAAGGCTGCAGAATGAAGTGTAGGAGCACAAAAGACCAGCTCCTAATAGACAAAATGGTAATGAAGAATAGTAAGAGAAGGTCTTCGACATGATACCGCACTCGTGGCTACTAGAATGCCTGAAAATATATGGGGCAGAGGAAAACACCACCAGCTTCCTTAAAAATACAATGCACAACTGGAATATAGTACTTACAAGCTCTGGGATAAGACTAGCATAGGTTAACATCAGGAGGGGGATCTTTCACGGCGACTCACTGTCCCCACTACTCTTCGTAGTAGCCATGATTCCCATGACAAAAGTACTGCAGAAGATGGATGCTGGGTACCAACTCAAGAAAGGAAGCAACAGAATTAACCATCTGATGTTCATGGACGACATCAAGCTGTATGGTAAGAGCATCAAGGAAATAGATACCCTAATCCAGACTTTAAGAATTGTACCTGGGGACATCAGGATGGAGTTTGGAATAGAAAAATGCGTCTTGGTCAACATACAAAAAGGTAAAGTACCAAGGACTGAAGGGATAAAGCTACCAGACGGGAATAGCATCAAACACATAGATGAGATAGGATGCAAATATCCAGAAATAATGGAAGGAGAGGATATAAAACACCAAGAGATGGACACGATCAGGAAAGAATATATGCAGACTTAAGGCGATACTCAAGTCAAATTCAATGCCGGAAACATGACGAAACCCATAAACATATGAGCAGTACCAGTAATCAGATACAGCACAGGAGTAGTGGAGTGGACTAAGGCTTAACTCCGCAGCATACACCAGAAAACCAGAAAACTCATGACAATACACAAAGCACTACACCCAAGACCAAATGCAAACAGAATATACATAACACGAAAGGAAGGGGGGAGTGGGCAACTAAGCTTAGAGGACTGTGTCAACATCGAGAGCAGAGCACTGGGGCAATATCTGAAAACCAGTGAAGACGAGTGGCTAAGGAATTCATGGGAAGAAAGACTGATAAAAGTAGATGAAGACCCAGGAATATACAGAGACAGGAGAATGAAAAACAGAACAGAGGAATGGCACAACAAACCAATGCACAGACAGTACATGAGACAGACAAAAGAACTGGCCAGCGATGAAACATGGCAATGGCTACAGAGAGAAGAACTCAAGAAGGAAACAGAAGGAATCCTAACATCTGCACAAGATCAGGCCCTAAGAATCAGATATGTCCAAAGAACAATATATGGAAATAACATCTGACCTATATGCAGCAAGTGCATTATGAAGGACGAGACCATAAACCACACAGCAAGCGAATGTCCGGCTCTTGCACAGAACCAGTACAAAAAGAGGCATGATTCAGTAGCAAAAGCCCTCCACTGGAGCCTGTGCAGGAAACACCAGCTAGCTTGCAGTAATAAGTGGTACGAACACCAACCTGAGGGAGTGATAGAAAAAGATCAGGCAAAGATCCTCTGGGACCAAGGTATCAGAACAGATAGGGTGATACGTACCAATAGATCAGGCGTGACGTTGATTGACAAAATCAACAAGAAAGTATCACTCATGGGACACCAGAGCAGATGAGAAAGAAATAAGAAGGATATGGAATATGCCTGTGGAAATTGTACCCATAATCATAGGAACACTAGGCACGATCCCAAGATCCCTGAAAAGGAATCTGGGAAAAGTAGATGCCGAAGTAGCTCCAGGACTCATGCAGAAAAGTGTGCTACTAGAAACAGCGCACATGATGAGAAAAGTGATGGACTCCTAAGGAGGCAGGATGCAACCCGGAACCCCACACTATAAAAATGACCCAGTCGAACAGGATGACTGTGATAGACACACACAAAAAAATAAATATTAAATGAAATTGCTGCATCAGCTGCATTTAATTTGTATAGAGTCTTCTCTATTTTTCTAATTATTGCATTTTTTCTGCTATTGCATCGTGCGAGTAACGTTCCGATGTTATTCATCTTCAGGAGGGAAATAGTCGAAATTTAGGGACTCCATATATCTGTGTATTTAAATATGGAGGATATAATCCATAGAGTTTTCTACAATGTCTGTATTTGTCAATTAGAGTATACAATTATTTCGCCAACGTTTCTCCCAGTTCCAACTGTTTCATGTCACGCACAAGAAGGAGCGATAAAAATCCATACTAGAAACGCACACCAGGACGTCATCTCCCGTGACAGAATTATCGAAAACACCACGATAACTGGGAGACATCTACGACTACTAGAGGCGCTCCTCATCCAGCAAGAGAAACCCTCTCAATACGACGCAGTAAGTGCTCTTCCTTCCTACAAATATAAGAAGGATAATATACCAAGACCTGCGACCGACACCCCGGCCTAGAAACACCAGATCAGACGAAGTCCTGCCACCAACGGGAATAGACATAGGAGAACACCAGGCCGTGACGTCGTGCAACGTCATGCACCACCCAGCGATGCCACGCCTCTACCCCGCCGGTCAACGAGACTGCAGCAGCGTGACCTTTATGCCTGAAAAGTTGGCTTGAAGAAAACTTTCACCAGCCAACAGGAGACCAGCCCGGCCAATCAAAATTCAGCAAGAGGCCTACCCCCTGCTGACCCCCAACTATATATTGAGTAGACCCGTCCATCATATTGACTGTTTTCCTTCCATTTACAGTCAACAGCAATATCTCATTAGGGGAGAATAAATATAAATCTTATATTACAAATTTCTACTATCAAAATGCAAATACAGTATGTATCTGAAATGGGCGCTATGCTGATATCAAAGAAATGAAGAGAATCACCGAGTGGTGTGTTACCTACGTAAAATTGCCTTAATGGAAACAAGCCATTAACATGAGAACTGAATTGCCCCAGAAATCAGAGACACTCAAGCCTGATTATAAAGGATTAACATCTCGGGTAACATAAAGGTAACAAAGTATTGGATATCAGAATTACGAATAACACTCCCTTTGTAACTATGACGTAAGAGTTCATTGAGATTAATGTTACTTCTGCTGAAAGTCTCGAGCTATAAAATGTTCAGATTATAAAGATAATTTAATTTTAGGAAACTCGAGCGCCAGAACTTTTAGAAAAATGTAAAAATGAGTTTAAAAACGAGGGAGGAATTTACATTTTTGCTTGTCCAGCTGCTTTTCACTGTTTATTTTTTTAATGTCTGACATTCAACATTGTTCATAAAATCACGAATTTTTTGACGAATTGGAAAAGGTTACAGTTTTTAATAATTTCTTTCATCACACAGTTACTTATGTTTTCATACTTATTTTTATTCCCCTGTAAAATTAATGGCATAAACAATGGTAAGTTTTTACATAGAAAACTTGATTCTGAGTTTCTGTTTATTCATTGAATTGTATTTGTTGGTTATTTCAGTGATTTTTATTCCAAGCTAATTATTCTCTCAACATCTGGGAAATATAGATGTAATACAGGACGCTGAGTCTTCATTTGCGTACATAGGCAAACTTACTTTTAAAAAATTTTTGTTAGTCTTTACTTTCTGGGTGATTACAAGAAACTGACCTTTCAAAAGGTCATTATCCAACGTTTTGCATAATCTGTCAAAGTAATGAACTAGATTGGAAGAAAAATCTATTAAAACCCGCAATTTGATATAATTGCATGTAGCATACCCAGGCTTAATAATGCCCGAAAAACCAGGGACACATACACACACACACACATATATATACATACATATATATATATATATATATATATATATATATATATATATATATATATATATATATATATATATATATATATATATATATATATATATATATATATATATATATTATTACATGGGTCATTCAGCGGATGAGTTTAATTATTAATTACTGTGATTTATACAGCCTTGCTTTACCTAAGACCCACATAATCCCATCAATTAAGGTTAAAAGTTACACAAATGACAGACAATTAACGTAATTAGATTCGGTCGCCAGTTGGAACTAGGGTACTGAATATTTTTATTTATTCTGGAACAAATGACTTAAATAAACCCCATTAATTAACCATATGGTCCAACAAAGAAAATTAATGAAAAGTAAGGAAATCTACATGAGCCAATAACAGCTCCCCAATTCGTTTCCCTTCGGACACAATAATATTTCCCCTACTTTAGAGTATGACGCAACAGCCGAGTCGCTCTAGTAATGCTCTTATAATCGGTTCTCTAGTATGTTATGGCTATTCCTCCTCCAAACAAGGGTATGACCAGGTTCCAAGTCGTGCCCAACCTTTACTTAGATGTATCCTCTCACTTATCCTTAATTATGTACTGCAAGGGGTGTATCATAAATTGAGAATATTATGTTAACACCATGGAGTATACTTTATGCAATCTCACTAGGCAACACTAATTGTACTCCATATAATTGACTTCATAAATGGGACATGGTTTCACTAGGATTCTTTAGTCAGTGACTGAGAAGAGAGAAACTTAAAACAGAAATACAGTGGGAGATATAACAGAAGAACAGCGAGTAACTGTTATCTTCAGACTTTCCTTCTCATAGAGCAATGGTGCGCACTTGCATCTCACGCCGGGGTCTGTTGAATCAATCCTCATCAGTTCCACTAAGTTAGAAAGACAACAGAAAGGCTGAGAGAGCGAGAGACTACTTTTCTCACTGCTCGTGACCGCTGGACTGTCTGACCTGGGGTCAAAATCGTGGGTTGTTGCTTGTAAACAACTCCCATGGTTTGTAGTGGGCGGGTAACCTGAAAGATAACACAACTCGCCAGTACGGAGGTTTAGGCAAAAGGGAGCTTAAGGGATACCCTAACTAAACGTGGCCCTAGTGAAACCTTCTCTGTGGGATAGGTCCCTAAACTAAACTTATAATCCTCGGAAGACGGTTGGTGGTTTTGGACCACCACAACTATCTCTTGGCTCCCCTACCGCCCTGTTGTACACAGAGGAAGCTTTTTGGTGCTTCCCTTTCTTTGGTTTTTCTCTCTTTTTTCTGGTTATCTTCTACTAAATCAAAGCAGAGAGATCGAACAGCATATAATATTTGTAATAATATATACTATATAAATATATATACTATATACACAGAGAGAGATTGATAGATATATGTATATATATATATTTATATATATCAATCTATCTATCTATCTATCTATCTATATATATATATATATATATATATATATATATATATATATATATATATATATATATATATATATATATATATATATATATATATATATATGAATAAGCCATTTCCCACAACAGTGGGTAACTCCGAGATCAAATAAAACAACTGTAAGGGCTGAGTGGTGGATGACCCCTGTGCAAAAAAACCTCCATACCATTAAGCAATTTATCTATCTGCACCGAAGGCTCATCAGCAGTACTCTGAGCCTCCCATATACACTGTTTCATTAAGCTTTTGTCCTCATTTCTTCCTACATTCTCAAACCATCTCAAAATTCGCTGATCCACAGTTTCTTTGTACCAATTTTACACGTCTCCGAGTTTTTCACTCTGTGAATTACTTCAGAATTCTTAAAATGTCTAAAACCGATTTTTCATATGTTAAATTTAGAACATTGCTCAGATTTAAGTGCAATGACAGTCGAAATGAATATCCGTAAAAGAAAACTATTGAGATGGCTATTTGTCTATCCGTCCTCACTTCTTCTGTCCTCCCTCAGATCTTAAAAACTACTAAGGCTAGAGGGCTGCAAACTAGGATGTTGATCATCCACCATCCAATCATCAAGCATATCAAACTGCAGCCCTCTAGCCTCAGTAGTTTTTATTTTATTAAAGGTTAAAGTTATCCATGATCGTGCCTCTGGCACCGCTATAGGTGCCAACAACACCAGCCACCACCGGGCCGTGGCTGAAAGTTTCATGGGCTGCGGCTGAGAGTTTCATAGGCCGTGGCTGAGAGTTTCATACAGCATTATACGGTATACAGAAAACTCGATTGCGCCAAAGAAACTTCGGCACATTTATTACTTGCCTGCTTAAGCTCTGAAATTTTTAAGCTTAAAGTTATTCATAGTTTTCAA
This sequence comes from Macrobrachium rosenbergii, assembly GCF_040412425.1. Taxonomy (NCBI): domain Eukaryota; kingdom Metazoa; phylum Arthropoda; class Malacostraca; order Decapoda; family Palaemonidae; genus Macrobrachium; species Macrobrachium rosenbergii. The sequence continues at coordinate 21,250,145 of NC_089783.1, read as the reverse complement.
AGATACAATAAATGTAAACAGAATTTGATTTTCAAAAATACAATAAATGTAAACAGAATTTGAGAGTTTAGTTTTATACTTGGTATGAATGTTTGTTTGGTGACTATTTCCAAAGTCCTTATCGATGAGTATGACGTTTCAGTTTGTGACGGGATTATCCCAGCAATTTATCTTTTTCCTTAATATTCGTTGACAATTAATCGTCTGGCGGTTCTTGCCTGTGTGTGTGTGTGTGTGTGTGTGTATGTGTGCGTGTATTTGAGTGCGCGTGTCTATTTTCCTAAGGTAACTGGACATGTATTTGGTTTCAACTACCACGACTCCTAAAAATAAAAACAAAGTAAATTTTACTTTTCTCCTTCTAATGAAAGTTGAAACTTTGTCCCGGTACTCTCCAGAAGTTGAGCAAAACAGCCTTTGCGGTAACTGGGTCGCTTTTCTCTGAAGAATAAATGAAAAGTTATAACCGAACATCATTTAACTTCAAGAAGAAAATTCTTTTCGAATATAATTTTCGGATCTTTCCTGGTAGGTGAACCCCGGTGGTTTTCGGGGGTCGTTATCTAGGACTAATATTTCTTGGGGGTCACTATCTTTACGATATTTACAGTCTTTTGTTTATGTTTTTACGGTAATCCCCAACGGGCTTGTACTGAGCGCTCCGCAAAGGTGGATACATACCGGATTAAAACACGTGGGGGTCACTATCTAGGAAGACCCCAATTTTCGTTTCAACAATGCTATAAACACGTTTATCCCATTGTGATGAAAGAGACGGCAGATGTTTTATCTTTGATTGGTGACATTTATTTCTAAAATGACGAGACAAGAGAGAGAAAATGAATCTTGTTTCGGTCGTGTAGTTTACTGAAGTGGAAGTGATTGAAAGGAAAGCATGAGTAAATAGTTTGTGAAATAAGATAGGGAAAGAAATAATGTGAAGAGGCGTCTAGTGAAGAACTAGAACAAAAGAAACGGAAGTTTGCAGGTAAAGAGTAAATGAATGCAAAAGAAAAGATAAGAAAGGCGGCGCAAAAGGGCGTCCAAAAAAAAAAAAAAAAAAGAGATATACTTAGATGGGTATGAATACCAGAGCTTTTACTAAATGAAAGTTAATGATAAATCATAATAACTGAGATGAGTGAAGTCACTGTACACCTTATTGTCAGGGGTCATTGAAGGCTATGTCGTAGAAATGCATTTGAAGGAGAGGGACAGAAAGATTTTGAAATGAAATTTTTAATGTCTTATGGGCACAAATGCAACTGTTTCGTTCAACTTCAGTACAAACAATAGCCAACGCTATGTTCAAGTTTAAAAATAACAAGGTCAACTTTGAGAAAATCTATCACGAAATTACCCTTCCCAAATTAGGTGTGAAAATGAGGTAAAATTGTGCCGTTGTTTAACAGCGACTGAACTGACGAATTCAACAGTTTTGTATGTGAGTTTGTGCTGTTAATTTTCCTTTCTCTTTTTGAACGTGTGACATTTGTCATTGTCCACACGAACACTATTCCTCTTCAGTAGCTAACAACTGTAACATTAAAAGCCGCTTTGCTTCTTTAATTCCTCAGCAAATGATATTCTTTTTATTTTTCTTTTCATTTATATTTTCAGAAGATATTTCTACTGTATACATTTGTTAAACAAACAGCAGTCGTACGTTTAGGTATTTCCAAGCCATCTTATCTTCTTTATGCCGTCAAACTGATTTTTCGTTTCATTGTTGATGGCTCTTGTAATAATAATAATAATAATAATAATAATAATAATAATAATAATAATAATAATAATAATAAAGACGTTCACAAAGTTATCCAAACAGTTGAAATCTTAAGTACCCACAGTGTGTGTCTGTGCGAGTCTGTGTATTGAAAAAGTATGGTGTTCGTTTTGTCCAAAAGTAATGTTATTTACTCTTAATCACCAATGACTATTGTGAAATATGTGGAAGATTATTCTTACGAAAATACCCAGAAGTTTGGTCTTCTCCATTTCAGTTGTTCACTTTATAATATGATGCTTTCAGACAACGCATCCATTAAACCTAAAGAACATTGGAGAACAGAAAATGGAAAAGAAATCTCATTTTTAAAAATTCACACAAACGGTACGACAGAGAATTGTTATACGATACCCGGATATTAGACATAAAAGACTTCAAGTAATCAGATGGAGAGAGAGAGAGAGAGAGAGAGAGAGAGAGAGAGAGAGAGAGAGAGAGAGAGAGAGAGAGAGAGAGAGAGAGAGTTAATGAAATGGTATATTGTAGGTCATATGAAGAATTAACAATGCTGTCAAAAAAGGAACTAACAACAAATAAAAATGACAGAAAGAGCAGAATGTTGAAAGTCAAATGAAAGAGTTTTCACTTGTGAAGAGCTTATAATATTGGTCAGTCTGTTGGAATGGGAACCCTCTCATGACCCAACTGAGCAATTCCCTGGAATCTGGTTCTAGTCTTCTGCACTGCCCGCAGTGCTCAAATTCCACCCTTGAATCCTTCATCCTAGGCTTCCATAACCCTCATACATTTGAATGGCGTTGCCCGTCGTCTCTTTTAAAAGTAAAACCCACTTTATGTCCTTCTCCCCCTCTGTCTCCCCTTGATCCTACGTCCTTCCTAGTTGGCTGAAGGATTCAAATATCTAGTTTGCGTCCTACAGAACTTCAAGTAAAAATATAACTGGTTATGAAAGATATAGCTATGGAAGTCCCACAACTTCACTGTCGGTTAAACAGTGGCCACCGAGAGAGAGAAGGCCTGGTCATAGATCCCTTTAAATCAGAGCACTTTAGGATTAGGAGGCCGGATACCCGGGTATTTTCCTACCTGGAAACCCAGGTCAAGTAGGTTGTAGGCAAAACAGATCAGTTTCTACCAGTAACTTGTAGAGTGAGGTCACGTCGATGATCTAGAATTTTTTGCATAAATATTAAATATTTAAAGAAATCTGAGTGCTAACTACAGGTTCCAAGCATCTGTGACAATGCCACATAAGTGTTGTGTTCCATACTGCCAAGGAAATTATGCAACATCTGAAAAAGTGGCACTTTATAAATTGACCGAGGCAACAGAAAGGCGAGGGCAGTGGTGCATGCTAACAAAAGGAAAGATTTTACTCCAACCAAGACTACAGGCTTAATTTCAAAACAAGAAAATCAGTGTGTGACTGTGTATATGTATATATATATATATATATATATATATATATATATATATATATATATATATATATATATATATATATATATATATATATATATATATATAATATATAGAATATAAACATATGCATAAACATTCATAACATTAATAATGCTATTAAAACTGCCATATATATATATATATATATATATATATATATATATATATATATATATATATATATATATATATATATATATATATTGTGTGTATGTGTGTATATACATTACATTTATGTATACACACATATATATATATGTGTGTGTATATTGTGTGAAGGTTTACAGAATATAAACCAATATGCATAAATTTCTGAATTCATTACATTAATAATCATATTAAAGAAACTGCCACTACCTTCTTAGATGAGACAAAAGAATTTCACTAACCTGCTTTGGTAAAAGCTATGGTAGTTTAACAGGTAACTAATGTATGCCTCAATATATCTCAGGGAACTGTTTCGTATATTTCTTACCAACACACACCAACACGCGCACATACACTCCCATGTATGTCTGTGTATGTGTTTGATTTGCCGTGCACATATCCGGAAAATCATAAACTACCATTTAGGCATATTCTTTTATATATCGGGCAAGGATTCAAACCAATATGTATGACGAAATGACTATCTTGTAACCTGTCACATATATATATATATATATATATATATATATATATATATATATATATATATATATATATATATATATATATATATATATAACCAGATGATAGTACCGGCCTAATTCACCTTCCAATAACTAACTTACGTGTGGAATCCTGAGCAAAACGTACACAAATTAGACATTGAATCGTTATCTTACAGTAGTGCCTCATGATCCCTTTGTTAGCCTACGCACTTTGATTTTCCTGGATAATGTTAACTCTTAACAGGTTAAAAAGAATAAAATTGCTGCTGAATTGAAAAAATTGCTAATAGTTCCAAAGTTTCTTCGGACGGTAGGAAAGAAGAAACAAAAAAATTTTCAAAGTTGATGATTCTCACATTTTTAAACTGGCAGAAATAGTGAATTACTACCGTTCACATTTGCGTTAGATTTTTAATAACTATTGTTGATAACTGCTTCCTAACAACGACGATTGCGTCACGACTCTTCTGCATTCCAGGAGCAAACGAAAAGTAAAGAAGGCTGCAAATAGGAATCGAAAAAGAAGTCTTGCAACTTCTTTTCGCTTGTGCCTCCATTATCGTCTTTTATTCCGGGGATTCAGTGCCTGAATGGTCATCGTCGGTGATCGAAGAGATGTTTCTCAGCATAAAGCCTTTCTCTGCTCCTTTGAGTCTCGTTCTTTTTCTTCCTACTAGACCTAGTAGGAAGAAAAGTCTGTTTACTGTTCTCTTTTCATTCTTGCTATCCGTTGGCACTTTCTTTTAGTTTAGTTCTCTTTCGTTTGTCTGCATTCGAAAACAAGGTTTGAGCAAAATGAAGGCGTAATTTTGCTTGAGTTTCTGCGGATATTTGAGTTGTTTATTTATTAATTTTTTCCTGTGCATGAAGGTGGATAAAATAGAAACTCGTTTAGAAAATGTGAATCATAAAATCATTATTATTTTTTTCTACTTTTAATAATATTATGATATAAACAAGAAAATTCATTTTACGTTCGTTGGCATAATTGTTTTAACATTGTTTTTGTACACTTAGGAGGTTTGAAAGGTGGATCAGCAAGGTTGGAAGTCACTAAAAACTTTAAACATATATAAAATGAGGGAATAAAAGATATTTATATTTTTGCTAAAATCAAGTGATTAGTGAAATTAAAAAGCTTCCTCCTGAGATATTCATATATAAATGTATACATATATACATATATATATATATATATATATATATATATATATATATATATATATATATATATATATATATATATATATATATATATATATATATATATACACACACATCCCCTTTGAATTGTTTTGTCGTGTAAAGTATGTGTACTATCATTGAAAATACTTTTCTTTCCTGTGATTAATAATTCTGTCTTGAATTCACTACTTTAAATAAACATGATATATACATATATAAATATATCCTGTCACTTATCTGATTAAAAGGTGAGAGAGAGAGAGAGAGAGAGAGAGAGAGAGAGAGAGAGAGAGAGAGAGAGAGAGAGAGAGAGAGAATGACTGACTTGCAGTGGCAAACATTCTCGGGTTTTTTCTAGTACGACTTGATGTTTAACTCCATTCATGAAGGGAATTCATGAATGAGAAAGTAAAAGAGATGAAAAGAGAAGAGAGAATGATTGCAAGCATGAATTTACTTTCAGTAGTTAAAAATCTCATAGATAAATTCCGCTCCAGATTGTTTGAGTGATACCTTAAGAGAGAGAGAGAGAGAGAGAGAGAGAGAGAGAGAGAGAGAGAGAGAGAGAGAGAGAGAGAGAGAGAGAGAGAGAGAGAGAGAGAGGTGGTTGCTCTATGGTGAAGTTGTCGTTCGTGATAACGAAATATGTCATCGTATCGTCACGAAGCAGTCGCTATAGCGAATTCCGAAGATAGAAACAATGAAGAAACGAACGAATTAATGAGGAAATTCGCATTTGAACGAATAAAAAAAAAGGAAACGCTGTACAGTATATGCTGATGTCGGGCTTTGCCATCAGCTACTGCGCATGCGAGGATGGGGAAGTCGTTCTTGGCCGCAGAAATCGAAACTACTTATAGAAATTACCGACATAGATGTTAAGTGTTGATTTTACTGAGTTAATTAGCAATTATATTAATAATTATCATAAATTATGATTAAAATTTACGTAAATTACGATAAAAATTTGATGTTATAATGAAAACAGTTCTCATACAGTCAAACACACCTGTTTAATATTTTGATTATTATAGGGTTTGCAGTGAGAGGCGTTTAATAACATCACCAACAGAAAAGGTGGTGGGTTTCGCCCAAGCTACTGGTGACTCCCATAAAGTTACTGAGGAAAAGGTGAACAGCACCGGTAAAAACGAAAATTTAATGTGTTTTGTCTGTGTTTGTAAGTCTGTCACGGGGTAAGGGTTTGATTTTGAGTTATAAACCTTCATGGGGTGACATAGGGGCCGTGTGCCAAATTTTGTCTGGGTCTGTCAAGTGGTTCGGATTTCCATAGCATCCAAACAAACATCCAAACATTCACTTTTATTACACACACACACACACACACACACACACACACATATATATATATATATATATATATATATATATATATATATATATATATATATATATATATATATATATATATATATATATATATATATATATATTTACATATATACTATGTATATACTACTGGTCACTTTACCAGTCAAGTATATAATTATAAAACCTACAATACCCTCTTAACTTGCTGAATTCTTCACAAGCATATCTAAATGGTGTGAAGGATTAAAGAAGTTCAGAGAGCATTTTGGTTGTAATAATTACGGACGCATATCCATACATATATATGTATGTATGTACTCTATATGTGTGTGAATTTTTATCACAAAACCGTGACATTTTATTAAATATACAAACATTAAGCTACAAATGTTTATTATCCAGTTAGCTCTACCTCGGACACAACACCGAGGGGGAATTATAATTAATAGGTGGTTCGTTACCACTAGAATAACCAGAGTCCATGGGCTTCACAGTTAAGCTCTCAAAGAGGCCCACTTTGAACTTCTCTGGGAAGTACCGAGGGTCCCTGGCCAAAGACTCCCTCCGAAATCCCCGGAGGATAACTCCTACTAGTCTAGTGGAGTTGATTTAGTTTTGGAAAAAAACACAATACAGTTCTTTCTTTCTCAAGCTCCTTGAAGACCCTGAATACATCCTTGGTTCCGGAGACTTACAGCTGGCTCTAGGATGGATTCCGTACATTCAAGGAGCTTTCTAAAGCAGGAACTTTTTTGTGTGTCTTTTTCCAAAACTAAATCAAATCAACTTGAATAACAGAGGTTATCCTCTGGGGAACTGGGAGGAATTCATTGGTCATTGGTGTTGCCAGGGACCTTCGGAGCTTCCTAGAGAAGCCCAAAGGCCCTATTTTATAAAGTGGTTTCCAGAGGGGACCTGCTCGTGTCTTCCGGTAAAGGCCTAGAAGAGACAGTGTGACCCCGTGGCCAATGTGCCATCCACCTATTTCAAATATACAATTTGTCAGTGAAGTATAATCCCTTTTATTTGTATACGCATGTAATCTGGTTTTCCTATTTCTAATAACTTTCCTGCATCTGTTTAAATTTGTTTGAATAACATTACTGGGCTTTGAGGGGTGAAATTGGACTTTACCGGGCCAAAGGTTGGGTTAAATTAATGACCAATTATTTCCTCTTCCTTCCACCATTCTCTCACTCCCAACTTCTCTCTATCCCTATCCACCTCTCTCCTTCTGTCTTTCTGTGTGTGTGGTTTTAAGACAGAAATTAGTTACCAATAACAAAATTCGTTGTCAATTTCAAAATTGCTGATTTTTCCTCCTGCTCTCTCTCTCTCTCTCTCTCTCTCTCTCTCTCTCTCTCTCTCTCTCTCTCTCTCTCTCTCTCTCTCTCTCTCTTTCACTGATTTAAACAGCAGGATGTTACTGCTCGTTTTAATGAATTTTAAACTTTTTGGTGGGAGACGAAATATAAAACTAGAAAACTGGGATTCCGAATTGACGCTTAGAGTTACATTTAAAAACGAATGGATGGTAATGGATAGATGATAACCAGAATTAGTTGTTAGTTACAATATTTTTGTGTACCTGTGTAAGAATAGTTTTGATGATGGTTCTCAAACGTCATCAAGTAAAGAGTACGTTGAAAACGTTGTACAAAAACTCATTACCAACCAATAAGGAACGAAGAAAGATATATATATATATATATATATATATATATATATATATATATATATATATATATATATATATACACATATACATATATAATCTTCGTTCCTTATTGGTTGGTTATATTATATATATATATATATATATATATATATATATATATATATATATATATATATATATATATATATATATATATATATACTGTAAATATCACCTGCCTTGAACGTTCCAAAGATGGAAGCCTCTGTTCTGTAACCCTGGTAAGTCATTCTATCATTCAACAACATACACATTCATCAGCAAGAAATGACCCTCATGACATCCCGCCAATAACCTTCTTAATGAGCCACAGGGAAATGAGATATCACGACGAGAACTTCTCCGGGATTCCGTTCTATTTTGAGTCGTTGTGCATACGTCCAATTACTGATGTCATATTCACTCATGCATGGGGAGGTCCCTTTCAGTCATGTACCTCATTAATTTACAGGACGAGTTCATAGGAATTCGATGATGAATTTGAGGTAATAAATGCCCACAGCATATTATCGTGTATTTTTTGATGGAAATCCATCTTTGTTTCATTGATTTACCAGAAAGCTATCGTCCATATTATATGAGGAGATTTTATGTCTTTCTTTGATTCTTTTGACTCACCTGTAACAGGAAGTAACTAGCTTCGTGTTTTGTGATTATTAGTTGTTAATGCAATATTCTGTCTGAAAATGGAGCAATGGAGCAAAGGTCTTGCAATATAGAACACTAAATCCATATTGCACTTAAAACAAACTTAAGGACAAAGCAATCTAACCTTGGTTATGTTGTGCAGGATGGAATTTACCACTGTTTCTTTCATTTGATGTAGAAAAAAGTATATATGATGGCAAAGTAGGTTGCATTGAGTTATTGCTTTTTTACATTACTTATGCACTGCTTTCACATTCTTTACGTTATCTGTAACTGGGTAATACTGTGGCCTTAATATGGAGTAGCGATTTTTACGTAAGCTTTTCAAGTGGTGTCATCTGAATACTAAGAATTCAAAACAATACACAAGACTGGCTGAAAATATAAAAGGTAAGAGGCTTTTTATTATGAAGTATTATCCATGTTCAAACTCAGAAGCACTGAAAATGCAAGCAATCTTTATCCTGGTAGAAGAAACTTCTATTTAAACTGACATTTTCCAAATAGCAAGAACTATTTTGGAACAGAACACTCCGGCGACTACCTCTACTGTCTACAAGGATCATAAAAGTAAAATAAAATTGATTTTCTACACAGAATGTGAGAGACACGCCTAATGCAGTTCTTCACTGCGTCTCAATCCTTATTGCCTGGTGAGGCCTAGCCGTCCTTTACTCATCATCCATTACGATTAGTTACAACGACCTGTTTGGTCTCATTCTAAATGAGGTCATTTCTCTCGTTCTCTTTCTCTCGCTTTTTCTCTCTTTCTCTCGCTTTACTTGTCTCTCGGCGAGATAACGCATACTGTACTACCGGAGATATAGACAATATCTACAGGTCAATATCCAAGTACAATTCTCTCTCTCTCTCTCTTCTCTCTCTCTCTCTCTCTCTCTCTCTCTCGAGTTCAGCATTTAATAAATGTAATACATACTATATACTTTTCGAATATGAATGAAAATATAAGCTTAATCTCATGTCTAAGAAGAACATCAAACGCATTAATAATATCCAGGAGGCATTTGATCCATGACATGTATACCTTAACAATTTATGTTACATGGTAAGTAGATATATTATGTCCAGTCAACTATATTCTTAGAGCCTCTTACCTTCTCCCAGAGGCGTGTTTTCGTGCATAAGTAAAAGAACACCAGAGGGGATCAACTATGGAAATAAAAGTATGTAAATAATGAATTATTACTTTCGAGTGTTAGAGACAGGTCACAGGGGACACATTAGATGCCAATGGACTTTGAGAACTAATTCGACAGTTCTGTGGCAATAAATTCAGCCATTTAAGCCCTGAAGACACTTTTAAAAGGTGGGGTATAAACTGGTAAAAGCACAAGTATAAAACCACACAGAGAGAGAGAGAGAGAGAGAGAGAGAGAGAGAGAGAGAGAGAGAGAGAGAGAGAGAGAGAGCCTATACTTGAGTATTTTATACCCACTAACATCACTGTTCAGAGAAGACAACTAAAGATAAAGCCGTGTATGGAATGAAAGTGAATATCAATTATAAATGTTCATATATTAAACGCTCATAAGACTTATTCTTGTTGTAAACCATAAATATATATATATATATATATATATATATATATATATATATATATATATATATATATATATATATATGTGTCAATGAGGTTGCTTGACTGTGACAGTCAAACAACTCCATTGATACGCACACACACACACACACACACACACACACACACACACACACACACATATATATATATATATATATATATATATATATATATATATATATATATATATATATATATACAATGGAGTTGTTTGGCTGTGACAGTTAAACAACGCCACTGATATATATATATATATATATATATATATATATATATATATATATATATATATATATATATATGTATGTATGCATGTATGTATTCATGGCGTGTCCGTTGGGAACTGAACCAGATAATCTCCTTCACAAGTGGGTACATAAATTTGGAATGAATCCATTAATTTTTCCCATGACGATAACAATAATTGACATATTTTGGCTCTGATGCAATAGCCTGTATTTCCCTTTCATCAATTTCAAATTATGCCCGACAGAAATACAAAAGTAGACGATTACCTGCAGCTATTATCTGTGCCTATAGGAAGAAGTAGAATGGCTTCTCCCGTTTACATCTGTGAAGACCTACAAAGGTCGTGTTGTAATGAATATTTATGAGGAAAACCTGGTTGATGAAAAGTTAATACTTCTCCTTTAGGGTCGAAGGTGAAAATGAAAGTAGGAGCTTCTTGATTACATTCGAAAGCAGAGCCAATATTTATAGATGAGAGAGAGAGAGAGAGAGAGAGAGAGAGAGAGAGAGAGAGAGAGAGAGAGAGAGAGAGAGAGAGAGAGAGAGAGAGAATTTATGGGTTATTTTGGATCAAATGTTGCGTTATGAGAAAACCTTCGTGGAAAGAACTCACTTTCTCAATCTAATTTATTCATCTCCATATTTCTTGTCTCTTTAGTTTTCTGTAAAAGAAAACTATTGAGATGGCCATTTGTCTGTCCGTCCGCACTTTTTCTGTCAGCCCTCAGATCTTAAAACTACTGAGGCTAGAGGGCTGCAAGTTGGTATGTTAATCATCCATCCTCCAATCATCAAACATACCAAACTGCAGCAATCGAGCCTCAGTAGTTTTTATTTTATTTAATGTTAAAATTAGCCATAATCGGGCGTCTGGCGCCGCTATAAAGGCCAACAACACAGGCCACCACTGAGGTGTGGCTGAAAGTTCCATGGGCCGCGGCTGAGAGTTTCATGGGCCGTGGCTGAGAGTTTCATACAGCATTATACTCTACAGAAAACTCGATTTCTTCGGCGCCTATTTTACTTGTTTTCTTTGGTTTTTGCAAGATGGGTGGAGATTATGATTCTGCACTTGTCTAAAGACGATAAATTTTCGTTCATTTTTTGTCAATTACTTATTTTCCTAAATTAAGAACTGATTATCTTCTTCCATATTTGACATAACGAAGACCTATAAGTCTGACTGTATGCACATCACCAGGTATTTGCTGTTAATGCCTAATGCTATTATTTACTATTAATATCCCAGCTTCTTATTGACAGGATAATAAAAAGTTTATTATTGATGCCAAGATAGCTAGGACAAAATTTATTAGTCTTCATAAGCGGGAGCTTTTATATCCACAGCCGCGTGAGGGAAATTCTGTTTCAAAAAGTCTTAACGAATTCAATATATGAAAAATTTATTGACGAATTATATAAAAACGGATAAATAATTCTCAGTAATGATATAAAAAATAAATTGAATTGATATAAATTAACAAAATATAAATAAAGATATTTAATAGCACATACACACACATTATATATATATATATATATATATATATATATATATATATATATATATATATATATATACTATATATTCATATATGTGTATATTCATATATAAATGTGTATATTCATATATATAAAATATATATATATATATATATATATATATATATATATATACATATGTGTGTATACATAATGTATAAAATACATATAAATTGAAAAATGAACTCAAATTCAAACAAACTAATACGTAGGTGAAAAGAATAAAAGCAAATGAAAGATTATACAAATAATGTTAAAATTGATTAAAAAAATATGGAAACTTATTGGTTAAAAATTTAATAAGATGAAAAAATATGAATTTAAAAGATCTGCATAATAAAAACAAATCAGCCTGTACATTCATAAATAAATTTTTAAACAGCATGTTTAAAAGAAAAATAATGATTAAGTGGATGAATATGTACTTCGATAAATAAATATAATTAGATGGCATCAATGAAGTGAGAAAATAAATAAACATGAATGACACAAAGAAAAAAAATATTCAATAAGATTAATATATAATCACGGTAATAAAATATATAAAGTGTAGATATGCTAAATAAGTAAATAAAATTTAAAAAATAAATAAGTAGATCAATAATAAACAAAAGGTTTTACAAAAAAAAAATCAATAATACAAATATATATATATATATATATATATATATATATATATATATTATATATTTATACTGTATATTTGCATGTGCAATATAAATATATGTATATATATACACATACATACATATATTTATATACATACATAAATATACTATATTTATATTTATATTTTTATATATATATATATATATATATATATATATATATATATATATATATATATATATATATATATATATATATATATGTGTGTGTGTGTGTGTGTGTGTGTGTGCATGTGTATAGATTTTTATCGCATCACTGGGACGTTTCTTTTATATTCACAAACATTTAGCTACAAATGTGGTTTAATAAATAATTCACTCTACCTCGGAAGTACTTGGTTAAAAGCACACGATACTGAAGTCAGAGGTTGTCCATGAGACGAATCACATAACAACCATAATTCACCGTTCTTGCGTATTTTGCTGAGGATTGATTGATTAATTGTGGGTTATCTGGCGTCACAACTACCAGGGCCACGACGAGGAATAGCCTCGCTCTCACACAATATATAATATATATATATATATATATATATATATATATATATATATATATATA